>NW_022111324.1:94788144-94805876 GCF_000313985.2 Echinops telfairi
ATCTGGGGAAGGAAGAGGTGAAACTATTGTTATTTGCAGATGATATGATTTTATATATGGAAAATCCCAAAAGTTCTACAAGGGGAACACTGGAAGCAATAGAGGAGTTTGGCAGAGTGGCAGGATACAAGATCAACAAACAGAAGTCCATCAGACTGTTATAAACATCGGATAAAACCACAGAAGAGGAGATAAAAAAGATGGTACCCTTCACAATAACCAAACACAAATTGAAATATCTAGGGATATACCTGACTAAAAGAACAAAAGAACTATATGGGGAAAACTACAGAACACTATTACAAGAAACCAAGGGCACCCTCAACAAATGGAAGACTATCCCATGCTCGTGGGATATTGGAAGAATCAATATAGTCAAGATGTCAGTTCTGCCAAAGGCACTATGTAAATTTAATGCAATCCCAATACAATTACCCCCATCTTTCTTCAAAGAAATGGAAAAACTGATTACCAACTTCATATGGAGAAGGAAGAAGCCCAGAATTAGAGAATTTCTCAAGAAGAAGGACACAGTAGGAGGGCTTGCATTACCTGACTTTAGCACATACTATACAGCTACTACTGTCAAAAACCAAATGGTATTTGTACAATGACAGATACTCAGACCAATGGAAAGGAACTGAAAACCCAGAAATAAAATCATCAGCCTACAGACAACCGGTCTTTGATAGGGCTCAAAATATATCCGATGGGAAGCAGATGCCCTCTTTAACAAGTGGTGCTGGAAAAAAATGGATACTTCCCTTCAGAAAAATGAAGCAAGATCCTTAACTCATTCCATGCACAAGAATAAACTCAAGGTGGATCACAGACCTTGAAGTTAACCCCCAAACTTTTAGGGCCATCAATGAGGGAATTGGGACCAACTTGAGAACTTTGGCACAGGGAATACATAGGCTATCAGAAATAGGGAAGGACACAAACACAGAGGAGGCACAAATTGACAAATTGGATATACTGAAGATAAAACACCTGTGTACATCGAAATAATTCACCAAGAGAGTAATAAGAGGGTGCACAGACTGGGAAAACATCTTTAGCAATGACATATCAGACAAAGGCCTTATTACTAAAATCTACAATACTCTGCTAGCTTCCAAAAAGAAAAAGCCTAATTGCCCACTGAGAAGGTGGGCAAAGGACCTGAACAGAAGTTTCACAGGGGCAGAAATCTGAATGACCAATATACATGAGAAAATGTTCCTGATCATTAATGATAAAGAAAATTTAAATGAAAACAACTATGAGGTACCACCTAACACCCTCAAAGATAGCACAATTCAAAAAATCAGAAAGCAACAAGTGTGGGAGGGGCTCTGGAGAGACAGGAACTCTCATCTACTGCTGGTGAACCTGTAAGTATGTACAGCCACTATGGAAATCACTCTGGCGATATCTAAAACAGATGGAAATTGAGTTACCATACGACCCAGCAATCCCCCTACTGGGCATCTACCCAGAAGAGGCAAGAAACAAACCAAGGCCAGACATGTGTGCTCCACATTGCGGCACAGTTCACAATTGCAAGGATTTGGAAAGAACCCAAATTTCCATCAACTGATGAGTGGATTAAAAAGCTGTGGTATATACATACAATGGAGTACTACGCATCGCTAAAAAGAAGTGATGAACGTATGAAGCACATCGCTGCATGGGAAGAACTGGAGGATATCATGCTAAGCGAAGCAAGTCAAGTACAAAAGGACAAGTACAACATGATTCCGCTGAGGTAAGCTTTAAAAAAAAAGCATGCAAAACAGGCATAGGAAAAAAGCTACTCTATACAAACATTCCTGGGGCCAGGACTAGGTAGTATGGCAGGAACCAGACCAAATACAGGGATACATATGGTAGACAACTAAAAAGGAGGTGGGGGAAGGAAAAAAAATAATTAAAAAGAAATGGGTAGTGGGGCCAGAGGGCACTAACCTACCCAAGGGGCGGGTATTGTTTATATCTCCACAGGGAAAGAGGAACAAGACTTCAACCCAGTGCCCAAGATGTGAATGCAACCTGATGGCATGGAGTAGGGAACCAGTGGAGAGGTCTGTGGGGCTGGCCCCAATCCCAACTACTAAGTGGACACCTGCCCCTCGCCCCAGGAGAATTTATTTCAAAGGACGGCATTGAATCTGCAGCTCCGACAGAGGGACATATCTGATTGGAGCACATGGGAGCAGATGAAGGGGGAGGAGGAGAAGAGAGTGGAGCACATCCTGAACCACCAGGCCTCGAGGATGATGTTCCTGATTAGAGCAGCCAGTCCAGAGAGAGGACCACATGGCCGGCCCCACTATGAGACATGATGTCCCTCACTGACCCATAGCCCTATAAGGGACAACACCGGAGACACAGTGTGAGAATTGCGCCCGGTCTGATCCCTCCACATAGAGGCAAAACACTAAGGGGGTGCAACAGAACAGCAAGGGAACGGAGTAGCGAGGTCCCCGGGGAATGCTGAAGGTAGACTTTAGGGTCAGGTCATGGTGCCCCAATAGACTGGACTGGAAAACACTCCTAAAGTCCAACAAACAGTCCTGGACTAACCAAGCTTTTCTTTCTTGTTGTGTTTTGTATTGTTTTGTTTTGTTTTGTTTTGTTTTGTTTTGTCATTGGTTTGTTGTATATTGTTGCTTGGTTTTGCTCTGTCTTGTTTTTGTGCATGTTATTATCTCCGCAGGTCTGTCTAAATAAGGTAGGCTGCATGAACAATCTGGAGGAGAAACCAACGGGACTGACAATCCTGGGGGGACATGGGAGAAGGGGAGGTGGGGGGAAAGGCAGTGGTGTTTACAAACCCAGGGACAAGGGAACAACAAGTGATCCAAATCGGTGGTGAGGGGGGAGTAGGAGAGGCCTGGTAGGGTGTGATCAAGGGTAATGTAACCAAGAGGAATTACTGAAACCCAAATGAAGACTGAGTATGATAGTGGGACAAGAGGAAAGTCAAAGAAAATAGAGGAAAGCTATAAGGCAAAGGGCATTTATAGAGGTCTAAATAAAGGCATGTACATATGTATGCAAATATATTTATATATGAGGATGGGGGAATAAATCTATGTGCATACATTTATAGGTTTAGTATTAAGGTAGCAGAAGGACATTGGGCCCCCCACTCAAGTACTCCATCAGTGCAAGAATAATTTCTTCTATTAAATTGGCATTCTATGATGCTCACCTTCCCAATACAACCGCTGAAGACAAAGCAGGTGAATAAACAAATGTGGTGAAGAAAACTCATAGTGCCTGGCTATCAAAAGATATAGCATCTGGGGTTTAAAGGCTTGAAGGTAAACAAGTGGCCATCTAGCTCAGAAGAAACAAAGCCCACATGGAAGAAGCACAACACCCTGCGTGATCACGAGGTGCCAAAGGGATCAGTTATCAGGCATCAAAGAACAAAAAATGATATCATTGTATACTTACCTCTATGATACGATTGCTGAAGACAAATGGGTGCATAAGCAAGTGTGGCGAAGAAAGGTGATGGTGCCCAGTTATCAAAAGATATAGCATCTGGGGTCTTAAAGAGTTGAAAGTAAACAAGCAGCCATCTAGCTCAGCAGCAACAAAGCCCACATGGAAGAAGCACACCAGCTTGTGTGATCATGAGGTGTTGAAGGGATCAGGTACCAGGCATCATCAGAACAAAAAATTGAATGATGCAGGAAACATCAAAAGAAGATGGAAAGAATCCACAGAGTCACTGTACCAAAAAGAACTAGTCGACATTTAATCATTTCAAGAGGTAGCATATAAACAAGAACCAATGGTGAGTGAAGATATTCAAGCTGCTCTGAAAGCATTAGCCAAAAACAAGATTTTAAGAATTGATTGAATGCCAATTTTACTGGTTCAACAAACTGATGAAGCACTGGAAGCATTTGCTCATCTATGCCAGACATTTGGAAGACAGCTACATGGCCAAGTGACTGGAAGAGATCCATATTTCTACCCATTCCAAATAAAGGTGACCCAACAGAATCTTCAAATTATAAAACATTGTTGTATCACATGCAAGTGAAATCGTGCTGAAGATCATCCAACAACATTTGCAGCAGTCCATCGACAGGAAACTGTAAGAGGTTCAGGCTGGATTCAGAAGAGGACATGGAACAAGGGATATTATCGCTGATGTCAAATGGATCTTGGATCAAAGCAGAGAATACTAGAAAGAGATTTAGGTTTTTTTATTGACTATGCTAAGGCATTTGACTCTGTGGGTCATAATAAATGATAAATCGTCTTGAGAAGAATGGAAAACCCAGAATACTTCACTGTGTCCATGTGGAAATTTACATGGATCAAGAGGCAGTGGTGCAAACAGAACAAGGACACCCTACATGGTTTAAAATTAGGAAAAGGGAGCAGCATCAGGGCTGTATCCTCTCATCATATGTATTCAATCTGTATGCTGAGTGAATAATCAGAGAAGAATTATATGAAGAATGCAGCATCCATAGTGGTGGATGGCACCTGAGATAGGCGGATGATATCCTACAGGTTCCTCAGATCTAATTTTGGAATGTAGCTGCTGTGCTCCATTGATGAAGCTGATGTTGACAAACACACCATTTGAACTTTAGCCTTGGATTAGTCACTGACTCTCTCTGAGAGAGAAAAACAAGGGCAAACAAGAGTGGCCTCTGTGTTGCTGCAAAGCTGAAAGCTATGCCATCAATAGTTTAAATACAACATGGTCACCCATAGTGGATAGGCTTCAATGAAGCTTCTAGACCATGCGATTCAGAAGAAAGACCTGGCAATCCACTTATAAAAAATCACCAACAGAAACTCTATGGATTGCCCTGTGTCAGAACATTGTCTGAAATAGTACTGGAAGATGGGTGCCCTACATTGGAAGGAACTCAAAACATACAGTTACCACAACGATGGTTTTAAGGCTGCAATGATTATGAACCTGGCACCGGACTGGGTAGCATTTATTTCTGTTGCACACACGGTCACCAACAATTGGAGCTGACTGGAGAGCAACTACCAACAACAACAAGCATTACGTAACTCAAAGGTGCTGGGATGCAGACTGGAATGATTGTATATTCCTTGGCCCATGAAAGTGTTCGGTGAGCACTCGCTATGCTTACAATGATTACTACTGTGATTATCATCCTTTGTCTCACTGGAGGCTCTTGGTAACGTCCGTGAGAGCAGCATACCAGTACTTGGATGCAGCTGGTGTCGGGCAGAACAGCTACTCATGTGGCCTCTCTGGCAGCTCCCTCACCATCCCATAGCTGATGCCTGTGCACTGGCCACACCACCTCAGACCCCGGCTGTACCCTGTGACTGGGATCAGCATGCTTTCTACCCAGAGGCCACCTTGTGAGGCTAGAGATAGGGTTGCCTGCCCAGCACTACCACCTGCCTCTCCACTTGAATTCATTCTGCTGGGGCCAGAAAGACCCAACTCCTATTAAGAACCATTAACAGGCCCGTTATATTGGCCATTGATCTGAGGGGTTTTATTAACCTTGACCACAGTCAGCAGCTTCCGCTCTACTCATTAAAGAGCCGTCGGAACAGAATTCCTGTGGAATAAGGTCAGACGTCCACATTCAGGGTAAATGAGTCCACAGCGATGAATGTTCGTGTAGCAGATAACTCAGGACCGCCTGGCTGGCCATCTCTCCTCAGAGCCTGCCCTTTGCAAGTGACATTCAATTGGATTTCCAAATGAATTCTCCCTGATGGTTTCTGGGAAGTTTACTTCCGTGATGTCATTAGTAATGGGCCATCTACTGTGGCTTAATACTAGCTAAAAGGTCTTTAAGAGAATCACATTTCTGGTCAAGGCTGGGGGAGGATTGAGCAAAAGAGGAAGACTACATCCTGTGTGTTTTCCAAACATCAGCCACTGCAGAAAGCGGAGCATAACAGAGTGAACCTCCTGGTATTTCAAATGCGCGGGAATCTCACCTCCCATCGACATACATTATATAACCCTGTTCAGGCAGCACAGGGTTATTTTGTTTTTAAAATGAAAGGGCGAAGAAAATTTTGGTAAGAGAAAAATCAAATGTACTTTCTGCTTCCAAAAAATCTAATAATTAAGCAAGGATTGACACAAATTAGAATGCTGCCAAAAAATTACTGAAAACACTGACTCATTCTGTATTTCAATTAACAGTTTCTCAGTTTCCCTTATAAACAGGGAAGCTGACAAAAATTAATTATCTCTGAGGGGGTAAAATATTTCCTTCAGAAGTAAACAAAACATCATGGACTGAAACAATAGCACATGTAAACAGAGGGGAATCCATCTCTCCTTGTCAATGAAGCCATCATTTTGCTCGAGTTTCCTTTCCACGTCTTTCCAAAAGCTTTGGGGATAAGGACAATGTGCTGTCCTCTTCCCATCCTTTCCGACAACATTACGGCTTCCCCTCCTGTTCACTCTGGAATGCCTGCTTCCATCTGAGTAGCTTAAGAGGCGGCACTGAAAATGTGAAATATTGATTCTAGCATTAGTATAATAATTGCTGCTAACCATAAGGTTTCACTGGCCTATTTATTTTATGTTATTTTTTTAGAAGTAGATAGGTCCTTTTCCAGTCTGTTTTAAGTCTGTGAACTTCTGACTGTGCTCATGCAGAACCTTCACTGTGCTTATGCACACCAGGAGCCAGTCCGCTCCAAGAGGCCAAGGGAATAGTTTTGAATCAGCAAAGTTGTGCATCAGGGTTGTATTCTTTCACCATACTTATTCACTCTGCATGCTGAGCAAATCCTTCAAGAAGCTGCACTCTCTGAAGAAGAAAGTGGCATCAGGATTGGCAAAAGGCTTATTAACAAACAGCTTTGGGTGCTACAAGTGATGAACGCTTGCAACCCTTGCTGATGAATATAAAAATTACAGTCTTTTGTGTGGATTACACATCATTGTAAAGAAAATAGAGACCCCCACAACTAGACCAATAAGCAACACCATGATGAGTAGAGAAAAGATTGAAATTGGCAAGGATTTCATTTGACTTGGATCCGTAGTCAATGCTCAAGGAAGAGGCAGCCAAGAAATTGAATGACAGATTGCATGAACAAATCTAAGCAAATCAATTCTCATGAAAGCAACAATTAAGAGATAAAACAATGTATTGTACTGGATAAATCTGCTGCACAAAACCTCTTTTCAAGTTTTGAAAAGCAAAAAGGTTACTTTGAAGATTAAGGTGTGCCTGACCCAAACCATGGTATTTTCAATTGCCTCATACGATTTTGAAAGTTGAACATTGAATTAGGGAGACCAAATAATTGAACTATTTGAACTACGGTGTTGGTGAAGAATATGAAAGTACCATGGACTGCCAAAAAAACCAACCAACAGATCTATCTTGGAAGACGCACAACCAGAATGCGCCTTAAAGGCGAGGATGGTGGGACTTCATCTCAATTACTTTGGGCATGTTGTCAGGAGAGACCGGTTCCTGGAGAAGGACATGTTTGCTAACATGGAGAGGCAGTGAAAAAGAGGAAGGCGCTGGTGAGACGATTGACCCAGTGACTGCAACAATGGGATCAAACATAACAATAACTATGACGATGGCACAGGACCAGGTGGTCTATCACACTGTTGTACATAGGGTTGCCATGTGTCAGAACCAACTTGAGGGCTTCGAACCTCAACAACAACAACAACAATAAATCTGCTGCCAAAGGCCTCTTTAAAGTTTTAAAAGGCAAAGATGTCACTTGGAGGATTAAATTGTGCTTGAGTAAAGTCGTAAGATTTTCTTTGTCCTAATAAGCATGTGAAAGCTGGACAATGAATAAGGAAGACCGACGGAGAACAGATGCCTTGGAGCTACGGCGTTGGTGAAGCATATGGAGAGTACCTGGAACTGCTAGAAGAATGAAAAACCTGTCTTGGAAAAAGTAAATCAGAGTGCTCCCAGAAACAAGTCGCACATGCTTGGACATACTATCAGGAGGGAACAATCCCTGGAGATGGACATCATGTGTCGTAAGGCAGAGTGTCGTGGAAAAAGAGGAAGACCCTCAGTGAGATGGCCTGACACAGTGGCTACAACAATGGGCTCAAGCATCACAATGATTGTGAGCAGGGCGCACAACCAGGCAGTGTTTTGTTGTGTTATATGAGGGTTGCTATGGTCGGAACAACTAGACTAATTGCACTCTTGGTCCTCAGGCTGCAAAATAGCCTTGTAAATAAGTACTGTCCTAAACTTTATCAGCCTATTGATTATTACAAGTTTAAGTGGGTGACAACATGTGTGCTAGTCTGGGTACTTTAGAGAAAGAAGTTCACAGAAACTCATGTATAAGAGAGAGAGAGTTTTATATAAAGTTAAGTGCACATCAAGAAAACATCCCAACCTAGTGCTGCCCAAGCCCACAAGTCCAACATTAACCCATATATCCAACACCAATCCACAAAGTCCTCCTCCATCTCACAAAATAGATGCAATGATGCCGACTGCAGGAGAAAAGCCAAATCAGTGATCATGTAAGCATCTCAGCACTGGCAGTGGTCTCCACCCAGGGCTGCATCTGGGTAGGTCCATGTGGCTTCTCCTCAGGGATGTCTTGCAGGAAGTGAGCCTTGCCAGCTAAAGCAGGGAACTGGCTAAGGCAGCTGCACCCTGGTCCAACCATCAGAGAGCAGGAGACCCGAGACTATAAAGGCGAGGCTCACTAAGCCATTTAGCCCTCCGTCCTTTAATTAACCCGACGTGTTATCAGCTAGGTTAGCACAATAAACTACCTCAACATGGAAAATTAAAAACAAGCACCAAGAAACAACACTTGCTAAGTCAATTCCCACTCATGACCACCCATGTGTATCACAGCAGAACTCGACTCCTTGGGACTTTGATAGCTAATTTTTCAAAAGTTGATTTCTAAGCCTTTCCTCCAAGGTGCCTATGGGTAAACTCAACCTGTCCCCCTTTGGGTTATCAGTGAAGTGCATTAATTGTTTGCACTACCAGGGGAAGTAAGAGACTGAGGTCTTGACTCACCACAGGCCAAGAAATAGAAGACTTTCCAAAACATTACCCTTGTGTGTGAGTGTGAGGCTAACATTACAATGGCATGCATTTAGCCTGGCTCTTGCATAAGAGACAAGACTTACTCACAGAGACTCCCCACAGAGCCCTGCAGTTCATCTTTGTCACCAGGCTCCACTCTTATCTAACCTTTAACTCCATCCCTCACTTCTCTCCCATGAAAGTGACTGACTTGTGGAGCCCACACATGTTAAAAATCAGTAGATCACATTTTAAAATATCATCTTTGCCTCTTTTCTTGATTCCCTTGCCCTGATAGGACTATCTCTTGTGTTGAGGGAACCAAGATAAATAAGCCAGTTTCTACCCTCAAGGGCCAGCCATCAAGAGGCTTTCTCCTTGGCATGTTGTGGCTAATAACGAGTTCGCATCAAATCATCAAGTTGTGTTGGCCTCCATCCTCTCCTCCTCTGGTCAGGCAATGCTTGGCACAGAGCATTAATCCCTAGGGATGACTCTTCCCAAACTGCAGTTCTTTTACCCAAGGCTCTGGGGCAATGCCTTTGGTTTGCTTAGGATGCTAATGGGAAATGCTTGCAGTTTTATTTCACTAACAAGATCTTCTCATTAAGAGAAGGAGGGTACATTAAGGTCTCTTAAGGAGGGGTTTTCTTGCTCCAACACATGAAAGACAAAGGGGCTTTAGATAATTTGTGGAAAAGTAGAATTAAAAGATAATAGCATTTTTTCCTATGAGCTTTCTCTAAACTCTAACAAAAACTATTAAAACTGGACCATGCATCTGCCAGTTTGTGGTACTGTGGTGGTTTGTGTGTTACAATGCCACTGGAAGCTATGCCACCAGTATTTCAAATGCCAGCAGGGTCACCCAGAGTGGACAAGTTTCAGTGGTTTTCAGGCTGTGACAGACTAGGAAAAAAGGCCTGGCAATCTACTTCCAAAAATCAACCAATGGATCACCGCAAAACATGGTCCAATGTAGTGCTAGAAGAGTTTTCTAACCTAAGGGTTAGAAAGGGTTAGACTCATAAAGACTCCGAAGGACAGGATAGAGCTGCTCCTGTGAGTTTCTGAGACTGTAACTCTTCACAGGAGCAGAAAGCCCCATCTTTCTCCCACAGAGAAGCTGGTGTTTTCAAACCACTGACCTTGTGGTTCACTGCCCAATGTGTAACCACTCTACCACGTGGGCTCCTTTTCTCTAGGTTCAAAGGCACTGAAAATGTAAGCACTTAAACCACACAGTGGCTTCCACATGGCTGGGAGCGTACCAGAGGCCATGGAGATGGCCCAGGCCGGGCAACATGGAGGCGTGTTGTACAACAGCAAATAATACCAACAGCGTTTTCTTTTAAACGGGAGTCTTCCCAAAATCTCCTGAGGGGCAACACATGGTCAAAACATTAATTAAAATGGAGGCACAAACCCAACAGATGAAAATGGAGGCAAAGCAAAGCTTAATTGAATGCTATCATATCTGGGCTTATTATTACCCTGAGGATCATGTTCCCCTTAAGCTTAAAACCTTACATGCAGAAAAGGACATGCATGTTTTGTAAATCCTAGGAAGGCACTCTCTGGTCTTTATAGTACTATCCACTTTCCAGCTCAAGACTTTAAAATTAGAACCTCTTCCATTCCAGTTTCTGCCTCTAACATCTCACAGGTACAGATAACTGGATTGCCAACATTTCTGAAGCTATTTTGTGTTCCCAAAAGCAGCGAGCATCTGCATTCTCTCTGTGCCATACATTGGTGAAAGGCAAGACAGTTTTCTTTATGGTGAGTAGATATATGAAAATCTAGAAATGTAGACATAGACAAGTGTTTCTGAAGGACAACTCTTTGTTGCTTTTAATGGGATTTCTCCGCCTACACTGGAGTTCCTGCAGAGCATAAATGGTTAAGCATTTGGCTGTAACCCAAAGGCTGGTGCCTCGAATAGAAAGGTCTGATGATTTTGAAAAAACAAAACAAAACATCATCCCTTGCAAACCCTTTGGAGTACAATTCTGCCTGGCATCACCCTAAGCTAGAATCAGCTGGATGGTGACAGGTCACCGATGCTACCTACAGCAGTCTTTTCAACCTCGAAGTTCAACGAGTTACTGGTTTGCAACCATTTCCTTTCCACTTTCTAGGAATGCATCAAGTGCACAGGAGAGATGCAATTCTAATTAAAGAGTCAGAGTGCCAGTGCCGGGGCGGAGGGGATGGGGAGGATCAACCACCCACAGAAAGTGCCACAGGCTTCACCTGGATCTCCAGTCTACCTAGGTGGGCTGGCACAGGCTGCCCACCTGCATGCACAAGCGGAGAGCCCAGAAGTTGTAAAACGATTGTCTTATCTATTCCGAAGGCTAGCTACGCCTGCAATTTACTTTGCGATGTGGCAAAAAAAAAAAAGGGGGGGGGGAGCTAATTAACAGATGGATAGAAGGCTGGCTGGCTGGCTGGCTGGGTTTGTGACAAAGCAAACACAGTAAACTATGATTAGCAGAATATTAGTGATGGAGATACAGGTGTTGACTGCATAATTCTTTCAACTTAGCTTTATGCTTGAAAATTTTCATAATAATATGTTGGAGGTAGGATGATAGGAATAGATTGTTATTACTGACCTGGAGAATACATGCTTCATTGAGCCAAGGAAGAGAAACACAGGATGATTTATGTTACAGGACCAGGTGGTTAGATGAGGAACTTTTTGAATTTCCTAAGAGCTCACTGCCATTGAGTTCATTCTGACTCACAGCAATCTCATAGAGCTGAGGAGAACTTGGGGTTCCCTGGGCTGTACGTCTTCACAGAGCAGATGGCCTCATCTTTCTCCTGGGGGGAAGGTGCAGGGTTCGAACTGCTGACCTTTGGATTAGTAACCAAATGCATAGCCTACTACACTCCCTGGACTCCTGAATCTTTTAAGGAGGATTTCTTAGTTATTTTTACGTATTACACTGCTGTCCTCTGGGTTAATAAGTAGGGTGATCAGCTTCTCACCGGGGCACACATTCTACTTCAAGGAAGTTATCTAGCTTTGCATAAAGAAGTCCACCCTAGTGACGGGATGGTCATTTGAATGCTATTCAGTTCAGGGAAAGACACAAGAAAGATGTGAGCTAGTCCACTGGGGATATCTACCCCTTCCTTCTTCTCTCCATTCCAGTAAAGTATCCAAATCCTATCCCCTCATTTAACTCTCCCTGACAATGATACCACTTCAGACAACCATCACAATCAGATCCACCCTCCCCTTTTTTTTACTTCTCAAATCCAACCTTGGTTTGCTCTTCCCAACCCTAAATGCTTCCCATAGTTGCCTATGCTTATATATTTCCCAGCATCCTAGCATTTTCCCTGTTTTGCTATACACTCGATATTGTAACCAGGACAACCATCCTAACACAGTGTCATGTGGCACACCTCTGATCAAGAACCTTCTGTGGTTCCGTCTGTGGTTCTGTCGTGTCTCTCTGTCCACTGTCTCGTGGTTGTTGCTCTGTTATTGCTGGGTGTTGTAGTCCCTGGGAAATGTAAATTAATATGTTTGCCTGCCAAACAAAAGGTCAGAGGTCCAAGCCTACCCAGTATGCCTCGGGAAAAATAAAAAACCCCTGGGGATCTATTTCTGTACAACCAGCCATTGAAAAGAGTGTGGAGTACAGTCCTACACAGACATGAGTCAGTCAACTAATTTGTAGCTTATTGAGCCCCACATGATCTGGCTCACCTCCATGCCTGGCTCCACCCACCTGCTGCCTCCATCCCACCCTCACCCACTTACTTACTCTATACCCCATCTGCACATGGCACCTTTCTGTCTCATCACCACACATCACCCCATCTCCTCTATTTGGGGCAGCACGACGCCCTCCACCTTCAAGACCTCCATGTAGAGGCTGCTGCCTCCAGGGAGCCTTGGCTGAATGCAGACACCTAGAGCAAGCGCACCGCTCACTCCTCACTCAGATCAACAACGGGAGCCCTGGGGTTGTCCCCATCCGACCTGACCTGCCGTAGCTGGAAAGCAAGATTTGCATAGTCTCTGTAGCCGCGGGTCAGCAGGTGACGGTGCGAGCAGGGTGCGTGATTAGCGGCCCTGGGGGCCGGTCCCCGTTGCTCTTTCCCATGGCACCCCGAACCCTGGAAGGGTGTGTGGTTACAGGGAATCAATCCCATGGGAAAGTGTAAGACCTGGGAGACCCCTCTGGGTGACCCAACGGTGACTAAGCTGGAGCCTCCACCAAGGCTGTGGCCACGTAGAAGCCGGCCCAGCAGGAAGTGGAGGGAGGTCCTCGTGGAAGTTGGGGGAGAAACAGCGTATAGAGGCAGGCGGGTCGTCGTGGAAGTCACTGGTCCACCTCCGTCCATTCTGAGACTGAACCAGGGGCGAAGGTCCCCAGACTTTGCCCTTACCTTCTCTACGTGGCTCCTCTTCTCCGTCTCTGATGCCCCGCTCCCCATGCTGCCTTTAAGACAGATGGCAGCTCTCAGGAGAGCTGCTCCCAGTTGGAGGACGGAGACTGTTCTTTTTAAGAAAGGAAGTTGAGGGCGCATGGCGGTCCGCTCTGGCTGGAGGCACCCTGTCTCCCGGCCCCGTCTGGTCCAGAGCATCTCATCTCCAGGTCAGTGGAGCCCTCAGGATAGAGAGCGCCCTGCCACCCAGGACTTCCTCTTGGCTGACCCTTCCGCACGTCCCTCAGGACGCACCAGTTGTTTGGCAAAGGATAAAAATTGCTCACTGGTGATCTTTCTAAACATTCATACATCAGTTGGTCTTAAGGGTGTGCACTTGAGCTCCTGGTGGGAGCCTCACCGGGAGAGGAGGGCTCAAAGCCAAGGAGAAATCCCATTTGGGAACCACCTTCCTTCAAGATCCGTCAAAGGCTCCTTCCGATGTAATGAGGCTGCAGCACACGGGCAACTGAAGCTGATATAAGGCAAGGGTTTAATATCTATTTGTATTACAGCGTCATCCTAGGGCTAACAGAGGCTCTGAACGTATTAGACGGCGACAGAGAGCAGCAGGCCCTGGGAGTCCAGAGTGAAAGAGAACCAGTCCTTGTTTCACACCAGCGACTACTTCCGACTGCAGGCCTGAGTAGTCAGCCTCCACTGGACCTCACAGCCTGGGACGTTGCTCCTCAACACAGACCTAGCTTTTCTGGCTCATCTTATTAATACCTCTTAAATTGTGTGTGAGAGTGTTTGCTTCCAAAACAAAAATGAATTAGAATTAGATTTGAGGCCAGGATCGGGCAACAGTACGAAACCACCTGGCAGCTCTGACAGAGAAAGACGAAGCTTTCTACATGTGTAAAGAGTTACAGTCTTGAAACTATGGGAACAGTTCTACTCTGTCCTGTAGGGTCACTACGAGTCAGCATTAACTCAATGGCAGTGAGGGCATTTTTGTTGTTGTTTTTTAATCAGAAACAGATGACCATCATACTTTCAAAATTACTAACATTTTTTTTTTTTTGGATTGCTGAAGTTCTAAAAATCAAATAAAGCCAAAGACTGGCAGTAGGTTATCAAATTGGAGACATCCAATCAGAAGGTAAAGATATCAATGTGAAGCTCAGGAAAGAAATCCTAACTGGAGACAGAGGCAGGGGACCCACCAGACTGGGTATAGAACTTCTTGGAGTGGTCATAGATGAGCTGAACCCCAGGGAGGGTGTGAGGGAGAATAAGAAGCTAGAAACTTAACACAGCAGACCAGCAACATCTAAGTCAGAGTTTCTCAACCCAGCCACAACCTTTGATTTGGACAAGGTAATTTCGAATTGTGGGGGCTGCTTTGTGCATAGTAGGATGCTTAGCAGCATCCTTGGCATCCACTGTCCAGGTGCCAGCAGCACCTCCTTGCCCAAAGCCCCAAGTCATGACAATAAGACAAAATAATAATAATTTATGAATTAGGAAGGTTTCATGAGGGAGGGTGTAGTAAGGAGAAGGGGAAAAAATGAGGAGCTGATATTAAGGGCTCAAGTAGAAAGTAATTGTTTTGAAAATGATGATAGCAACAATGTACAAATGACACAATGGATGTATGTATGGATTGTGATAAGAATTGTACGAGCCCCCAATAAAATGATTTAAAAATAAATACAATAATTAATTAAAAAATAAATACACCCTCACACCAAAATGAAAGTATCTCCATACATCACCAAATGTTCTCTAGAAAGCCAAATCACCCTGACTGATTAAATGATCAATTAACACTTGATTAAGTGATGGGCAAAGGAAGGGTATCCCTCAAACTTAATTGACAAGCAGTGGTTGGAAAGTCGGTAGACAAAGACAAGGAAAGAGACTACTTCCAAAAAGATATGGTCAAACATGGGAGATGTTGAAAGTCCAAAGACCTATGGTCATCAAGGTCATTCGGACTCATAGCCATCCTAAGAGGACTGTGATCTTACAGAGGCAGCTCGCCTTATCTTTCTCCCACTGAATGGCTGGGTTTGAATCACCAACTTGGAAGTTCACGGCGCAATCCTTATCCCATAGGGCCACCAGGACTCAGAAGCTTGTGAGTGAACATGTCCAGCTTGCTCCTCCTGTGTACCCAAATTGCTAATGCTTCCTCCAAGGTAGAATTCTACGATACTTGTCCAGTCCCTGGGCCTTTGGGTCTCAAGCTTCTGTTGAGAGCTGTGGACAGGGCACCTTGCCTGAGGACCAGGGATGGCAAGCTAGCATCTTGGCAAACTTGCAAGTGTAAAACCAGGGAACCTGTTTGCAGGAAACTGGGGAAAACTCAGCTCGCTCAGAACCATTGACTCATATGGCTGGGGCATTGAGACTAACTCCCCATGGTCAAAAAATCTGGTTTACTTCCTTATCATGTTTTTCTTAGGAAAAACAATAACCACATGTTCCCCAAAGGTCACAAGATCCCTTCTCACCACAATATTATGGACTATGGCTTTTAGGAGTTCCCAAACATCTCTGTTTGGAGATGATGCCTAAAACACTCAACCTTTTACTCCTAAGCAGCCCATACACAAGGGCAGCTATGGAATGCCCCTGGGGAATAAGCAGGCACCCTTTGGTTTCTAAACTCCGAGGTGTGTGTGTGTGGGGGGAAGTCCAGTACTTTTCAAGAACTCTCAAATCTCAATTTTCACTGGAAAACACTGCTCTCAAGAAGGAAGTGAAATGCTGAAATCCCCCTACCTTTCAGAGATGCTTTTTTTGGTTTTGCTTTAATCTACTCCCCAATCCCCACGCCCCAAATAAGAAGACCCTGGTGATGATTAGGAGTCCCTGGTGGTGCAAATGGTTACTGCTGTCAACTGTGAACAGAGAGTTTGGAGGCTAGAGTCCACTCATGGGTCCCTTCAAAGAAAGGCCCGGCTATCCATCCACTTCTGCAAAACCACCCACAGGAATCCTACTCCGGCACAAGTGGGGTTGCCATGTCAGAATGGACTCAACAAAAACCGGTCTGGTTAAGGTTCAACTGAAACACCTTGGACTTGGCAATCCAAGAGCTTGTTCTACTTCTATTCATGGAGTTCCATACTCAAGATTCCCTATTTTACATGCGTGTGTTAATGACTGACTGCTCTGTCCCTGGGGATGGAAATGACACTCTGCCTCTCACCCACACTGAAGGTGCAGATTCACCCAGAGGAGGAGGGTAGGTTTCCCCACAAGAGGACATGGCAGTTAGCTGGGGAGGGGAACTCCAGAGTTCTCCTTACTCCATCATTTGCCATTTTTCACTTTCTGCTCACCCAGTCCCCATCTCAGATGATGCGCCATAACTGACACACAGTTCATGGTTCAGTGTCCAAAGCAGCATCTGACACTAGCCTTCACAATGTTGTATCATGGCCAAGACTCAATGTTAACACACACACACACACACACACACACACACACACACACACACACACACACACACACATATGTAAAACAAACCAACCCACTGCTGTTGAGTTGATTCCAACTTATGGCAGCCAGTACGTCGGTCTTGGTTGTACTCTATGGAAGCAGATTCCCAGGCCTTTCTTCTGTAGTGTGCTGGGTCAATAGAACTTGCCAATTTGTCTGTTAGCAGCTGAGTAAAAAGGGATTTCCAACCAAGACTGAGGCCCCAGATGAGGATCATTCAACTCAAAGAACAAATTCAGACCGGCACCATCCGTTGTTCTCCAATAGTTTGATTGAGATATAAATTATGTATCATATACTCACTCACCAACAAACAAACAAACAAACAAACAAACAAACAAAAACTCACTTCCATGGAGAAGATGCCGACTCACAGCCACCCACTCTGGGTTTCAGAGACTGTAACTTTTTATCACAGCAGAAGGCCCTTTCTCCTGAGGAGTGGCTGGTGGTTTCAAACAGGTGGTAGATCAAAGCCCAACATGTAACCACTACACTACCAGGGCGCCGATGCTTCCTTAGTTCAGTCGTATTTAAAAAGAGCTGTATAAATGAGGCAGTACAACTACCACTCCCCCTCCCCCAAAACAGGAATTGCGCTGGACAGAGCAGAGCTTTTTTAGTATGTATTTTTCCCACTAGGCGAGCATCAAGCAACTCACTCTGAGTTAATACACCCAGTGGCATCACCTGGGAAGGTTCACTCTGGTCACAGTGAATTTTTCATAAAAGCAGTTTTGCACTAAGCTCGTGTGTGTGTGTGTGTGTGTGTGTGTGTGTGTGTGTGTGTGTGTG
>NW_022111324.1:94805976-94820815 GCF_000313985.2 Echinops telfairi
GTGTGTGTGTGTGTGTGTGTGTGTGTGTGTGTGTGTGTGTGTGTGTGATTTAAGAGAATAGCGTGTGGCTATAAAATTTTGTTTCCTGCCTGGGAAAAGTGCCGCAGAACCTACAAGTGGTGTTTTCATTTCAAAAAAGGTGAAATGTTGAGTGAGGACAAACCTTGTTCTGGATGTCCATTAACTTCCTGACCAGATGAAAATGTTGACTTGTAGTGCATTTGGAGTTCACTCCACCAGGTCAGACTGATAATCGAGCTTTCTATTCAGCTTGAAATGCGTCTGAAAAGATTGCATAACAGTGTGCAACAACAACAACAAAAGTCCTGATTTGTGGCAGATGGGGAACTGGTTTTGCCACGGTGACAATCCGTCTGCTCACACAGTCATCTCAGTGTGCCAGTTTTGGGCAAAAAACAGCATACCTCTCTTGCCCCATGCACTTACTCATCTGACCTTGCGCTGTGCAACTTCTTTTTGTTTCCACAAATGAAGATTGACAAGAAAGGACAGAGATTTGACTACATAGATGTGAAGAAAAAAATGAGGGATGTGCTGCCAGCTATCCAAACAGATACATTTGAAAAATGTTTCTAAGAATTAATAGCATATTTGACAAACGTATGAAGTGTAGTGGAGAGTACTTTGAATGTGATAAGATGGCTTTGTAAAAAAATTTAAATACCTAGCTTTGAAAAAAATTCCGTTTTGGGGAGGAGTGCCCTCTTATACATCACCACAATCAGTTCCAGAACGTCCTTCACCCCTCCTCTATCCACATTTGCTCCCCATTTCCCTTCATCCACCCCACCATCTGTTTTCTGATTTGGATGCCATGTCTTTAAAAGGTGCTGCAATTCCTTTTAACAAAGAGGACAGTGGTGGCCATGCCCACCCATGCAAAGATCTTTCAGACAAGCATTGATCCCTTTGGGCTGGGGGAGCAAACATGGCGGTGGCTGTAGCAGTCATAGGCGGAGAGAGAAGAGGACACAAACAAAGATAAGCTGGCTTCCGACCAGAGTCTCCTTCCACATTTCACCCTTCTCTGGTTGGGGGGCTGACAGGTTCTCAAAGCACAGCTTCATTATGAGCCTCTGTGCGCATCAATAGGAACCCACAGCTCAGCACTCTCAAGTCTCCTTCTGGGCTCTGCTAGCCCAGCAATAATGAGGAGGAGGGAACTCGCTTGTACAGTTTCACACAGATAGATAAAACAAACCCCAAGCTCACTGCCATCGATTGAGTCATTTCTGACTCAGAATGACCCCAGAGAACAGGTTGGAACTGCCCCTGTGGGTTTCTGAGACTGTAACTCTTTATGAGAATAGAAAGCCCCCTCTTTTTCTCTCAGAGTGGCTGGTGGTTTTGAATTGCTGACCTAGCAGTGAGCAGCCCAATGGGTAACCACTGAGCCACCACCGGGGTTCCTCACACAGATGGAAAGAGACTGTGGTTTCCTCCGCTTCTCCTTGACCTTCTCTCCCAACTGGTTTACTGCCAGGGTCTTTTTTCATTCACCTTCTTATTTTAGCCTCTACCACCCCAGAACCCTGGCCCAATCGCTTTTTGTAATCCTCTCTGACTCCCTGAGGAGCCCTGGTGGTAATAATGGGCTGCAAATTGGGCTGCTAATCACATGTCAAGGGTTCAAACCTACCAGCTGCTCTGCAGCAGAGAGATGAGGTTTTCTGCTCCCATAAAAATTTACAGCATACATCTCTGCACCCCTACCCAAACCAGAACAAACCTGACTTCTGTTTGAACAAACAAATAATTAGTACAACTTCGCGCATGTGTTTGAACACAAAGCAGCTACAAATGATACAACATGTCCCAGAAATAGGCGCAAAGTGCTCCACAGCCACTGCAAGCCATCAGCCATCTTGCTACAGCCGTCCTCGTTCACCGTGTTCTGTGCCAAAGTACCCGGGACAATCGCAAATCAGATCATGCCACCCCCAGACTCTGAAAGAAGGGCTTGTCTCTGCCTCCAATGCCTCCTGCCCCCCAGCAGGCCTGACTGCTCCCGGGAGGCGGCACTCTGAAGTCAGCCAAGGGCACCACAAAGAAGTCAAGGTGAAGCGGGAGGACTGCACTCATTATCTATAGTATGTCTCCGTGCACACTGGTGGTGGTGTGAGTTACGCACTGAGCTGCTAGCCACAGACTAGCAGTTTAACCCCATCAGTTGATCTGGGGGGAGAGAACGGAGGCTTTTTGCTCTCCTGTAAAGATTTACAGCCTCAGAAGCCCAAAAGGGCAGCTCCATTTTCTCCTAAAGGGTCATCGGTTCACAATGACCATGGATTTGTCACTGTGCAGGGTGCAGGAGATTAAGTGACAAACGCGGGGCGCTGTCCTTATAGAATTTGGAGTCTAAGGGATGTGATTGTTTATATGCCAGTTTATTTTTAAATGCCACTAGAGCCCTGGTGGCATAGTGGTTACAAGTTGGGCTGCCATGCACGCGTGAGCAGTTCGAAACCCCCAGCCGTTCCTTGGGGGGGCGACAGGGCTTCCTTCTCCTGTAGAGCGTTCCAGTTTCAGAAAGCCCACAGTGGGCACTTTCACCTGGTCCTGCAGGGTCGCTGTGAGGCAGCATTGACTGAATGGCAGTGAGTGAGTGAGTGAATGAGTGAGTGAGTGAGTGAATGAGTGAGTGAGTGAGTGAGTGAGTGAGTGAGTGAGTGAGTGAGTGAGTGAGTGAGTGAGTGAAACCACATAGATACTGTTTTAGTCTGGGTACTTAGGAGAAACAAATCCACAGCAACTCATGTATAAGAGAGAGCTTTATGTAAAGAAAACGTGCATCATGAAAACATCCCAACCCAATGCTGCCCAAGCCCACAAGTCCAACATTAACCCATTAACCCAACACCAGTCCACAAAGTCCTCCACCTCACAAAACAGAGGCAATGATGCCAACTGCAGGAAGAAAGCTGAGTCAGTGAACGAATAAGCCTCTCAGCACTAGCAGGGGTCTCCACATGGCTGCTCCAGCACCCAGGGCTGCATCAGGACAGATCCATGTGGCTTCTCCTTGGGGATGTCTTATAGGAAGTCAATCTTGCAAGCTGAAGCAGGGAACTGCTAAGGCAGCTGCACCCTGGTGCGACCATCACAAAGCAAGAGACCCGAGAACTAGAAAGGTGAGGCTCACCACCCATTCATCCCTCCGCCTTTCAATTAGCCCCACATGTGATTATCAGCCAGGTTGGCACAATTAACCAACTCAGATCCCAATCATGAGGTGTGCCATGAAGGGGACAGGCAGGAGTCTACACATCAGGATCAAAGTGGAGGGATGTACTTCGTGTGAGGCCATTCTGAGAAGGAGATGTTTACACTGAGCCCTAAAGGTTAAGAAAGCACCGTGGAAGAGCAGACAGGGAGCCTTCCAGGCAGGGAGGGTCACCAGCAAAGGCCTGGGAATTCACGAACAGAATCAAGCAGGCTAAGACGACTAGGACCCCAGGGAATTCCAGAGGAGAGGCTCCCCTGAGTCTGGGGTGGGAAGTGGGGCCAGGTAGGGTTAATAGTAGGAGTCTGGGTTTTATTCTAAGAGCCAGTGAAGAGTTTTAGGAAGGGGGTCTTTTGGGGGTATGTTTTGTTGCCGTTTGGATAATGTTGAGAAGCAAAGCAAAAAGACAGGGTCCAAGGAGACGCAAGCAGACGTGCTAACCATCGTGGAGGAGGAGTGGAAAGATTTGCCAATGGATGGGAAGTGGAGGTGGAGGTGCAGAAAGGTGGAAGGAAGACCCACTCCGGCTCCGGCTCCTACAGTGGTTCCATTGAGGGCAGTGGGGGAGCCCCTCATAGTGGGATAGCAGGCCACCGATATGCGACCTCAGAGATGACTGTGACATCTGTTGTGGTATCAGGTGGGCATGCAGCTGTCCAAAATCTAGAGCTCGGAAAGGTGGTGGGAGGTGGCACCTCGGCGCATGGCCAAAGGAATGGTTGTGGCTTGCTGGGGAGAGGATCCTGGCAAAATGGATCATTCAGACCAAGTCCAGGCAAAGAGCACTGGGTAGAAGACAGGGGGAAGAAACCAACAGAGGCTAACGTAGGGCAAAAGCAGGGGAACGTGCTATTGAAGAAGCCAGGGTGGCAAGTTTGAGCAACGAGGGAGTCGAAGTACGATGAGCAATGATGAAGACGGATGAACAAAGAAACCCTGCGTTTGGCAAGGCAGAGCTAGCCAGTAGCCAGGTGAGGAGGCGAGAATGGAGTGAATGTGGGCTTTCCTTGTGGGCCCAGGGCATGTCTCTGGAGCTGCTCTGTTCAAAAGAGCACAGCGGCTGCTTTCCCATGTATCTGAGGTAGCAGTCTCTCTCCCGAAGGAAACTCCAATTTTTTCACCTGCTGCTCCCCATGACTTCCAAGTCCTGGTGAGAGTCAGGCAAGGGCCAAGAAAGTGAAGATATGACTTGGTGGCCACCTCTGCTTTAGGTAGTAGGAGAAGGGTTATGTTTTTTGGTTTTTTTTAATCTTCTCATGGTCAGAGTGGTCCGTTCCCAAGAACACAGATATCAGAAAATAAGTTTAGAAAGTGATCAGGCAACTGTTGACCTGTTTCTAGAAAGACCTTAATCTAGAGACAAAATGACCCATGACAACCTACAAGTGTAAGGGGGAAAAAAGGAAAACGGGGAATGGAATGAAGGCAGCCCTTACTTGGGCAGGCCACTTGTCTGTCATTCTGTGGTAGCTTGGGTGTTGCTGTGATGCTGGAAGCTATGCCATGCATTGTCCACGGCAGTTCGGTGTCAGTAGAGCTTCCAGACAAAGACAGACTAGAAAGATGGGCCTGAGGATCTCCTTCTAAAAAGCCACCTGTGAAAACCCTGCAGATCACACAGAACACGGTCCAATAGAGAGCAGGGGGATGAGTTCCCACGACTGGGAGGCACTCCAAATACCGTAGCTGCAGTAGTGGCCTTGAACCTCAGTGATCATGGAGATGGTGCAGGATCATCAGCATTGCCTCGATAGCAGCGAGTTTGGAGTTTGATTTCAAAGGGGGTATTTTAGAAACTTTACATTTCTCTATCAAATGTATACTCCAAACATTCAGAGCGTGAGACCACATTATGCACTAGAGGAATTCGATGAGGCAGTACAGGCAAAACAGAAGGATCTGTCTTTTGCCACTTCTCGGTCTTGTTGCACTGTAGTAGCTTGTGCTGCTGTCAGGCTAGAAACCCAGTATGGTGAACAGGGGTTTCCACAGAGCTTCCCAATTACGAGACACTGAAGTAAGGTCTGGCAATCTGCCAATTTCTGAAAATCAGTGAAAGCCCAATGGATTGCTATACAATATTGACCAATAGAGTTCTGGAAGATAAACTCCCTGGAAGATAAGTAGGCACTCGGATTACGTTAGAACAATTGCGACGATGGCCTCAGGCCGGGTAATATTTCATTCCAGTATCCACGCTATTTCCGAGTAAAAGCAGTTCTTATAGCAACTAACACAAACAAGCCTTTAAGAAGAGTCTGGACATTCCTAGGGCACAAGCACTTAAGTCTGCAAGAAAGTCTTTTCTCCAGTGCCCACACAGCAAGGTAATTTGTTTGAATTTGCCTCACACCAGGCTCTAGTCTCATGCTTCTCCATAGATCCCATCGAACTTTTGAACAGAACTGGGCCATGGATTCAAATTCTCAAATTTATTTTTCTTCCTACTCAAATTTTTAATGTGTGTATAGAAGCTCCACACCTCATTTATATTATTTTAATGGTTGTTACATAACATGTTTGCATGACTCAGAAATGACTTACCATATATACTCGAGTATAAGCTGACCTGAATATCAGCCAAGGCACCTAATGTTACCACAAAAACTGCATAAAAAATGTGCTGAATGTGGTAAAGAAAGCTGATGGTGCCCGGCTATCAAAAGATATAGCATCTGGGGTCTTAAAGGCTTGAAGGTAAACAAGCGGCCATCTAGCTCAGAAGCAACAAAGCCCACATGGAAGGTGTCAAAGGGATCAGGTATCAGGCATCAAAGAACAAAAAATCATATCATTGTGAAGGAGGGGGAGTGCGGAGTGAGGACCCAAAGCTCATCTATAGGTCATTGGACATCCGCTTACAGAAGGGTCGCTTTTGGGGAGGAGACGAGCCAGTCAGGGTGCAGTATAGCAACAATGAAACATACAATTTTCCTCTAGTTCCCAAATGCTTCCTTCCCTCACCCTATCATGATCCCAATTCTACCTTACAAATCTGGCTAGACCAGAGTATGTACACTGGTACAGATAGGAACTGGAAACACAGGGAATCCAGGATGGATGATCCCTTCAGGACCAGTGGTGAGAGTGGCGATACCAGGAGGGTGGACGGGTAGAAAGGGGGAATTGACTACAGGAATCTACACATAACCTCCGTCCTGGAGGATGGACAACAGAGTAGAGGGTGAAAGGAGACATCGGACAGTATAAGATATGACAAAATAACAATTTATAAATTATCAAGACTTCATGAGGGAGAGGGATGCAGTGAGGGAGGGGGGGAAATGAGGAGCTGATGCCAGGGACTTAAGTGGAGAGAAACGTTTTGAGAATGATGAGGACAATGAATGTACAAATGTGCTTGACACAATTGATGTATGTATGGATTGTGATAAGAGTTTTACGAGCCCCTAATAAAATGATTAAATAAATAAACAATGGCAAGGCATGTTTATAAAAAATGTGCTGAAAAAACTCAGCTTATACATGAGTATGTGTACAGTATATAAGTCATATGTGCTTCCTCTAGAAACCCGGGCCCTTGATTGTTGTGTCCATTGAATAGATTCCAGTTCCCAGTGACTGTCCTTGTCTGACACGGTAGAACTGTCCCCCAGGGTTTCCAAGGCTGTGCTCTTTCTGAAAGCGGCTGCCTCGTCTGTCTTCCACAGGATGACCAATGGGTTCAAAGTGCTAATCTTTCCATTAGCAGCTGAGGGCTTATCCACTGCGCCCCCAGGGCTCCTTTAGGGCACCATACCACCTCTAAACCTGTTGCTATTCATTTGCACCCGTAGTGTCCCCATTGAAGAGAGTGGAATGACACTGAAGGGTGCTGTCACCTTTATGGAAGCAGCCTGACAAATCTTCTCTCCTGCACAACACCTGGTGGGTTCAAACCGCCAACCTTTGGGTTCGCAGCTGAGCACTTACACACTATGCCACCAATGCTCCTTAAAGAATCCCATACCCCACTGCGTTCAAGTCCATTCTGATTCACAGTGCCCATCTGGTTTCTGAGATGGTACAACCTCATGGAAGCAGATAGCCTCTTTCTTCCTCCAAGTGGCTGATATGAAATGTTTAATCCACTATGCCACCAAGCCTCCTCAGATGTTCTTAAGTTCAATCGCCTAGTTCCCAAGCTACACTCTCTTGCTGGCCAGTAATTTAAAGCCACTGTCAGCTGGGAAAATCGTGAGTTTGCTCTTGGCATCTCCCATGTAAAATCACTTTCCTTTTTTCTCAGGTACAGTTTTAGAATTTCCTTTAGCAAGGGTCTGCATTAGTAAAGTCTGTTTTAGCTTATCTGAAGCTATCTTTGTTTTATCTACTTAGAAAATACATTCTGTGAGTCAATACGCTAACTGTCCCTTTTCTCCAAATTTTGAAGTCATTTCCCCATCTCCCGGCTTCTTTGTCCCTCTTGAGAGATCAGTGATCAGCCTCACAGTAGTTCCTTCTCAGAAGAGCCATCTTACTGCTTTTAGGGTCTTCTTTTTGCCTGAAGTGGGGTCATATCAGTACTATGTGGCTGCGTGAGATAATTTTGTTATTGCTGTTCCCCTTTGTCCTGTGTGGGCTTTTGTGCTTCCTGAAGTTGAGGATTTCTTTTTATTAAAGTCTGGGAAATAATCAGTTGTTATCCCTTTAAATATTGCTTGTACCCCACCCTTTTGTTAGCTCCTCTGTGTTTTCTTTTAGCTTTTTGCAATTTTCTCTTACTTTCTTATTAGTGCACCAAACACTTAAGGCTTTGAAAAAAATATTTGATTCAACAGTTTAAGTGTCTTACAAATAATGCGAGCATATTTCCAGGTTACTGTTCTACTTGACAGGAACTAGTCAAAGTCAAGACCTGTTTCCTCTGAGTGGATGCATTTTCTTTTTTTAAATCATTTTATTGGGGGCTCATACAACTCCTATCACAATCCATACATACATCAATTGTGTCAAGCACATTTGTACATTCATTGCCCTCATCATTCTCCAAACATTTGCTCTCCACTTAAACCCCTGGTATCAGCTCCTCATTTTTTCCCCTCTCTCCCTGCTCTCCCCTCCCTCATGAACCCTTGATAATTTATAAATTATTATATTGTCATTTCCGTTTGAATTCTTTAGATGGTATTTCCAATGCTTCTTTCTTTCTCACAGATTTTATGATTCTGTATCATTGTTAGTTTTTTGAGCCACTCTATTGCGTTTCTTTTTTTTTTTCTTTTCTTTTCTTAACATTTTATTAGGGGCTCATACAACTGTTATCCCAATCCATACACACATCAATTGTGTAAAGCGCATTTGTACATCGTTTCTCAAAACATTTTCCCTCCATTTAAACCCCCGACATTAGGTCCTCATTTTTCCCCTCCCTCCCCGCTCCCCCCTCCCTCATGAGCCCTTGATAGTTTATAAATGGGTATTTTGTCATATCTTGCCCTGTCCGACGTCTCCCTTCATCGAGTGGATGCATTTTCTTTTCCTTTCCCATCAAGGTCTGAAAAGTTGTGGATATGACTCAGAAGGAAGCATGGGTTCTATGTTCATCTATCACTCAAGAAAGAGCCCAAGCAGTGCTGTCGGTTAGGTACTGGGATGCTACTTGCAAGGTCAGTAATTCGAACCCACCAGTTGTTTCATGGGAGAAAAATGAAGCTGTCTGCTCCCATAAATACTTACGATGTTGAGAGATTGAGGAAACTATGGTTCTAAGTGTATCCCTTGCAAAGTAGAGGAGAATGGAAACAGGGTGCTAGGGATTCCAGGTTGACAGTGTTTCAGCATAGATCATCATGTGTCACTAATAGCACTTTCCATTGTGCACCTAGGTTTTCATTTGCTCTTAGCATCTATGAGCATTAAGATAGATAGGCATGTTGTGTCCATTTTCATAGAAATTATAGCTAAAGAGGTTTTTAATTTGTCACAGTAAGACAGTAATAGAAATGGGAACAGAACCCAAGTTTTCATAAAATTTAAGATTAATTCATACAAAAATATCTGATTTTAATAGTGTTTACAACTTAGACATTCGTTGTTTTTTTTTTGTTTAGGTGCCACCCATTTGGTACAAAGGCGTAGTCACCCCACATACACTAGAGGGGACACGGCTCATTCTGTCCTGTTCTCAGAATCATTCTTGGGTTTGACCCACTGTTGCAAGCGCTGTGTCAATCGGTTCGTTGAGGCATTTCTTCTTGTTTGACTGACCCTCCACTTTCCTGATGCCATTCTCTAGAGACTGGTCTCTCCTGGTAGCATGTGCAAAGTACGCGGAACATAGTTTCACCATTTTTGCTTCTATGAAGCATTCTGGTTGTACTTCTTCCCACACAGATTTATTCATTCACAGTTTATTTGCTGCTTTTAAAAGTTCATAGGAAAGCGGAATGAAAAGATCATGGCATTTCTGCATGAACGTTTGCATCCCATTTGTATTCTTAATGAATGCCATCATGCAAAGGCATAAATTCAAAGAGATAAGAAATTTCGCACCCACTTAGCCCAGTTTACAAGGTCTGTGGGTGGCACAAATGGTTTGCATTTGTTTATTAACCTAAAGGTTGGAGATTTGAACCTACCTAGTTGTGTCATGAAAAGAAGATCTTTTATTCTGTGTCTGTACAGAGTGTGGCTAAGAACACCCTGTGGAGCACACAGGATTGCTATGCATTAGAATCAACTTGGCAATGCATTTGGCTTTGATTTTTGCTATCTCAGTCTGACTATACAGATCAGGTTCCACCAAATTTCTTAATAGTGTGTTCCTTCCAAATGTTTACCTCATGTAGGGACTTGGAAGTGCATTAATAAAGTTACAATATCATACTCCAGATGGCCATTTCCTGATGAGTTGTACCTGGAGAGGTCTTGGATTATGGGCCTCATACTCTAAATGTCACTTCCTCAAGAAACAGTAACATAGACTACATGTTCTTCCCATTACACATGCAACCCCATATTCCAGTTATGATTCAACAAAGATTGCTTAAGGACCTGCTGGCAGTATGGGATAAGTTTCAACTCACCAGCTTTCCCATAGCAGAAAGACGAGGCTGTCTGCTCCCATAAAGATTTAGTCTCAAAACACCTGTATAGGGTGGCTTTGAGTTGGAAGTGACTCTATGGTTTAGGATTTTTGGGGAGGCGGGGGGAAGTATGAGGGCTTGTATGTGCCAGGCTTATGGTTTTGGGGAATGATCATGATACTTTAATGCTACTAACTTTGATATTACATTAACTAAATATTATTCTAAAATATGTCAGTGAAAGTATGCATATTAATTGAAATGTTCCCATGGATAAGCCTTAAACGAAACTCCCTGGGCTGATTGTAGACAAAAGATTTCTATTAAGTACTGTCTGATCAGTTAAGTATTTTCATCTTTCTGTCAATCATTGCTACAAAAGAACATTCACTCTCAAATGAAATAGGAAAAGAAGGTAATATTATATTAGTGTCTATTAAAGTTATCAATCCTAAGATGATAGCAAAAACAGTATTTTGCTGTAATGGTTATATTCAAAGGCCCTGATCTGTAGACCTCTTACCCAATGTCCTATTTTCCTTCTGTTCTCATGTTGCCATAATGTAAGGTGACCAGACGTCCCACTTTTGGCGTTTTAAAAAAGTCCCGATTTTTGGAAAGAATGCACGACAAGCTAGGGAACTATCTATTTGGTCCATATAGACAAAATTTTTAATCAGGACCACCCTCCTCCCCCCACCCCCCCACCCCGGTCAATGGTGTTCCGCTTCAAATCTGGTCACCTTACCATAATGAGATAGCTTGTTCTTTTAGTAGAGATAGATACTGTACCGAAAAACCTGTAGGTATTTGTGCTAATGGAAGTGCCCATTAATGGCATAGAGAACTTTCAGTTGTCAGTCCACTGTTAAAAGATTACAAGTATATACTCAGCACTCAGAATAAAAGCTCTGAGTGAAAAATCTTCTGATGCCTGTTACCTGGTCCTGATGACACATCATGATCACACTGGCTGGTGTGCTTCTTCCACGGGCCTGTTGCTTCACTGTTGGATGGCCGCTTGTTAACTTCAAGCTCTTATGACCCCAGATGCTCTATCTTGTAATACCTGGGCACCATCAGCTTTCTTCACCACATTTGCTTATGCACTCATTTTGTTTTCAGCGATTGTGTCAGGGTGTGGGAGGTGAACATTACAAAATGTAATTTTGTTAGAACAAAGTGTTCTTGTATTGAGGGAGGGTATGAGCTGAGGCCCAAGACGCATCCACAGCCTCAGTGTATTACTGTGGTAGTCACCTAATCTGGTGTCAATGTAAGGATTAAGAGTGTAGGGGTGGAGTCTAGACTGTCAATCTGGAGATAGCCAATGAGACTTCTCTGTGGGCATGGCCTTCTCCTGAGAATTCTGGGAAATCTAGTACTTCCTCCTTGGAGACAGAAGACACCTTTCTCTCTCTCTCTGCTACTCCCTGGTAGATGTTGCAAAAGACAAGCCACATGGATGCAACCAAACCTTGGAAGCCGGAGAAGCCACAGAGAGACCCCTGCCAGCACTGAGATGCTTACAACACCACTGGACCCAAAGACTTTCTACCCACTGGCTTGTGCTCATCCTGCATTTGGCTTCATTGCATGTGTTTTGTGAGTCTGAAGAAGACTTTATCGATTGATATTGGACATAAAGGCTACTATCAGACTTATGGCCTTGGACTAGACTGGGTTGGGATGGTTTCTTGATGTTCAATTCCTCTTATATATAAACCTCTTTCTTTTAAAAAAAAAATCATTTTATTAGGGGCTCATACAATTCTTATCCCAATCCATACATCCATCCATTGTGTCAAGCACATTTGTACATTTGTTGCCATCATCATTCTCAAAACATTTGCTTTCTACTTGAGCCCTTAATATCAGCTTCTTATTTCCCCCCTCCCTCTCCCCTTCTCCCTCCCTCATGAACCCTTCATAATTCATAAATTATTATGATTTTGTCATATCTTACACTGTCTGACATCTCCCTTCACCGACGTTTCTGTTGTCCATCCCCTGCGTCCATGGATTTGTTTCTCTAGTCTACCCAGCTAACACAATTACCTTATAAATATATGTACATAGGCCGATACCTCTATTTTATGGATTAATGTATTTACATAGTATACACCTCTGTTAATACCTCTATCTATAGCTTTGCTTCCTAGAGTCTTCTTCTGTTTCCTTTTGCCTCCTTCTGCCCCACCATCACGTTCCCCCTTCTTCCACCTCTTAGTACTTCTTCTCAGCTAGATTGCTGTTGATCTAATACCCACAGCATCTCTACACCCTCGTAGTGGTTGGTTTTAGTTCCCTAATTGTTCCCCTATCTATGGTGTTGTTTGCTCACCAGCCCCTGCCCACCCCCCAACCTTTTCCACCCAAGACCCTCTGGGGCTGTTGGCCCCATTGCTTTCTCCCTGAGCTTGCTTCCAATGCCTGTCTTATATAAGTAGGAAGACCAACAATGTCCTAGGCCAAACAATCAGAAAACAAAAGGCTGAAAAAAAGAAAAGGAAAAAAGAAGAAAGAAAGAATAAAAAAAGCATAGTTCCAGGTCTGTCCGCTGGCCTTTATGACTCCCACCCCTCTGGTCCTGGGGGAGTTCCAGGGGCTGCCCCTCAAACAAAAACACGTTGTTGAGAATGAGGGAGGTCAGAGCAGAGATCCAAAGCCCATCTGTAGACAATGAGTCACTCAGGGTGCAGTAGAGCACCAATGGATCACGCAATATACCTCTGGCTCCTTGAGGCCTCCTCGCCCTCCACTATCATGACCCCAGTGCTGCTTCCCACTCTGGACTAGACTGGAACATGTACATAGGTCTAGACACATGGAACCCAGGAACAGGAATGGGAATGGTGGTACCAAAAGGGCAGGGGGAAGTGGGGAGGAAGGGGATATCAATTGCAATGAATGGCATATAACCACACACACCCCTCCAGAGGAAAGAACAACAGAAATCAGAGGGAAGAAAGATAGCAGTTGGTGTGAGATAGGAAAATAATATCAATTTGTCATCTATCAATGGGCCACAAGGGTGGGTGGGTAGGCAGGGAAGGAAGGGAAGAAAAGAGGAGCTGAATCCCAAGGGTTCCATAGAAAGTAAATGTCCAGAAAAGAACAATGGCAATCTGTGTGCAAATACATCTGATACAATTGATGTAGGGATTGTAACAAGAGTTGTAAGTGCCCCCAATAAAATGATCTTTTAATTAAAAAAAGAGCTCTGAGTATGAAAACAGGATCTGGGTGTAGGTATGGATTGTGATAAGAGTTGTAAGAGCCCCCAATAAAATGATTAAAAAACAAACAGGATCTCAAGTTTGATCTTAACCTTTCGCTCACACATCTATAGACTCTGGCAGTCACCTAGCTCACATGTGTTAAAGGCATGAGCTCCCCAAACAAAACTCGTTCTGGCCCCCACATCCTCACGACTGTAGCTTTGGTCCAGTGTAAACTTTTAGAGAAAATGGATACACCGAGTGAACGCATGAACGCTGTTGGAAAGAGATGAAGTTGGGTTAAGTAAGGTTTGGGGTAAGTTGGGAAAGATGATGAGCTTTAGGAAGAGTTGGTGGAGCGAGGACCTTACAAATAAATGGATTTACCATTGGGATTGGGAGAGAGGGATGGAGGGTAGGGTGTGGCAGAAAGGAGGCTTGAGAATCCAGAAAGAAAGACAGGAAACCTCTAAGAGCAAGGAATGCATGGAGTGGGCTTGTAACTGGCTGGAGAGAAGAGAACATAGAGCCCTTGAGAAGTTTTCTTCGGGTTGATAATAAATTCATCCGGGGAACTGGAAGTGGAAGGTAGGTAGATAAAGAAGTTAGACAGATGGGAATTCCCAATCCACAAAGAATGTTCCATGGGAGAGAAGATGAAGGGAACAAAGACCTCGAGAAGTGGGGTTGTTGGGAAATTGCTAGCAGCATCTGGAGCAGTGGTTCCCAACCTTCCTAATACTATGACCCTTTAATGCATGGAGCAGCCATGTGGAGACCCCTGCCAGCTCTGAGATGCTAACACGTCCACTGACTCGGCGTTCCTCCTGCAGGCAGCATCACAGTGTGTGTTTTGTGAGATGGAGGAGAACTTTGTGGACTGGTGTTGGACATATGGGTTAATGGGTTAATGTTGGACTTGTGGGTTTGGGCAGCACTGGGTTGGGATGTTTTCTTGATGCACACTTAACCTCTATATAAAACTCTCTTATACATGAGTTTCTGTGGATGTGCTTCTCTAAAGTATCCAGACTAATACACCATGAGTCAGAGTTAACCCTTAAAGGCTTGAAGTTACACAAGCTGCCATTCAGCAGTGAAGCAACAAGTCCACATGGAAGAAGCACATCACTCGTGTGATCATGAGGAGTCGTAGTGATCGGGTAATAGACACATAACAAACAAAAACATATTGTTGAGAATGAGGGAGGCTGGAGCAGAGATCTAAAGCCCATATGTAGACAGTGAAACAATCTCCCCACGGAGGGAAGGGATGAGTCACCAGGGTGCAGTAAAGCATCGATGAAACACACTATTTTCCTCTGGTTCCTTGAGGCTTCCTCACC
>NW_022111324.1:94820915-94843871 GCF_000313985.2 Echinops telfairi
CCACCCCACCCCCACTACAATGACTCCAGTGCTGCTTCTCAATTCAGACTAGACTGGAACTTGTACACAGGTATAGAGAGGGATGGGAGCTCATGACACACAGAATCCAGGAACATGAGTGGGAATAGTGATACCAGAAGGGTAGGGGGAAGGGGGGAGAGGAAGGGAGAGAGGAGAAATCGATCACAATGATCGATGCATAATCATACACCCCTCTACAGGGGGAAGAACAACAGAAAACATGGGGGAAGGGAGATAACAGTTGGTGTCAGAGATGAAAATAATACTGATGTATAATCTATCAGGGGGTTATGAGGGTGGGGGCGGGGAGTAGGGGGAGAAGAGCTGATATCAAGGGCTCAATAGAAAGTAAATATCTAGAAAAGAATGAAGGCAACATATGTAAAAACATGCCTGATTCAACTGATGTATGAGATGTGATGAGAGTTGTACAAGCCCCCAATAAAATGATATTTTTAAAAAAGAATAAATGGAATCTCTTATGAGTTTCTCAATCTTGGTTAATTTACAGAGTAAAATCAAGCTTCCTGTTGGTTGTTACGTTAGTAAGTATTGTGCCGTGTGTGTGTATGTGTGTGTGTGTGTGTGTATGTGTGTGTGTGTTTGGTGGCGGGGTGGAAGGGGTGGTGGGAGAAGGTTCTAACAAACCTTCAAGGTCACCAAATGATTTCAGTTATCTAAATTCTTAGTAACTTCTTAGAAGACACCTATACATTTTGGATTACTAAATATCATTGACCTTGACTTGGAAATTGGAAGATATTTCATATTTGGTATTCTTCTGTTTAAAGAGTAGCCCATTGAAAAATAGAAAATCACGAGATAAATGAATTTTAAAAGCCAGCTACTCCTTCAGCAGGTAGTGGAAATTCTCAGGATTGGGATTTAAAATTGTTTTAAAAGCGTAGTTCCTCCTCTCCCCCACTCCTCCCACTTGGGTTCCTGCTTTTGAGAGATGAAGAAGCAGGTGCAGTGATTACTTGGTTCTAGTTATAAAAACCTTATGTAGACTAGTAATCCTTTGGCTGTTCTTATCATAATCTTTATCTACCTTTAAGATTTCCTGAGGTCTTAGCAAGCTGACTTTCTGGTCTTTATTCAGGTAACTCTTCTTAATCCCCAGTTGAGCTTTGGATTTCACCGTTGAACTTTAGGCTATCATTTTACTTCTCAGTGTTACCGAGGTCAAAGTGGAGGACTTTGGTTTAAGGTCTTGATGGCAATAAGTTTGGTTTTAGCTTTTGGGTTAGGGCATGAATGGAGTAAATAAAGGGATAGCTAACAATTGTTCTAAAGTCATAAGATATTCAAAAATAACTGGTAGCCATTAATAATGAATGATCTCAAAGTAAACATGAAGGTGTGGCAATTGATTTTATGCAGTTCAGCCATGCTCTGAACCTGGATCTTTCCACAGTACATCATTTTATCATTTGTTCATGGGCTTCATAACTGTATCTTCACATTTCCTACAGCCACGGAAGCTACTCCCCAATACCACTGTCTGGCTATCGGAGGTCACTAATGTTTCTCTTTGTAATGTAAAATCCCTCGGTAGTGGAAATGGCTGACACACTTGACTCTTAAAGAAAGACCCGGAGATCAACTTCTGAAACACCAGCCACTGAAAGTCCCATAGAGAACAGTTCTACTCTGACACATAACGGTTGCCATGACTTTGAGTAGACTTGATGGCAGCTATTTTTTGTCTTTCCCCCACTTTTTCTCCTTTTAATGTGAACCTAGTCGAATAAAGAAGACCACAAATGAATTGATGCATTTGAATTCAGGTGCTGGTGAAGAATCTTGAAAGCTAATTATAGAGGTATAGCTATAGGCATGTATATATGTAAATATATTAATTTATAATGAGAGGGATTGAGGCCAATGTACATATATTTATATGTTAAGCATTAAGATAGCAGATAGACTTTGGGCTTCCACTCAAGGCTTCCCTAAACACAAGAGCACTTTGTTCTCACCTTCCCGACACTATTGCTGAAGACAAAATTGCATAAGCAAATGTGGCGGAGAAAGTGGATGGTACCAGCTATCAAAAGATAGTGTCTGGGGGTCTTAAAAGTGGTGAAGTTAAACAGGCAATCATCTAGCAGGGAAGCAAATAAGCCCAAATGGTAGAAGCACACCAGCCTGCGTGATCGTGAGGTGTCAATGGAATCAGGTATCAGGTATCAAAAGATCCAAAACAAACAATTATATTGACGTGAAAGAAGGGGGTTGGAGTGGAGACCCAAAGCCCATCTGTAGAAATTGGACATTCCCCCACAAAAGGGTTACAAGGAAGGGACAATTCAACCAGGATACAGTATAGCACCAACAAAACACACATCATTCTTCTACTTCCTCCTCCCCACGACCATGACCCAGTTCTACCTTACAAATCCAGCTAGACTAGAGTACACACAGATAAGAGCTTCCGACACATTGAATTTGGGACATATAAGACCCTCAGGAACAGTAGTAGGATTAGCGATATGTGGATAGGGAGATGGTTGGGGTGGGGGTGGGAAAGGGGAAAAAAGAGTAACCCATCAAGGTTGGATATATAGCCCACACCCACAGAGGAACAAATAACAGAAATGTTGGTGAAAGGAGACAATGGACAGTGTAAGACACACAATAATAACAATAATAATTGATCAAGGATTCAAGAGGGCAGGAGGGGCAAAAAGAGGAGCTGATACCAAGGTCTCAAGTAGAAAGAAAATGTTTTGGACATGTTGATGGCAACATATGTACAAGTACGCTAAATACAATTGAATAATGGATTATTATCAGATTTGTAAGAGCGCCCCAATAAAATTCTTTAAACAAACAAACAAACAAACAAACAGAATATTGAAAGTATTATGGAACTCCAGAAGAACAAACAGATCTGTCTTGGAGGAAGTACAGCCAAGGAATCCCTGGGAAGTGAGGATGATGAGATTTCATCTCATGTACACTGGACATGCTCCCAGGAGAGACCAGTCCCTGGAGAAGAACAGCATGCTTGGATAAGTAGAAACTCAAGGGAAAAAAAAGAAAGGCTCTTGAGTATAGATTGACACAGTTGCTGTACCAAGGGGCTCCAATATAACAATTGCGAGGATGGCATAGGAAGGGGCAGTGTTTTTCTGTTCTATGTAAGGTCACCATGAGTTTGAACCAACTTGATGACACCTATAATTAATAGCAGTAGCAACAGCAACAGTTGACCAGAGTATCACCAGAGCAGATTATAGAATGTAGTAGTAAGCAGATTGATATAAACTTGTTACTTTTGAGGTTGTGACTTCAAATTTAAAGGCATTTCACACTTTCTGTGAGGGGAATTGCATTCACAACGAGTGAAGAGATTTTGAAGAAAACTTGGTAAAGTCTATTTAGGATCTCTCTATATATTTCTTACAACTGCATGTGAATCTACAATTATCTCAAAGTAAGAATATAATTAAAATTGAGTTAAGAAACAAAAGGAAACTAAGCAGAGAGTAGTCACAGAATATGTGTTCAAATAAAGATTATGGAGGAATTAAATTTGTTTTCTTTTTTCTTGCTATAGGACTGGGCTTGCCTTGAGTAAAAGATGTACTAAGTATATGAAGAATTGAGGAAACACAAGTTTAATGGCGTGGGCTCAAGTTCTACTTCTCACTCTGCCATTAACCAGGTCTGTGATCTAGGGCAAGTTGAATACCTACTTGAACTTCATTTTTCTCTTCTGCAAGGCAGTCTGTTTATAGAGGATTGGTACATTTAGTTCTATGATACAGGTCCATGTTTTTGTCTTCAGGAGACAAGATGAATACAGGTTCTTGAGGAGTTGCTATCAACAAATCTTGGCTGAAAGCACTATCAACAGAAGATTAACAACAAGAAAACAATAACTTCATTCCCAAGCAGAAACAAAATAGGTAGGCTAAATATGTGTTGGAAATAGATGTTTACACTCGTTTGCATTTGCCCAGAAGGTAGAATTCAATTGAGGTTAAGAACAATGTACTGTTTTTCTCTCCAGTGTACAGCAGAATGAAACTCTGCCCAGTCCTGCAACGTGCTCATATTTGTGACAATGCTTAAGCTACTTGTTGCAGCCACAGCTTCACTCTCTTTGAGGGTCTTACTCTTTTTCACTGACTGTCTTCTTTACTAAGCAGAATGTTCTTCTTCAGGGACTGGCCCCTTCTAAGAACATGTCCAAAGTACTTTAGACAAAGACTTGTCATTTGAGCTTATAAGGAACATCCTGGCTGTGCTTCTTCCAACATAGATTTGCTTGAGCTTCTGGAAGCCATTGGTATAGTTAATATTCTTCCCCAATATTGTAGTTCAAATGCATCAATTTTTCTAGTCTTTCATATTTATTTTCTAGCTTTCACTTACATATGAGGCAATTGAAAATACTAAAGTGAAAATAACACTTTAGTCCTCAAGTGATACCTATGCTCTTTAATACTTTAAACAGTTCTTTTGTAACAGATTTGCCCAATACAATACAACTCTCTTTTCAGCAACCCCTTGAAATAGAAATATAGAGTCTGTAATTCAGGGAAAACGTCTGTTATACGTTTCTAGCTAGTCATGTAATTGATTCTCTAAATTTCAACCCATGCATTCCCATAGCCATTTCCTCTTGAGTCTCCCCCACTCCCATCTTTGGCCATCTAATGACAATTAGCACTCTGGAAAGTTCAAAAACTTTCCATTATTCTTTTCTGCCTACAGAATAAAAACCCAACTGAGGAGATTTGGTTACTTGGTTTCAAGCTTAGAGTAATAGTTCCACGGACCTCCCAGTTAATGGACCCAGTGCTTCTGTTTTGCCTTCCAGTTCGTTACACAGTGCCTGAGGTCATCAAACCTTGCAAGCAACCATCAAAGACTCAAAGGGGTTTATTCCCTAAAACTGGAAAACCACTTATTATAAACACATATTATTTGCTTCCTTAGACTGTGGGTCTCTTTTGCCCTTGGGTGGTCTGGGTAAGTATAGGCAGTCAGTAAGTGATTAGAGAGCAGGGTGGTCTTTGGTGTTGACCAATCCACAGTTGACCTGTTGCTGTTCATCAGAACTTGCCTACCCCTACTCAGCAAGCCTATTAAGTTCCCATGACAAAACGATTTTGAGTGAGAGAGAAATTTTGATATTTATTCTGAATTCTAGCCATTGACCACGTCTTGCTGAGGAAGTAACTAAAAAGATTAGACTTTTACTCCCTTGGTGTCTTGATTCACCAGCATCCCAAGGAAAGGGCTCAACGGTATTCCAGGTTGCCTAGCTAGGCCTCATGAATCAATCACACCCCAGCTAGGACACACAGAGCATTAGAGCCCCACTTACTATGTCATTCAGTTGGCAATACTCACATACCTATGCCATCATCTTGAGTTAGTATTTAACTGTTATTGTAGGATTCAATTTTGTGTATATACAAGCCTCAGTAAGATTTCCGGGTGCTAGCAGTCAAAAGGCTTGCCAAGTATTGATCACAGTATTACACATATTGCTGTTGTTAGCTACCATCCAGTTGGTCCCATCTCATGGTGACCTCATGTAAAACAGAGCAACAGAGTGCTGCCCGGTTTTATACCTTTCCCATGGTGGGCTGCAGATCAGACCCTTGTTATCCTTGGGCTTTTCATTGTCTGGTTGTTGGAAGTAATTGATAAGTCATTATTCTAATCATCTTAGTCTGGGAGCTCCATTGAAACATATCCAGAAAAGAAGACAAGAAAGAAGCCCCACACACAAACACAGCACACTGATATGAAAGAATATAGGAAATCACCCAAAACGCAAGATATGATATGACAGCAATGAATCCACAGTTGTAATAATAACTCTGAATTTCAATGACCTCAATTCATACATTAAAAGAAAAAGGCTGGAGGATTGGCTCAGAAAACAACCTAACAATCTGTTGCCTGCAAGAGACACATTTTAAGTGCATAGACAGAAATAAACTAAGAATAAAAGGCTGGCGGAAAGTATACCAGGCAAATGGCAACGTTGAAAAAAAGCAGAGGTGGCAATCCTAATCTCCGACAAAATGGACTTCAAGGTTCAAACCATAAAAAGAGACAAGGAGGGGCACTATACAATGCTCAAAGGATCAGTAAACCAGGAACCAGTTACCATATTGAATATTTACTCACCCAACAATGGAGCAGTGGATTTTTGTTAAACTATTGAAAAGATGAAAAAAGAAATCATGGCTTCAACAATCATAGTAGGTGACTTTAATACTCCGCTATCAGAGAAAGATCACTGGGAAAGAAGCTCAGCAAAGAGGCTATAGAGCAAAACAATGCAATTAGGCAACTGGGTCTGATAGACATTTATAGAGTTTTCCACCCCAACGGGAAAAAAATTCACATTCTTCTCAGGTCCACATGGCTCATTTTCAAGAATAAACCACATGTTGGGACACAAGTCAACCCTAAGCAAATTCAGACACATAGAGATTATTCAGATGTCTTTCTCAGATCACCATACAATAAATCTGGAGATTAATAAAATGACGACCAGAATAGCAAGGGCAATCAATTGGAGGATGAACAACGATCTCCTGGGACATGAATGAGTACAGACCCAGATTATAGAGGATATTAGGAAGTTTCTAGAAACTAATGAGAATGAGAATGCAACGTATCAAAACTTATGGCATACTGTGAAGGCAGTTATCAGAGGTAGCTTGATATCAATAAATGGATATATGAAAAAAGAAGAGAGGTTTATGACTGATACGTTATCACAAAACTTCCAACAACTAGAACAGAGTCAACAGAACAACCCTTCTAATAGCAAAAGAAAAGAAATAATAAAAATCAGGGCAGAGTTAAACCAGTGGGAAGACAAAAGAACGATGCAAACGATAAATGCAGCAAAAAGCTGGTTCTATGAAACGATCAACAGAATTGACAGACCACTGGTGAAGCTAACCAAGGAAAGGAAGGAGCAAACATCAATACCCAGGATGAGGAATGAGACAGTGGTAATTACAACAGACCCCAATGAGATTAAAAGGATAATCACAAAGTACTGTGAAGGACTGTATTCCAATGAATTCAGAAATGTGGAAGAAATGGATAAGTACTTGGAAAAACAGTCCCTCCCTAGATTATCTCAGACAGAAGTCAAGAACCTCAACAAACCCATAGCAAAATAAGAAATAGAGAGGCTTATCATGAAGCTACCAACAAAAATGTCTGCACTTCACAGCAGAATTCTATCAAGCATTCAAGGAAGAGTTGCCACCGATCCTCCACAAGGTATTCAAGAGCATAGAAAAGTATGGCAACTCCTAAACTCTTTCTATGAAGCCAGCATAACTTTGATACCTAAATAGGGCAAAGGCCCCACAGGTATAGAGAACTACAGACCGATATCTCTAATGAACATAGATGCAAAAATCCTTAACAAAATTTTGGCCAATAGAATACAAAAGTATATAAAACATATCATCCACCACAACCAGGTAGGATTCAGAGATGCAGGGATGGTTAAAATCCGAAAAATCAATATTATATATCAATAAGAAAACGTTTAAGAACCATATGATAACATCCATAGATGCAGAAAAGGCATTTAACAACATCCAACACCTATTCCTAATTCAGACACTCATGAAGATCGGAATGGAAGAAAAATTCTTCCAGTTAATACAAGCTATCTATGAAAAGCCAACAGCCAACATCATAGTCAATGGAGAAAAGAAAAACAATCCCACTGGAAAAGGGTACAAGACAAGGATGCCCCTTGTCCCCACTTCTATTCAATATTGTACTGGAGGTTCTAGTTAAAAACATAAGACAGTGGAAAGACATTAAAAGTATCCAAATGGGAGAGGAGGAAGTGAACCTATCGCTATTTGCAGATGACATGATCCTGTACATTGAAAACCCCAAAAGCTCCACAATAGGAGTACTTACAATAGAGGAATATGGAAGAGTGGCAGGATACAAGATCAACAAACAGAAGTTGATAGATTTGCTAGACATAATGGACAGGACCATGGAAGAGGATATCAAGAAGGCAGTATCTTCACAGTAGCCAAGAACAAACTGAAAAACCTAGGAATATATTAAAAAACAAAAACAAAACTAAAGACCTATACAAGGAAAACTACAAGACCCTACTACAGGAAATCAAAAGCGACCTCCACAAATGGAAGAACATCCCATGCTCATGGATTGGAAGGCTTCACATAGTAAAGATGTCAATCTTACTCAAAACATTTTATAAGTTTAACACTATTCTGATTCAAATACCAACAACCTTCTTCAAATAATTGGGAAAACTGACCACCAATTTCATATGGAGAGGGAAGAAGCCCAGAAGTAGCAGAGAACTACTCTAGAAGGACAAAGTTGGAGGACTCACGTTACCTGATTTTAATACCTACTATACAGCCACAGTGGTCAAAACAGCGTGGTACTGGCACAATGACCAAAACTCAGACCAGTGGAAACGAATAGAAATCCCAGAAGTAAAACCATCAGCACATAGACAACAGATCCTCGATAAGGTTCCCCAAAACATCAAGTGGGAAGCAGATGCCCTTTTTAACAAGTGGTGCTGGAAACAATGGATATCCACATGTAGAAAAATGAAACAAGATGTTTACCTCACCCCATGCACAAGAACAAACTCAAGGTGGATCAGAGACCTAGAAGTAAAACCCCAAACCATCAGGACCTCAAGGAAGGAATCGGGACAAACCTAAGATCATTGGCCCAGGGAATTCATAGGCTCACTGCAATAGGGAAGGTTACACACATAGGTGAACTGGAAATTGACAAATGGGATTTAATAAGAATAAAACACCTGTGCGCTTCGAAAGACTTCACCAAGAGGGTAACAAGGCAACCCACAGACTGGGAGAGGATTTTTAGCAATGACACATCAGACAAAGGGCTCATTACTAAAATCTATAACACCCTCATGGACTGCAAAAAGAGGAAAACAGTTAATCCCCTAAGGAAGTGGGCAAAAGAACTGAAAGGAATTTTCACTAGGGAGGAGACCCGTATGGCCAACAAACACATGAGAAATTGTTCCTATTTATTAGCTGTAAGAGAAATGCAAATTAAAACAGCCATGAGATACCATCTAACATCTCTGAGGTTAATCTGAATCAGAAAATCAGAGAGCAACAAATGTTGGAGGGGATGTAATTAAATAGGAACTCTCCTCCACTGCTGGTGGTCGTGTAGATATGTACAGCCACTGTGGAAAGCAATCTGGCTAGACTTAAAACAGAAATTGATCTAACTTATGACCCAGTCATCCCTCTGCTGGGCATATAGCCAGAGAAGGTAATAAATAAAATATGACCAGTCATCTGCGCTCCAATGTTTATTGCGGTGCAAATTCACAATCACAAAGAGCTGGAAACAATCTAAATTTCCATTGACAGATGAGTGGATTAGTAAATTCTGGTACATACACACAGTAGAATACTATAAAGCACTGAAAAGCATGAATGATGGCAGGAAACATGTCATTTCATGGGAAGAGTTGGAAGGAATTATGTTAAAGTGAGGTAAACTAATCTCAAAAGGTCAAGTATAACATGAGTGCCCCGAGGTAAGTACAATCAGCACAGCAGGAATAGAAGAAAAGGCACCTCCACCCAACTGGGGGGAGGTCAGACCAAACTCAGGGAGGTACATTTGAGCCAACATAAAGAAGGGGAAAGGGGGAAGGAGGAGGGAGAATGGGTGTAGGGAGAAACTGAGATGATGATATGGGGGGAGCAGGGCACTAACCCACCCAGGGAGAGAGTATTGGTTGTGTCTTCACAGAATTGGAGTGTGCATACAGACCCCACCATGACCCGCCAAACCAGGAGGGCAATGTAACACATGTAGGAATCCATGAGAAGACTGGACTACAGGGCTGGCCCCAACCAGAACCAGCCTGACCTCACTCTGGAAGTGTGTGCCACAGAGAAGGACACTAGACCTTCTGGTGGGGAAAGGAACTGACCTACCACACCCAGACGGAAGCAAACCAAGAAGGAAAAAGAGAAAGGGCCAGTCTGCCTCGACTCCATATGGGCACACCAAGCCCAGAGGATGAAGTCCCTGCACGGAGCTGCTGGGGCACAGAGAGGACTGTGGGACACCAACAGCTCAAGCCATGTTGTCCCCTTACTGGAGCATACAGAGACAGGGGACAATAATGTGGACACACAGTGGGGAGACAGTGTGGGAATGGGGAATAACAGATCAGCAATTGGAGTAAAGCCGAGCCACAGAGTCCCTGAGGATCCCTAAGAATGGACTTCGGGCAAGGAGGGGCAGCCCCCAGATCTCCCTCAGGACCAGCAGGCAGGGTCTCATGGAGACCAGCAAACAGACCTGGACCTATGTAGGTTTTTTTCTTTATTTCTTTTCTCTCATCTTTTTCTCTTTCCTTTTCTTTATTCAACCATATGTATTCTAATTGTTTGGATTAGGACGTGGATGGTTTGCCTAATTATATAGTTTGAACATGGGAGGGAAGCCTGGGGAGAAGGCAATGGGGCAATGGCCCCAGAAGGTAGAGGGGGAAGAAGGAGGTGGGGAGAAGGGTGTGGTGAGCAGGAGGCATCATGGACAGGAGAACAACTAGGGAACTGGAACCAGCATCTAGGAGAGGGTAGAGATCCTGTGAGTATTAGAGCAACACCAAGCTATGGAGAGGATGCACTAAGAGGTAGAAAAAGGGGGATAGTGATGGCGGGGCAGGAGGAGGCAAAAGGAAACAGAGGCAAGCTCTAGGAAGCAAAGGCATAATAGGGAGATTAACAGAGGTGTGCACTTATGCAAATACATTAATCCATAACAAGAGTGGTATTGGCCTATGCACATATATTTATAAGGCAATACACTGAACCTGAAGACTGGCCTTGGGCCTTGGCTCATACTTTCCCTCAATACAAGAACACTTTGTTCTAACAAACTGGCATTCTGTGATGTTCACCCCTGCCCCGCCTACACGATCGCTGAAGAAAAATGGGTGCATAAGCAGATGTGGTGAAGACAGAGGATGGTGCCCGGCTATTAAAAGATACAGTGTCCGGGGTCTTAAAGGCTTGAAGTTAAACAAGCAGCCATCCAACAGTGAAGCAACAAACTCACATGGAAGAAGCACACCAGCCGGTGGGATCCTGAGGTGTCATCGAGACTTGGCAATGGGCATGAGAAGATTCACAACAGACAGTAAACAAACAAAAATGCAACCGTGTGAATGGAGGGGGGTTGGAGCAGAGACCCAAAGCCCATCTATGGACAATGGCGCATCCCCTCACTGAGGGGTCACAGGGAGGGGGTGAGTCAATCAGGGAGCAGTAGAGCACTAATGGGTCACACAATATACATCTGCTCCCGGAGGCCTCCCCACCCCCTGCTATCATGACCTCAGTGCTACCTCCCAATCTAGACTAGATGGGAGTATGTACATAGGTAAAGGCAAGAGATAAAACTCACACCACATGGAACCCAGGGACAGGAACGGGAATGGTGATAATAAAAGGGGAAAGGGAAGGGGCGCAGAGGTGGGGAGGGAGGGGGGTACCAATCATAATGAATGGCACATAACCACACACACACCCAGCCAGGGGGAAGAACAACAGAAACCAGAGAGGAAGGGAGATGGTGGTCAGAGTGAGACTTGAAAATAATTAACAATCTACAATCTATCAGGGGGCCACGAGGGTTGGGGTGGGGTGGGGGAGGGAGGGAAAAAAGAAGAGCTGATCTCAAGGGCTCAATGGAAAATAAATGTCTAGAAAAGAATGATGGAATATATGCATGAATATGTTGGACAATTGATTTGTGGGTTGTAACAAGAGCTGTAAGAGCCCCCAATAAACTGATTTAAAAACTTCTAGATTGGATTTTAGACCAGGAAAAAATTTTGGGTCTAAAATCCAATGTAGAGTATATAATTATTTATAAATAATTAAAAAAAACAAATCTAGCATCATAAAAGCATGCAAACCTTTACTGACAGACAAGTGGTAGCTGCACATGCAGCACATTGGCTGGGAATTGAACTCAGGTCTGCTGCATGGAAGGCAAGCATTCTACCACTGAACCACCAATGCCCCTCTTACTTATGTCTCCCAAATCAAAATCAAACACACTGCCATTGAGTCTGTTCCAACTCACAGTGACCATACATGGGGCTTCTGTGGCTACAAATCTTTAATGGAGTAGATATTCTCATCTTCCCATGGAGGTGCTAATGGATTCGAGTCGCCAACCTTGCAGTTACGAGTCTAACCCCTAAGTACAGCATCACCAGAGTCCCTTTATTAAGCACTTAGTGCGTAATCATTACGTTTTAAGTGAATAAATGACATCATATGAAATAAGTAATTAGTTGCACGTCTCCAAGTTGAAGAGCCAAGGTGAGGCTGATCTCTCAATAGCAGATTGTTTTGAATTTCCCTGTCGATATATAAAGGAAGAATTCTTTAGTTCTAAAACTGTGATCATATAGCTTGACATTAAAGTGATGGGTCCTGACTGCGAATTCTTGAGTTTAACAGAATAACTTTTATTTCTGCAATCCCTAATGGATTGTAGAGTATTTACCTATACATGATCAGCGATCATGTGTATTTTCAGCAGGGCTTGTGAAGGAGGCTCTGAGAAGGATCTTTGATCCAGGTCTCTTCATCTCTCCTTCAAGGAAAATCTTACAATTTAGATTGATTCCCTGAGACCCAAACTCCAGGGGTCCCTTAGGTCAGAATCTGCTGGGTTCCTCAGTTACTTAGGAGTCTCTCTAATGCTATTTACATCTGTCTGGCTCTATCATTAGTAATCTTCGATAAGACCAGAAGAGGGAATGTTTTCCTGATGGAATCCTTTTCTTTCCTTTCTTTCACGAAAACCAGAGAACTGCTTAGCAATATGATAGTCAAGTTGGTCTACTTTAATGAACACAATCAGGTGCAAAAGGCAGCTCTAAGGTTGCCAGCCAAGGCAGCGTGTCTGTGGTTGATGCATCTGTCTCACCAGCATGGGTGTGACTATTTGACCTGAATACATAACAATGGGAGGGGATTATGCATAAGAGATGACAACTCAAAATGAACGGTCCTACCACAATGATTATTTTCCCATAAACTAATAGGTGGAGCGAGGAGGAGTCCAATCACTTGGGACGATTCATGATGGCTTGGGAACCACCGTATCCAAGAGGAGAACTGTATTTCTTAGTGTGACAAATGCTAGTAATAAAACGAAAGAGGCCTGCTGATCAGAGGGTTATGCAATGAGTTACACATTGGATTGCTAACTTAAAAGTTAGCTGTTCAAACCCACTAGCTGATCTGAGAATGATGAAGCTTTCTACATCTACAACAATTTCATAGCCTTGGAAACCCAAAGAGGGCAGTTCTACTCTGTCCTCTAGGGTCCGACTATGAATCCCAATGGACTCATTGGCAGTGGACTTGATTGATTGGCTTTAGTCATACAATCTAGGGCAATACCCCAAATGGCTGAGGGAAAAAGCTGCAAAGCTAAGACTAGACTAGCAAGCATAAGCATGGCAATAAATCATCACCCAGGGAAAGGGAGGAGGAACAGTATGAAAATAGAGCTGGGCCCTGTTTGGAGGCAACTTGTCCCCAAAGATAAGATCGCTGCCTGTCACTGTTCCCCAGGCAGCTGCATCAGCAATTCCCCGGCTCTGTTAAACACCTCTATGTTGTCGTGGACAGACACTTTTAAAAAGTGGAAAGTGTTCACAAACCAACCTGGCAGCCACCACTTCCATATTCATTCATACTAGTATTTCCAGAGTCCTGATGGCATAGTGGTTATGCATTGGCTGCTCACCACAAGGGCAGCAGTTTGAAACCACCAGGTGCTCTATGGAAGAATGACAAAGCTTTCTACTCCTGTAAAGATTTGCCTTCTTGGAAAACCATGGGGGCAATTCTACCCAGTCCTGTAGGGTTGTTATGAGTCACAATTGACTCAATGGTAGTGAGTGGTTTGGAGAGTATTTCAGGTAAAGGTAACCAGACTAAGAGAGTGTGTCGAACTTGGCACCCTTACATATTGTTGGCAGAAATGAAAAATGGTTTAGCCACAGTGGAGACATTTAGCTGTTCCTCAAAATGTCCATCATAAAACTGTCACATGATTTAGCAATTCCACTTCTAGGTATACCCAAACCTCACTGCCACTGAGTCAATTCTAACTCAAGTTGACGCTATAAGACAAAGTAGTACTACACCTCTGCCTTTCTGAAACTGGAATTCTTTACAGGTGGAGAGAGCCTCCTCTTTCTCCCGAGGAGTGGCCAGTGATTTCTAACTGCTGGCCTTGCAGTTAGCAGCTCAATGCGTAACCCACGATGCCCCAGGCTCCTGCTCCTACGTGTACGTATGTCCCCAAGAGTGAAAGCAGAGACTCAAACAGATCTTTGTATGCCAACGTGCGGTTGTATACCTGGTGGCTCAGGTGTTGGACTGCTAACCACAAGGTAAGCCTTTCACACCCACCAGTGAGAAATAGCCCAAGTGTCTAGCAGCAAATGAACGGACAAACAAAATGTGGTACACCCATAGATTGGACCATTGTGTAGCCATAAAGAGGGATGCAGTCTGGAGATGTGCCATGGCATGGATCAACCTCAATAACATCACAAGTGAAATAACTCAGGCACAAAATGATAAATAGCCAACGATTCCAATTAGATGGGATGCCTAGAGAAGGCAAAACCCTAGGGACATGCAGGACAACAGAGGTGACGAGAGGCTGGAGGGTGGGCAAATGAGGAGTTACTATTTAATCAATACAGACTCTGCTTGGAGTAATTACAATCATATTGAGAATTTAACCAATGTTATAGAAACATTCACTTATAATGGTGAAACCTGGTCAATTTTATGTATATAAAAAAGTATACATTTAAAAATGTGACATGGACAATATTTAAATTTTTGATACTTCTTGTGACAAAAAATCAAAAGAAAGCACAAAAATTAGAGAATGTTCTTTGAGACAACAGGCCAGGAAGATGTAATAGAAAGGATGAACAATGTCGAGAGTAAGGATTAGAACCTGGGGAGAGGGACAAGTTGAAGTTCTAAGAATACTTGGGCTTAGGATAGAACCTTGGACTGGGATCCGAGAGGTTAGCAGTTTGGGACACCAAAAGAAGGCGTGGGGTTAAGGGTGACTACATCAGGGTGACCTGATGCTGGTGTTGCTGATGCCAAAACTTCCCTAGAGAGCAAACTGTCATGAATTTCTCCAATTAAATGAACAGAAGCAAAGAGCAGTTTGTGTCTGACCCAAGGCAAGCTTCCTCTTTTTCAGTCCTCCTTGCTACCACTGACCCATTTCCTCTGATTCTGGCATGTTCTCCCTCACAGATGCGGCTGACACCGTCCACAGAAGCCCCCATGTAGCAAAAGTGCAAGTATACTTCAAGATCCCCACTGCACAGCCGTGGACCTCTGGTGGCACAGTGGACTAAGCAAACATCTGGCTACTAACTGAATGTTGGGGCTTTGACCTTACCAACGGATCCCCAGGAGAGCGATGAGGCAGTCTGCTTCCGCAAAGACTGGCCACCTGCACAGCCGTTCTACTGCCTGGTAAGGGAGTTTTGAGTTGAAAGTCGACTGACTGGATGGCAGTGGGTTTGGTTTCGTTTCAGCTGCTATGCAGCGACTGCCTTGCTAATTAGCTTGTGGATATGATGCACATTAGTCATCTATCTGCTTCCCAAGTATAAAAAAAAATCCATATGGCTATTTAACAAGGTCACAAGTGCTGGGTGCCACCATTAGATCTGCTTGGAGGAAATCCAACCTGGTTGCACTGTGGGAAATGGAGCTCCCAAGAGATGGCTAGCTCCGCTATAGGAAAGCTGCAGAAGGGCTCACAAAGGCCTTGAGAGAGTGTCTGATGCGTGTGTGTCTGCTCCCAAACCGAAGGCTTTCAAGGTTCTGCCTCTTTATGTTAGTAACCTCCAGCGACGCCACTTGTTTCAAATCACTTCGCTTTCATCAGTTTGGGCTATGAGCAAACAGATGGGGATTCCTTTAAGGTGAGACTTCTCACTTTACTCAATTAATCAAGGAAAGTGATGTCTCTCTTATTTACATGGCAATTTACAGAACCAGATGGAACCACACGTTATGGACACACTATCACAAAGGCTACAGGGAGTGTATTCCTGCCGATGTTGATCCTAGCTGTGCCAGTGAGGAGATGGATCATGTCCCATTGAGAGGATTCTAACTCACAGTGGCCGGTGGGACAGAGTAGAACACCCATCGGGTTTCCTAGGCTGTACTCGTTATAGGGTCAGATCACCAGGCCTTTCCTCTGACAGAGCATTGGTGAGTTCAGACACTAGTTAGTTAGTTAGTTAGTTAGTTAGTTAGTAAGCCGGTGGATAACCATTACACACTGGAATGGGCTCTGTGGCCCCTGGAAAATCACCTAGCCTCTCGGAGCTTTTGTTCGTTTCTTTTTTCTCTTTGTGAAAGTAAGGATTGTAGTAGCTATCCGAAGACTGTAGAGAAACATGTTTTATATAGTGAAAAGTGCTAGGTCATAAAAGATCAGCAACATTCCCGCTCATAGGTGGCTCAGATGCACAATGAGATGCACTTAGGAAGCTAATGGGGCCGTCTGACAAGAGAAAGATGGTAAGCGAAAGATCCCAAAGAGATAAGATGCATCATATAGTGTAACCCTGCAACATAAATTGGATCAGCACTTGGACGTACTAACCCACCAATAATCTCAGTGAGTTTACATTTAAATGGACAAGGGATTTTGTTCTTGGTCATTGTTGTTGTTTCAGCGGGGCTGTAGGGAACATGAAATTGGTGGAGTTGCTTTTATAACTTGGCAAACGGGTACATTTTAAGACAATGGTAGTGCTAGGCCATTAGAAGTCTGTGATCTTGAAGAGCCTTTCTGTTCTATCCCTGTCTGATTTCACACTCTCTCTCTCTAATTTTTTGTGTTATTTGCTCCATAGAATTGAGACCTAGTCATAAGCCCCTGATTACTTCACATGCTGGGTGGAGCGGCCTTGCCTCAAAGCGGGAAGCGCTGGCAGCCATTCAATGTGTGATTCATTGCCGTATGGATGGCATGGATGGGTCTCCACACTGGGATCAGTCCTTTGCCTGCTCTTCCTAACCAGGGCAGGCCCTGCTACCATCCGAGCCGTGGGAACAGAAGGTGAAAACTACGTCTGTCCGCCATCTGCATGTGATGACTCTAAATAAAATTCTTCCCTGGTCTTCAGGGTGGAATGCCAAATGCACCAACAATAACGGAAAGTGTTGGCATGGCCACCTCTTCTTGGCATTTAAAGCTAGTGTCCAATCTCTCGCCCCTAGAATGCCCTCTGTTGACATAAAGCTCCCTGTTCCCCTTAAGGGTCACACGATAGGTGTACACGCCTAGTTCCCTTTGCTACCTTTCTTTGCTGCTTGTTTTTCTTCCTGCCCCTAGGTTGCCATCAAGTCAGCTCCCACTCACGATGGCTCTGTGTGTGTCCCATTAGAACGGTACTCCAGAGGGTTTTCAGTGGCTGTCTTTTCAGAAGGAATTTCTTCCGAAGTGCTTAGTGCATGTGGCTCCAATGGTGTCGTGGGTGATGCGATCAGCAAGTCCAACCCACCAGCAACCCGGAGGGTGAGAGAGGGAGCCGTCTGCTCCTGGCCGGAAGGGTTCGCGGCCTCAGAAACCCAAAGGGAGCCTGGGAGTTGGAACCGAGTAAATGGCAGTGGGTTTGATTTGGGGTTTGGCTCTCATAACTCAGACCTTCTCATCCATCACAGATCTAGGCAACATTGTCCCAGCCCTGCTAATATCAGTCTCTGTTACTGACTGTCAGGTACCAGTAACCTGAAGTGCTCAGAACAAGTTGACTGTTTATTTATGAACCCATCGACAATACATGTACCAGAAAGGAAGTTTTAAAAAGGCAAGGTAGCCTTGAAAATCTGGAAGTCGTCATTCCTTTTGCCATGTGCTGCCCTTGTGCAGTGTTAGCCAAGGACCTTCTGAGCCGTGAGATTGTCTTTGGAAGTTGGAGTGTTTGGTTTAGGTTTGCCTTTGCTGTTTTTCAAGTTTAATGCTTTTTGTGTTTCATACCTAGTGGTTGGAATTTTATTACGTGTTTCTGCTGAATTTGCTTCGCTTTCAAGCCTATGACCAGGAAGGAGTTGTCTGCCTTTATGTTTGCATGGCTTAAAAAAAAAAAAGTTTTTTATTTGCTAATTCATTGCTAATAAACATCATATTAAAAAGTCTAATTTTGATGCAGCAATGTTTTTTATTACTGAGTTTGTAGGCATTGTTGAGGAAATTAAGAAAGGATAGCTTGGCTCTTAAACTCATTTGCAAAATCTTGAGTTGATTAAAGTTTGCTTTTGTTTTCTTTCGGTTATTCATTTATGTTAACTGTAGCAGATATAAGGGGGTTGCTAAAACTAATGGAAAAATGACATTATCTTTTCATTCCCTTTATCCATAAATTTTTGGAAGCTTATTCATACATGAGTAGCAAATCATTAGTTATTTCAACCATCTTCACATGTGTCCATTCAGTGACATTAGTCATGTTTGTCATGTTATTCCATCACCACCCAGCATTTGCATACCTCCTCAATGATTCCAGAAGTAGGCTTACAGAGAATCTTGCTTAGACATCCCTTCTGCTCTCAGGGACCTCCTCACAATTATTGGGTGCCATTAATGTGTTCTTTAGATAAATAGTGATGAGGTGGGGAAATAGGGAAGGGTGAGGAATATGGGTGTTGGGGAGAAGTTTGGAAACATAAATGATGTGTGTTGGAGCGCTTGGTGTACAGACTTGGATTTCTATGTTCACCACATGTTCTCATCACTCACCATTGCATGATTCAACCACTCTGAAATGATCTCCTCTAGGCCCTTGGGGTAAATAAGCTCTCGGTCGTACAGAAAGAGTGCCCAGAACGCCACACAGACATACTGGAAAACAAAACAGCACCAGAGATTCATTAGGTTTGTTTTCAATCCGAGCATTCTGAGATTGCTAAGGATGCATAACAAAATAAAAATAAGTACTACTTTTAAAGATATCTTATATGTACATTAAGGAGCTCTGGTGATGCTGTTGGGTAGGCGTTGGGCTGCTAACCATAAGCTGGATGGTTCAAACCCAACAGCCATTCCATGAAAGAAAGATGAAACTGTCAGATCCCATAACAATTTTTGAAGCCTAGGAAGCCCTACAAAGGGTCGCAATAAGTTGGAACCAACTCTGTGGTGGTGGGATATATACAAGCACCGTCACCAAACCCACAACCATTAAACTCATTCTGATTCCTACTCCCCACTCTAGGATAGAGTAGAACTTCTGCCTAGGGTTTCCAAGGCTCTAAATCTTTGTATGAGCAGAAAGTCTCATGTTTCTTCCTGGTAGCAGCTGGTAGGTTTAAACTAATATCCTTTGGTTAGTAGCTCAACACTTAAGCCACTGCAATACCAAATATATATATATAGATATATATATGTATATATATGTATGAGAGAGAATAATGAAACAAATATTTTGTTTTAGAATTGTTATGTTCACTCTTTCTAGGAATTTCTTAGCCAGAAACTTAAGAGATATTTACCATAAAGCCTGCAAAAATGGAAACATGTAAGGTGAAAACCTGTTAGAGAAGGTAAACTCAAACGTAGTCCAATAATCCTAGAGAGAGAAAAGTGGTCAGACTGCACCCTGTCAAAGGCAGAAGGCTTGCCTGACCTAGAAAAATATGACCGCTCAGTCTAGTTCTGCCTCTCAGGTGTCATGGCTCACAGGTGTTGTCATGGCAGGCAGAACAGATGTAGACACCCAAGACTCATAGGCTGCTGAGTCCTTTCATTTTAACCAAGGACTCTTGGGTTTTCACCAGGAAGTTGAGGATGGTCACACTGCATGCCTGGAGTCTTATGTTTGCTTCCCCCAGCTTCCATACAGGCATGGTGACAGGAAGTGAGAACTCTGGGAGAGAGGATGAGAAGTGACAGGCTCCCAGGATAATTCCCAAACTAGTTAGCCAAGACATGAATCTCCATTTCTCAAAACTTTGGATGGTTCTCTATCCTTTCCTGAGCCTTGGCTGTCTTATCAAAACCATCTCTTCTCTATGTTCCAAAGTCAGGGCAGAGATTGAAGAACCCTGATTGCTAATCTTCTCATCTCCCTATCTGCTCACATTCCATTGGATATATATATATATATATATATATATAAAATGGGCAGCCTCCATTGTTAAAGGCTTAGCCTTTAGAAGGTTGATGGGTGAGAGAGACTGCCCAGCAAAAGACAACTGGAATGCCAGCATTCACTGCTTCTTTTCCGTGACTTCCCTGGTGGCCGGAGAGTTTCATCGCACTTGTAAGTTTCAAGGCTCAGTACAGAGGGAAGCAGGACAGCGACAGGTGGAAGAAGGTAGTAATTTCTTATGCTAGACCCACTAAGCAGACGGTGTGCCCAAGCTCAGTTTGTCCTATGACAAGTCATAGAAATGTGGACAGTGGCAACCAATAAACTCAGAGTCCTCCACACTCATTAAATCTGGAGTTAATATATGTATGCATAATATATAAATATGAGATTATACGTGTGTAATGTCTATGTTTACATATTCATTCAAAATGTCATATCATTGCACTACATCTCACAGAAATAATGGGTGCCTATGGTAGCCAGTGAAGCCTGGTACATAAATCATCTCCCTGCCCGGGCGGGTTCCATTGTCCCCATCACTTGATGGAACCATGGTTTTCTCAGTTTCAATTTGAGGACAGTCCTTGAAGCTTCCCATTTAGAAAGAAGTCTTGGACCAAATTGTGACCAAGCTCCAAAAGCTAGCTTCCAATAGAGTTGGTCAGGGATCTGCCTGATCCTCTGAGCACTGGGCAACATCCAGCGATCTAAAGACAGAGCCGTCACTGATATGTAGCTGCTCTGGGTAACAATAAAGGGCTCCTGAACAGCCTTGCTCTGCAGGAGAAGTGACCTCCACACAGCTAGGTGTCTTGGATGACCTCCCCATCGCTGTAACTTACTGTGGATATAGGAAAAGCGATGCAGGTGAAAAGCAGGTTTCTGAAAGCAGTTATGAACTTGATGTCCTTTTTCCTTGTTATTCCTTTCAGCACGTCGTCCAGGCAGGCGGCCCCATGGAAAATGGCCTGTAAGACCTAAGTTCAATACAACAAATGAGGACATTTTCATTTGCCTTCATTCATCCATTCTTCACTGATGTAAAACTCCGCCCCTCCGGGAGTAATGCCGATTTGGGGAGGAGGCGGTTGTTAGGCTGCTTGGGTGGAGAGCCAATTCAAGGGCTGGACTTGCAGCTCAGTGGGCTCCTACCTTACTCACTAAAACTGATTGAAGAACGTCATTTAGGGGATAATAATATGTACAGTATTCAGCATCATGGGCTCTAGCTAAAATGGATACAAACTCGAGAGTCAGCTTAAAAGAAGAATGTAATGAGATGGATACCTTGACGGCACAGAGGTGGGAAGAACTGAATTCGCAGCACAACAGAAGAGATGCAGATACCAGGAGAGACCCCAGTGTGGTCTCCATCAAGGAGAAAAACTGAAGCAGAAAGTGCCTACATCTGAGCTAGAGGTCAGAGAAGTGGGAGTCCGGGTTCGGAGAGCTGTGAAGGGGCCTTGGGCCCAGCTGACAGCCACCTCCATTACCCGAGAGAGGAACAGGTTCTTCCCATTGAACAACGATGCCACCAGGCTGTGCGGAGAAAATCTGGCTGAAGGACTGACTTAAAACTAGAGGCACAGAGAAAGCAATGGGGCTCCGGCAAGTCACTAAGTACCCTGGGGTCTCCCTCTGCGGCCAGGAAATGAGAAACAGAACCCTTTTCACGGCAGGCATGGCATGCCTCCCACCAGTACATCAGTACTGTGCTGGCTTGAGTGTTGCTGTGATGCTGAGATTTCAAACAGCAGTTGGGTCACCCACAGAGGACAGGCCTCAGTGGAGTTTCCCACGCTCAGACAGACTAGGAAGAGAAGCCTGGTAATCTAGCTCCAAAAAGTAGCCAATGCAAACCCTGGGATTCACAACATTGTCTGCTACAGCACTGGAAGATGAGACCCTTAGGTAGGAAGACAGTCCAAATACACAGTGGCTACAACAATGGACAGAAGCATATCAACTCTCATGAAGGCAGCACAGGACCGGGCGTTTCTTATGCCATAAAAGGGGTCACTGGGAGGTAGAGTGGAATGGATGACAATGGGCAACAGCTGTAAGACATCTATGGCCAAAGGCTGGTTCTTGTTATTTGGTACAAACCAGTGAATTCTGATCGAAGGCCTGATGGTCATCACAACACAGTTTGGGTGATGTGTGTCATGCGTATATCGAATGCATTGTAGTCCTTAAATTGAAATGGAAAAGGAGTTTGGACGGTGTTGGTATGAGTCAGCAAAGTTCTCGAAGCTGGAGAACCAGGTCAAAGATCAAGTCTGTGGTGGGAAACAACCCCCCTGAAATCTGAGCTCTAAGAAAGCACTGACCGGCTGGACTTCTGGCTACTTCCTGGGTTGAGGGAGCGGGTGGGAGAGCAGGCAGAGGCAGATCAGGTTAGCGTTACTCCTAATGGGGCCCAGGGGCCAGTAACACCCACATCACTTTCAAGCTTCTTAGAAATTGGACTTTCCACTCAACCCCCAAAGATGGAATCACAATTTCTGGGGGGTGGTTTGATTTGTAATAAGATCCCCAGTTGATCTGTATGGTGAAGTTTGATAACCACTGGCTTAGACCTGAAGGTGTCACATTCAAGTTGTTATTCACTACTCAGCGACCCCCTGTGCGTCACAGAGTGACCCAGAGTGACCCCTGTGGGTTTCTGAGACTGTACT
>NW_022111324.1:94844666-94853126 GCF_000313985.2 Echinops telfairi
TGGTCACACATGCTGGTGTGCTTCTTCCATGTGGGCTTTGTTGCTTCTGAGCTAGATGGCTGCTTGTTTATCTTCAAGCCTTAAGACCCCAGATGCTATATCTTTTGATAGCCGGGCACCATCAGCTTTCTTCACCGCCTTTGATTATGCACATGTTTGTCTTCAGTGACCGTATCAGGATGGTAGGCACCCACTGATCTCACAGCCCAGTTCTTAACCACTACACCTTCAGGGCTAGCTGACTTTTATAGACCTTATGTGATGTGTCAGGTACTCATTTAAGTTTTGATTTCATAATAACCTTTTGAGGTTGGTCTTATTACAACCCTTGGCTCATTTTAGAGATAAAGAAACTGAGACACAGAGATCTAACAATTTGCTTAAAGTGTCTAAAAGCAAGCACCTAAATCTAAGTGAGTAAAATCCACACAGAAGGAACACAGTTAGCTGTGATCCAAAGATTATAAATAATAAAATCCAAAACCAGAGGAGGGAATTGTATTAGAGTTTAAATTCTGAGTACCCAATTTGCAGAAGACTATGAATGATAATAAAAGTCCAAAGTCCATTTGCAGAGTCCCCATGTGGATACCACAGCTGTTGAATTCTCTCTGACCATTGATCAAGCATATGGATACACATCCTCAGACACACTGCATTGGAAAGTGGATTTGTTCTATCACACAGACCAGTCCAGGAAGAGGCAATCTCCCTGAGGGGGCCCTTGATGGAGATCACTGTACTGGGGATTGTATAATCATAAGTGGCACCCTCACCACATCAGGGAAGCTCCTGGACTATTATTGTAAGCTCCTCTGTCTAACAGAACGCATGTGTGCCAATCATGGCTCCTAATCCCACACCAAAAGTCCCACCAGCAACTATCATGCATTGATCTGCCATCAACCATGTTTTTGTGACACCTTTCTTTGGTCTCCCTTGTCCTTTTTAAAGCTCTTTATCTTAGCAAACCTTTGTACCCCATTATGATCTCAAGTTGATGGTCTCCCTCATCAGGATGATATGTCTCTGTAGTTGTGTTGTCCTTGTCTCATTAAAGACTTAATAAGTATTCCTTTAAAAATATATGTTTGCCTAAAATCTCATGGCCTAAGGCAAGATTCAAAACCTGGCATCTGGTTCTTAATCTAAACGAATATATATATATATTCATAATGAATGTATGCATGATATATATAAAGGAAATATAATGTTAGCAGGCTTCTAAGAGCAGCTTAGAGAAAGCCTTGTGGAAAGTCAGAAAGGGAACAATTATCTCCAGGTGCAAGAATGAAAATGATTTAAAATATCCTGATGCCTGTTTCCCAGCCTCCAGAAATTCACTGTGAAAAATTGGAGATTTGAGTCTACCCAGAGGCACCTCAGAAGAAATTCTTGGCAATCTACTTCTGAGCAACATGTTTCATTATTGTCGGTGCATTGGGCATTCCACCCTTAAGACTGGGGGAAAGGTTCACCTGGAGTCGTCACAGGCAGATGTTGGACAGACATGTAGCTACCAGTCGTAGTTCTCACCTTAGACCTAGATTCTTTTCCCACGGCTCTGACGATAGCTGGCCCTGCCTTGGTTAGGAAGAGCAGGCAAGGGACTGATCCCAGTGCGGAGGCCTGGACAAGCTACCCATAAAGCAATGAATCACACACTGAATGGCTGCCAGCTCTTGCCTCTTTGGGGCAAGGCTGCTCCACCCAGCACGTGAAGTCCATGTGACCGCTTTTCTAAGGCCAGAGTTTCCTACATTCATAATGAGTCAAACTAGTCCTAACGTTCTCTTGCCTTTCCCAGCCCAGAATATAGAAATTGGATTGGGGGCAAGAACACATTGCTCACAGCCTCCGTGGCTTCTCTGTCAGCAGTAACAATATGCTCCACACTACAAGCTTGCCAATCACTTCTCCCTGTCCACCCTAAGCTCACGAGCTACTTCACTAACATATACCAAGAAGTAACTATGTCAACGGTGTGTGTTCGCCATCACTGTCTCCACTGATAGGAATCCATGGTGGTATGCCATCATCGGTACCAACAAGGACCATTTATTGGGCCCCTGCCTAGTGGTTCCTAAGCTCAGGAAGGAGGCCCTAGGGTGGTGCCATAGAAATAAACAGACAGAGCTAGGGCATGAAGGAGGGAGTTCCTGGTAAGTCGTTACGCAGATGGAGCCAGGGAGCCAGGAAAGTGAGGAGCCATCAGCTTCTTGGAGAGCATTAAGAACAAGTCTAGATCGGCTCTCAAAATGAGGCAGCAGTCTGCCAAAGGCAACGCAAGCATCTAGGACACATGCAGAGAAAGAACCATCTCAAAGGAGAAGATGGTAGTATTCAAATAAGATGGCCACAACTGGGCTGCTTTTTTATGCTCTTAAAATAAAACTACTGTCGTGTACACTTAATCACCCAGTGGCGGTTCAGTAGAATTCTTACATTCCATGCAGGAGGTCTGGGTTGGTTTCTGACTGGCGAACCTCATGTACCACCTCTCTGTCCGGGTCCTGCTCCATCTATGCCCACTGTTGTCAATGTGAGGTGCCGGTGTGTGGGTGGCCTTGATGGCAGTGAGTTTGGGTTTGGGTGTGGAGCATTCCTTGTGGAGCCCTGATAGCATAGTAGACTACGTGGTTGGCTGCGAAGGGCTGCTAACCAGAAGGTCAGCAGTTCAACTCCATCCTTGGTTCCTTGGGGAAAAGATGAAGCCATCTACTCCCATAAAGACGTCTGCCTCCCAGAACCCAGGGGGACAGCTCTGCTCTGTCCTACAGCCTGTGGGAGGAGTGGGAGTCAATTCCCTGGCAGGGAGGTCCAGCAGGGTTTGGGGGTGTTCCTCAATGCCTTCCCTCAATGCCTTCCCCTGAAGTGGGCTGTTCTGAGTGGTTAGCTGTCATTCACTTCTATTGCTAACTGACAAAGACACTGTATGAGATTAGGTGAATTTACATTTTTTATATAAATTAGTATGATTTAAGGGCACTCTGGGGGTATGATGAGCTACGAGATGGGCTACTAACCACAAGGTCAGCAGTTCAAAACCACCAGCCACTCCCTGGAAGAAAGATGAAACTTTCTACTCCTATGAAGGTTTATAGTCTCAGAAATCCACCAAGTCTATTCTACTATATAGGATCAATATGAGTCAGATCAACTCGAGGCAATCAAACTGCAATTTAAGAAACGGTAGCTAAAGGAGAATTAATTTCTACATCCTGGGGTCTTCCCCAAATCTTGGAGTCATTGAACCCTAACCTCTGTAAATCAAGTTTATTTATTTGCCTTAAAACCAGAACACGATTGAAATTTTCCTAGGAATGAGCATGTCTAATCTTTTAAAAATAATTCCAAAGAAAGAGATTTCAGAAGTTTCTGGAGCCATTCATTACAGTTCTTACTGGATTAATCAAAGTAAACCAGCTTAGCAAACCAGGCCCCATTCAGCCAAAATTGAGCCCTGGTGATCCAGTGGTTACTCATTGGGCTGGAATCTGCAAGGTTGGCAGTTTGAAACCACCAGCCAGATCCTTGGGAGAAAGACAGGGTTTTCTACTCCCATAAACAGTTATAATCTTGTAAACTCACAAAGGCAGTTCTACCCGGTCCTCTAGGGTTGCTGTGAGTTAGTATCAACTTGATGGCAGTGAGGCTTTTTGTTTTGTGTTTGTTTGCTTCTTTCCTTCTATATGATGCAATAGCTGCAATAGGAGATTCTTCCAGGATAAAATGGCAAATGAGAGCAAACTGTATGCTTCTTTTATATAGCAGTGTTTGTGAGACTGGTGGGGCTTGGGGTATGTAGAAGGAACTATTGCTAGTATATCTATATTCATATATATAAAAATAATACTTTAGTAATCATTTATGTGCATTTAGCTTGAGAAGATAATAGAGAAAAAAGAATGGGGTAAAGAACACAGAGCAGAAATGATATGAAGAACACAAGTTGGAATAATGAGTAGAATAAAAGAGACCGAGAGCATTGAGAAACAGGTAAAAAAAAAATTAAAAGAATACTTAGCCAATGCTGTTAACAACTGATAAGAAAATGTATCAGTGAGTGGCTTCAGGGTGGAGTATCTGACCCTGAAGAACAAGCTGCCAACTGTGTGGGTCCAACCATATCCATGTCTTACTGGGAAATAGCTGCCTTCTCAACGTAGATTCGACTTTAATGATGGGACTGGAGTAATGCACTGGCGATCTCTGTTGATGTGGCATGACTCAAAATGAAAAGAAATATCAGTAAGCATTTATCAGTAGTCAGAATGTGGAATGTACAAAGTATGATTCTAGGAAAGTTGGAGGATATAAAAAATTAAATGAAATACTTGAAGATAGATATCCTAGGCATGACTAAACTGAAACGGACTGGTGTAGGCTGCGCTGAATTGGATGACCATGTGTGGGACACTGAGGTCTGGGAAGAGAGTATTTGTGGACAAATTCTCTATGCCCATGATTAAAGAAGCCTGGAGGCCAGGATTCTGAGTGGAGGGAGGCCTTCACACTTGTGAGTTGGAGGTAAATACCAGTCATGTTCTCCCAATTAAAAATCGCTTCTGCAATAGCCTGCCATTACAGTGCTATCTTAATGATCCCTCTTACAAGCACACTGTGGATTACTTTCCAGCCGGAGGCTTTATCTAGCAGAGCAGACAGGTTGCTATTGTTCTCCCTGCTCAGGGAACAGTTGGCCCCTTCTACGTGTCCACAGCACTGGTATTAGGTTACTCCCTCAATAAGCTTAGGGATCTCTAAGGTTAAGATACTGGTGCACACTTTCCCGACATGATTGCTGAAGACAAATGTGTGCATAAGCAAATGTGGTGAAGAAAGCTGATGGTGCCCGGCTATCAAAAGACATAGTGCCTGGGGGTCTTAAAGGCTTGAAGCTAAACAAGTGGCCATCTAGCTCAGAAGCAACAAAGCCCACATGGAAGAAGCACACCAGCCTGAGTGACCACAAGGTGTTGAAGGGATCAGGTATCCGGCATCAAAGAACAAAAAAATCATATCATTGTAAATGAGGGGGAGTGCAGAGTGGAGACCCAAAACCCTTCTGTAGGCAAATGGACACCCCCTTACAGAAGGGTTGCAGGGAGGAGATGAGCCAGTCAGGATGCAGGGTAGCAACGATGAAATATACAACTTCCCTCTAGTTCTGAAATGACTCTTCCCCACCACTCCCCATCATGATCCCAATTCTACCTTACAAATATGACTAGACCAGAGGATGTACACTGGTACAGATAGGAATTGGAAACACAGGGAATCCAAGACAAATGATCCCTTCAGGAGCAGTGGTGAGAGTGGCAATACCGGTAGGGTAGAGGGAGGGTGGGGTAGAACGGGGGAACTGATTACAAGGATTTACATATAACCTCCTCCCTGGGGGATAGACAACAGAAAAGTGGGTGAAGGGAGGCACTGGACTGTGTAAGACATGACAAAATAATAATAATTTATAAATTATCAAGGGTTCATGAGGGAGGAGGGAGAGAGGAAGGAGGGGGGGAAATGAGGATCTGATATCAAGGGCTCAAGTAGAAAGCAAATATTTTGAGAATGATGATGGCAACAAATGTACAAATGTGCTTGACACAGTGGATATATGTATGGATTGTGATAAGAGTTGTATGAGCCCCTAATATAATGGTTTTTTTTTAAAAAAGGTACGGGCCATCTTAAGGTCTGCAGTTAGGCAGGCTGGCATACCCTGACACTATATAAACTGGTGAAGGAATACTATGTCTCTCTCTACGTCCCCCCACGTGTCTCTCTCTCTCTCTCTCTCTCTCTCTCTCTCTCTCTCTCTCTCTCGGACCTGGCATCATGGAGGAGGCAAGCAACCCCCAAATTTTATCTGTCTTTTAATTTATTCTCTTCAATTACACAGTCATCCCTCAAGATCTATGATGTTGTAGACTGGTTCCCACACATATGGTACACTACACCAGGAATGACAAACTGGTTAAGAATGGTGTTGCATTTTTTGGGGGTGGGGATTGTCAAAGAGGACATTCCATGATCTATCCAGAAGTACAATTCTATCAGTGATAGGATAATGTGTTGAAAGCCAATTTATAGGACTACTGTTAAGCTATATGCCCCAAAGAGGAAGAAATGGAAGATTCTTATGAACTGTGGTTTGAAATTGATCAAACATGAGATTATGATACATTCATTAAAAATGGTGATTGATGTGAGAAAGGTAGGAAAAAAAGAAGAGTGATTAGAAGGTAGAAAAGATGACTTTTGTGATAAGAATTATGATGTTTTTCAAATGATAAGAGTTTGTAACATCAATAACCTATCATGGAAAATATCTTTTGTAGTAAAATAAATGTGGATCTCACCTTATGAAATACACAAGAATTAAATCAACTATATCTGTGGAAAGAAGTGATGGCAAAGCTCAATGTTATGAGTCAGAACAAGGCTGGGGCTGTAGAATAGACCATCAGTTGCTCTTATGCAAGTTCAAATTAAAACGGAAGGAAATTAAAATAAGTCCACAAGAACCAAAATGCAAACTTGAGTATATCACTTCCAAATACAGATGCCATCTCAAGAACAGATTTTACATATTGAGTACTAAAGACCAAAAACACCAGATTAGTTGTGAGATAGCACCCCAAAATAAAAATTATACATGAAAAAGCAAAAGTCATTTAAAAGAGAAATAAAGAAAAGATCAAAATAGACAAAGAATAGAAGAAATTAAGTGAAAGAGCCAAGTAGAAGATTTCAAAGTTGGCTCAAGAAAACAAAGTATTATAATAAAATGTGCAAAGACCTGAAGTTCGAAAACTGAAAGAGAAGAACATATCTCAATGTCAAAGAAGTAAAGGAAACATCCAGGCCTTGAGTTGCAATATCGAATGATCCAGGAAATGCCGAAGCAGCACAATATTGAATGATGCAGGAAACCTCCGAGAAGAATAGAAAAAAAAACGATCAGAGTTAATGTTTCAAAAGGAATTGGTCAAAATTCAACCAGTTCTAGTATATGATCAAGAATGGATATTATCGAAAGAAATGGTCCAAGCTGCACTGAAAGCATTGGCAATAAAACAAGGCTCCAGAAATGGACAGAATGCCATCTGAGATTTTTCATCAGATAGACGCAACTCTGGAAGCTCACTTTTCTATACAAAGAGATTTGGAAGCCAGCTATGTGGCAAATTAACTGAAAGAGTTCCACATAGTTAGCCATTCCAAAGAAAGGGGATCCAGCGGAATGTAGAAATTCTCAAATAGTAATATTAATAAGATATGCATGTAAAATTTTGCTGCATATAATTATAAAATTGTTGTAGCAGTTCATTGATAGGACTGCAGAAATTCAAGTCAGATTCAGAAGAGGACGTGGAATGAGGGATGTCACTGTTGATGCCAGATGGATTTTAACTGACAACAGAATACCAGAAAGATGTTTACCTCTATTTTATTTACTAAGCAAAGGCATTCGACTATGTGGTTCATAAACTAAGGAGGGTATTGCAAAGAATAGAAATTCTAGAATATTTAAATATGTTCATGCAGAATCTATTCACTCTTTGGCCAACATTTGAGCCATTGGGGTGAGTTCAGGTACGCAAAGACAAAGTGGTAGTTGTTTGAACCGAATCAAGGATACTACCTGGTTTAAAACCAGGAATGGTATGTGTCAGGGTTGCAGCCTTTCATCTTACTCAATCTGTCTTATGAGCAAGTCATGGGAGAAGGCAGACTAGCTGAAGAAGAACATGCAATCAAAACAGGAACGAGGGCGTGAAGCACTTATTGATGGAAATCGAAGACGTCTGCCTTCGGAATGAGTTCCAACTCAATGTAAAGTAAACCCCAACTAAACCAAGAGTCAGCATCATGTTAAATGGAGGAAAAATGGAAGTTGTTAAGGATTTCATTTTACTTGGATATACAATTAGTGTCCATGGAAACAGCAATCAAGAAATCAAATGACCCATTCCATTGGGTATATCTGCAGCAAAAGAGCTTTGTAACGTGTTAAAAAGCAAATATGTCCCTTTGAGAACTAAAGTGTGTATGACTTGAGTCATGGTATTTCAGTTGCCATATTAGTATGAATATAGGCGCAATAGAGGATATTTTACATATGTATTTACCTTTGTTGCAAATTTATCCATGGATGTGGTAGAGCATACAGGTGTCAAAGTTATCAAAATTAGACATAATAAAACACTTGGTCTCTGGACCAAAGTGTGGGGGGAGGTCAGATACGCAGGCATTTCCCCCTCTGAGGGGGATCAGTTGCCAGACTGCAGTGGGCCCAGCTCCCTGCTGCTGGGGACAATGGACAGGCTCCTGTAGGAGTTCACATCCTACTGATAATGGTCTCTAACAGTTGAGCCAGGAACAAGTCAAAAGGGCTCTGTGACATCCAAAGTTAAGCTGCCATCCTAAATCTAGGATCCGCCCATCTTGTCA
>NW_022111324.1:94854251-94860103 GCF_000313985.2 Echinops telfairi
AGTACCCATCTACCACTACCAACTGCTATAGTACCCATCTACCACTACCAACTGCTCTGAAAGGGATCACAGTAGAAAATCTTGGCTAGAGAAAAAATTGGGGGAAAAATTCATAATCATAAGAGATAAGATTTACCAGTTTGATAGAGAATAGTCAAAGCCCCAAGAAAATTGCTCTTAGTCACCCTCCAGTCCTTGACCTGAACTTACCTCAATGGCTTAATATTTGAGCAAACAATGAATAGGTATATAAAGTCAATAGTAACACTGGGGAAGTATGCACTCCTTAGAATAATCAACCATTTAAAATCAAGGGAGCAGCTTTTGCCCAGGACACATTTCAAAATGAAGGAGTGGACAGGAAAGAGGAATAGAAACAAGAAACACAGAAAATGCTAAACAGATTTTCTCTGGAAGCATCCACCCAATTTACAATAAGAAGTTAGGAAAAACAAACAAACAAAAATCCTAAATGGCAGTACTACCCTTTTACATAGGATTTCTGTAAGTAGGAATCAACTCAAAAGCACCTAACAAAAACTCTATATACACATGAATTAGGCTAATAACCAGAAAGTTAGTGTTTAGAGGTTCAAATCCCCCCAGAAGCACCTTGGAAGACAACCTGAAGATCTATTTCTGAAAAACCAGTTAATGAAAACCCTATGAAGTATAATTCCACTCTGAGACACATGGGGTTGCCATGATTTGGAATTGACTCAGTGACAACATTTTTTGTTGTTAATCTATTATATATATAATATAATATATTATTATAATTGATATTATATTTACTTAAATTTATTTTTAATTTAATGTTTTATATATTATAAATATAATATATTTAATACATATATATTTAAACTACCAAAATGTTGTCATGGTTGTTTAAAAATCAGAAACTTTTATTTTGGAGACTGGTGCTAACTATTCCCTTTTATTAACCCTAATTGTTTCAACTGTCTGAGAGCTGAAATCTGAAGCTTTTAGGATTTTCAAAGAGCAAAGATGTTTAGCGGTATTTCTGAAGGCTAGGCTTAAAAGTTCCACAAATGATCATACTAACTTGCTGGAAAGTGAAGTTTGGCCTGTGATAGTTGGATGATTTTAGGTCAACTAGACACACCTAGCTGGGGGGAGAACCAAACCTGTCCATCAAGTGGTAGCTTGATGACACTTCCCTGGGAGTATGGCCTTTTGTGGGTGAGCCTGGAACTTAGGTACCCACTTTTCTCTCTTGAGACGTCACCTTCTTGCCTGCTGGAACTCTGCCTGTCTCCATGGGCTGCCATTCCTGAGAGCTATGGACACCTAGCCTTGTTTCCACTGACTTTGGGTCTAAATGACTCTGTACCTACCAGCCTGTGATATTTCTGGTCCCCGGTGGGTTTGTGAATCTGCAGAGGACTTTTGGACTAGCATCAGACTTATGGACTTGAGTTGAACTGGGCTGGGTGCCTTCTTAAGCTATACTTCCTTCTTAATATAAAGCTCGTTCTTATACATAGATGAGTGTCACAGGATTTGTTTCTCTTGACACCCAGGCCTAACATAGGGTTCAAGTATTGAATGGGTGCTGTAACATAAATGGATCACCATGATTTTGGATTATAAGGTGTTTCTCGCAAATATGTGTTGGAATCTTAACCCCTTTACCTATTGATATAGTGTGGTTTAGAAACAGGATTTGGGCTCTGTTCAGTAGATCATAACTGAAGAGGGTATATTCTCAATTGAATCACTTCTGAATTATGCTGAGAAGAAACTGAACACAAGTATGCCCAACAGGAGGAAGACGGATGCCAGGGGGAGATCATTGTCCAGCTAAGGAACCAAGGGATCAAAAGAATGCCTGGGAGACTGACAATTGCCAACCACATGAATATACAAGAGGGCTTCAAAAAGTTTGTAAGAAAATGCATTGACAAGGTAATGGAATTTTCCACACACTTTTCACATGGCCAAGACCTGGATTTGGACTATGTACATTTAGTTTTTGAAATCAGATTTTCATATGGCACCCTATATTTTCATCAAAAAGCCCAGGTAATTATCATCCCCCAAATGGCCTATTTTTATCTTCTACCTAATACATATCAGTATATATATACATTTACATATTATTTACATGTTCCCAAACATTTTCTTTTCAAAAATTTTTCCTCCTGTTTTTCTCCCAGTGATCCCCACTTGATTCATCAGAATGCAGTCACAAGAGTTTGAAAGGCAAGGGCTTGTGTCAGAAAATTGGCCTTAAAATAGTTAAACATACATGTTTGCCATTTGCTTGGATGATTTGTCCTTTAAGATAGAGACTGAGCCTATAAAAATAATTGGAGTGGGATCTGAACATGGCAAAATGTGTTTTCTTTTCTTAGACGAATCTGCTAGGCTGTGTGTGCTATAAAATGGCACTATCCCTCCTTTCGGAACTGCACTTCCTACACAACAGACGCCTCTCTGCCTACTCGTCAGAGACTTTCCCAAGTAGATGAAGTTAACTCTTCTTCCTGCTTTTGCATGCAAATTCAGTATGAAATCATTAATTTAGACCCCAGTTGTGGGTCATCTGAAAAGGGTTCCAAGATTCTTTATTTTAAAACCCATTTTGCAATTAGCCAACACAAAATGTTACTACAGATAACTTTCAAATTGGGTTTCTCAGAGCAAACTGTTAAACAGAAGAGAAAAACAGAAGTCACAAGGACTGAAGAAGGAAAAACAACAATGGAACTGTATATTTAATAAAATCCAGGGTGGATGCATGTAGAAGCAGAGAGAGAGAGAGAGAGCAATCAAACTTGCCCTAAAGTCAATTCCAACTCAGGGGGACCTCATAAGACAGAAGACAATCTTCCCAGGAGCAGAAAATCCCATTCTTCTCCTGGTGGTTCAAGCTGCTGACCTTAAGGTTATCCGCTCAGGTTGTAACCCAGGAGGCCACCGGGACTCCTACTATGCATGCACAGAGAGAGACAAGCAGATGCGTCCTAGGTTAAGCACATACATAGACTTACCAGGTTAATTAATGTCAGGTACTTCCACTGTCCACCATGTTGGAAGATTTGGGCAGCCCGTGGATTCATTTTTAATTGGGAAATGCAATAATTGAGGAATATATACCAGTTCAGAACAAGGAAGTGGTATATGCAGACAGGAGCCCTTGCCATGGCTAGCTCTGAGCAGGGAGCTGTAAAAGTTCCTGGTTACTGCTCACGCTCAAAGGTCTCAGCTGAAGTTCTCCAAGCCAGGTAGTTGTTAAACCAACTCCTCGGGGTCATACTGCCAGGCCTGGGAATTATAACACAAGCTGAATTGTGCTCCTTTCACAGGCTCCCTTTTTCTGATAAATTTAGGAGGTAAGACTGTTGTCGGTTTATTTATACTGGCAGATAATCATCAGATTAGCACACATTTCAACATGGAGGCTTTTACTATGGCAGGGAGCCTGGCATGAGCTGCACTTTGCACCATTTGACTAGGGTGGGGCATGATTACAAGATCTTGTTTACCAATTGCCAACCGCATCTAATGAAATATCATCTTAGCAATATTCTCTCCCCACCCCCTTCTTTTCATTGGGGCAGAAAAGAAAGCTGTAATAGTATATCTTGAGAGAATGAGGAGCAAGCTGATAAGCCAGGTGGGGGAGATCATTGGTGTGTTCAAGAGGTAAAGCGATGTGAATAGAAAGAATAAGAGTACTGTAATCTTGCTTCTGAGGTCCCCAAGCCCTATAACAATTGTAAATGACATTTGGTCCTATCCAGGGAGCAGATCCATAGGTGTTTTTGTTTTAATTTTTTTCTGTAGACTTTGGAGACAGAAGTTTCATGCAGGGTTATTTAGACACTCATGGGCATAGATGTTTCTTTCTCCAGTTAGGAGGTAAGGAAGAATCATAAGAGGTCTACCACCATGACCCCAACCTGCCTGAGTTTAGATATTGCTGGGGGACTAGCCTCGACTTGGAGAAGACCAGAATTGCCCAGGCTGTGGGGAGTATGCAGGACGGGGCTCTGCCTCAAGCTCGACAGACGGCAACTGGGGGAGTTAGAAGTGTGACACCTGTGACATCACCAGCTTGGTTCCCTGGGCAACTAACTCAGAAGGTTCTGAGCAAATCCTTAAGAGAAATGCTCCCCAAATGGAGGTTTGCAATGCTTTAAGTTAGTATTGTTTGAGTACTTGTATGGGGGCTAGAAATACTGAAAGAAAGACCTTCAGACTATACATAGAGGGAAAAGCAAAAACAAACCCACTTCTCAAGTCAACAGACCCCAAACATAAGCAACCGAAAATAGGAGGAAGATAAAAATCCTAGCCAGCAATAAAAGCCTGCATTTTCAACATTCTCAAAAAGAATGAAGATCCAGGAAATGGGTGACATAAAATACAGCACAAACTTTCATGGCCTAGGTTAATGTGGCAAATAATCATAGAAGCTAATATTTCTACAGTGCTTACTATGCCCCAGCCATTGTTCCAAGTGAATTGAATTCTAATGGTAGATAGCCAGAATTGTTACCCAATTTGGACAACATTATCAGTGTCACTGAATTGTACTTGCTGAAATGATCAAACAGCTGTATGGTTGAATTCTCTCAGGAAAGAATAATATAAGTTTTGAAACTTGGTGTGTATTTGAGTTACTGTGCAATGTCTCTCAGGGTGGTGTGGGGAAGTTCTTTCTATTTATTTAAACTTTTGTATTGTGATTTCAACAAGAATTTGCATGGCAAATGGACTCTCCATTGAACAATTCACACACATTTTGTTTCATGACATTGCCTGCAGCCCTCTCAGCATGACAACGCTCTTCCCACTTCCTTCTTCCGTTTCCATTTTCATGTGTCCCTCTTTCCTCCCTTCAGAGTATTATTCATGTACTAATGCGGCCCTTTTGGTCTCATAGTTGAGAGGTCTAAGGAGTATGTAGTTACCTGGTGTTAATGTTCACCATGGAGGCTGTATGTTTGGGTGAAAGTTGAGCGAGGGGGATGAGTTCATTTCCAGGCTTGTAGTGTGTCTACGCCCCCTAGCAGGTTTCACCAGTGTTTATAAGATCAGTAAGCCTGAAAAAAAAAACAAAAAAACAGTAAGCCTGATCTTTATTAACATTTTGAGTTTTGTTTCAATTTGCCCCGCCCCCTACACTCTCTCTCTCTCTCTAATCAGTATCTCCGATGGTGATCCCTTTCCCAGTGGTCAACAATGGCACCTGGGCACCATCTAGTTATTCTGGTCACAGGGCCTCACTCTATCTAGAACCTTCCCATAAAATCCCTGTCAGAGCAGTTGTAGTGGTAACTGGAAACCATTTAGATCTTCTGGTCTCAGGATTATGGAGGCTGGAGCGGAGTGGTTCATTAGTCCTTTGGACTAATTGTTATGGGAACATTATCTTTTATTGTCTTCGGTCTTCTTTGCTCCAGATGAGAAACACTAATAATTACACTGTAGATAGTCACTCACAAGCTTTTAGGATCCCAGTAGCTACTCAGCAACATAGGTTGTAGAACATTGGCATTGCCTTTGTGGACTTTGTTATGCCACTTGACCTTGTTGTTCCCCTAAGAATATGGTCCTAAACCAGTGATCAGTGAATCATTCCCTCAAAGTGTCTGCAGCCCTCACAACATGACAGCTACAACATTTGTAGCACATTCAAACATACATGGAAAAGTACTGTCTGCCAAATCAAGACATGTCATGGATATACTCCCTTTTACTTACTTATATTGGTTTATCATCCCTATCTGTCTATCTATCCGCTTACAGATTAGCATATGTTATTACTGATAATTTAGGCCTCTTTATGTAATAGCATTTACCTTTTTTTCTGTAACTTT
>NW_022111324.1:94860631-94864067 GCF_000313985.2 Echinops telfairi
TTTTTTTGCTTCCTCCTGTTGTGAAGTCCTGATTACACAAAAGTTTTTGTTCTTGATACTCTCCCACATAACTATTAGTCTTTATTCATTTTTATTCATTCTTTGTTCGGAATTTTCCTCATCCAAATTGATATCAAGGAATTTATATTCTAATTCACTCATCCATTATTGAATTGATTTAATTAATTAGATTCAACTTTTTTGTTCTTCAAATGTATTAATCTCCAAAATTTTAGTATTACTCTAGATTTCTAATTGCTGTTTTAGTAGGGCTCCTAATCTAAATTTATGTTGTTGTTTTCCTTAACTCTTTTAGGGTATTATCTGTGTTTTCCTTAGTTTGTATTTTGGGTACTTGCTTAACACGACCTTGTCTGATTTCTTTCTTTGATTTCAAGTTGTCTGTAGTGATAGAGTTGGGTGAGCACAGGGTTACTGTTCACCACCAGTCTGGCAAATCAAATCCACACGCTGCCTTTGGGAAAGAGATCAGACTCTTTGCTCCTGTAAAGATCAATAGCCTTGCACACCCTACATAAGAGTGCTCTGAATCAAAATCAATTTGATGACAGTGAGTTTTTTAGTTTATTAGCCTCTGAGATATTTTGGAGCTGTCATATATATTTATTATGTGTTGGTTTGTTATATATATATATGTTGGCAGGATGGGCATGCTACTTTGGATGCTAGTTTGTCAGCACTAGACAACTCCTCCCTCCTCCAAGTGGGTAAAGTAACTGGTGGGAATGTGGGTATAGGTCTCTGTGTTCTGGTAGTTCAGAGCAACTGCAGACTGAGTGAGAGGTGCTGTACACTGTCATGAACCACTGTTGCAGGAGGAAATGTAGCATTCACTTGTTGTACAAGACAGTAGGTAGTATGGGCAAGGTAGGGCTGACTAGTGGAGAAGCAAAGTCCTTCTCACATAGATGTGGCACAAAAAGGGGAGAAAAAGAGGAGGAGGTGAGAAAAATGAAAGAGGAAAGAGTAAACAAATAAAAACAGAAATGGCGAGGAAAATAAGAAAAACAAAACAAACTAAAACAGTGTTGCCTCATGATGCCTGCCATGCAATCCAGGGGAACACATGCTTCTTGAGGGGCAAATAACAGCCACAAGATCCATGACTGTGTTTGTGTTTGATGGCAGAGATGTGAATCTTGAGTTCAATGAGCATATAACCTGCTGTTGCAAAGGTGCCTCAGGTGTGGGCCTCAATCTGCTTGGTAATTGATGTAGTAGATGACTGTGGATGGGTGAAGGCAGCCCAAGCAAATCAGGAAGGTTTAAGGTAACAGAGTGGCAGGGAGAGCTTCACCCCTTGTCACCAGGAAGGTATGGCTGGGCCATCAGAACAAACCCTTCTTGAGTCATAGGCCATTGGTGTGGGCTTAATCCACTTGCTATTCTAGTATAGACTCAATTGGGAGAGAGGGTACCCAGAGTCCAGTATGTCCAGCCTTCATCTCACTACCTTCCTCTCTGTCTGGCTCCTTGATCCAAACAAATAATACTCTCTACTCGGTTTTTCATCTTCTTCCATGAGCTTCCTCGTCACTCTGTGGTCACGCATGCCACTAGAATCCCTGCTCCCTCCATTGTACTTTCTGTTCCCAGACTCATTTCAAATTCTTTATGCCTTGTTTCACTCAAGATCTGTCTATAGAGTGTCCCTATCCCAATGAGGATTCAGTGAAGTTACCTTTCTGTATGTTGCCCTGTTTTTTCAAAAACATAGCCAGATGCAGCATGGGGCTTTGCTACGTTGTTCTCCTCAGACATTGTATCCCTATGCAATGAGTGTTTAATCCAATTCTTCCTCCTTTCTTTTGCTGTTTAGGATTGTCCTCTGTATGTGTTTCATTCAGTTTGGGGAGCCTGTTGTTGTAGGAGGATTAAGTGGAATTTGTTAGCAGGATGGCACATCGTTCTGAACTCCTTATGTTTTCTTTTACAACATCATGTCTTTATACAAAATCTCAGGCATACGTCTGTGTACAGGAAAGGGCTGGAGACAAGGACAACAAAGGAAGAGAATGGAAAAACCCAAACCAAACCTAACCCACTGCCATCGAGTCAATCCCCACTCAGAGCAACTCTACAGGACTGAGTAGAAATGCTCTTTGCAGTGTCTGAGGCCGTAAGGTTTTATGGAAGCAGAAAGCCTACATTTTTCCAGAAGAGTAACTGGTAGGTTCAAACTACTGATCCTGTGGTTGACAACCCACTATGTTGACAAACCAGATCTTTCAAAATCTGTGTGCTCAAAGTCTTTCTTGAGTGGGACTTTTGTCCTGTCTTAGATTTTAAATATTGATGAAATTATTTATTTTAAACAATTGCAATGCTTGATAATGGAATGCAATTAATTGTTAATAAAAATAATATATAATATATGTATATAAGGATTCCTATATTAGAAATTATACATGCTATTGATTTAATTATCTATATTTTCCAATAAAGTTTTGCATGAAAGTATTACCTAAAAGAAACCAAATGGTGTGACTAGAGTCACACCATATGTTCTATCCTTGATTCTCTGCTCATTAAGAAAAATCTGATGAATTTTCATCAATCATTTTGTCTAGGTATGTCCCATGCCAAGACTCCATGGGATTTTGGAGAACAATGCTATCGTTGCTTCAAACTGCTCCCATTGGGGTTAGCAGCTCAGCATAGAATGACTACGTCACAGGGCTCCCTAACATGATAAATGGAGAAAAGATTCAAGTTGTCAAGGATTTTGTCTTGAATCCACAATCAATGTTCATGGAAGCAACAGTCAAGAGATCAAAAAATGCATTACATTGAGTCAATCTGCTACACAAGAACTTTTTCGAGTACTGAGAAACAAGGATGTTGCTTTGAAGACTAAACTTTTCCTGACCCAAGTGATAGCATTTTCTTTCTTTCTTTTCTTTTTTTTTACTAAATACTTTTATTGGGGCTCTTAGAGCTCTTATCACAATCCATACATTCATTCATTATGTCAAGCACATTTGTACATATGTTGCCATCATCATTTTCAAAGCATTTTCTTTCTACTTGAGCCCTTGATATCAGCTCCTCTTCCCCGCCCCCCCATACCTCCTTTTCTCATAAACCAATGATAAATTATAAATTATTATTTTCATATTTTACATTGTCAGTTGTCTCCCTTCACCCACTTTTCTGCTGTTCATCCCCATGGGAGGGGGTTATATGTCAATCCTTGTGATTGATTCCCCCTTTCTCACCCCCCCTCCTTCCCCTTACCCTCCTGGTATCTCTATTCTTATTATTGGTCCTGAGGGGTTTATCTGTCCTGGATTCCCTATGTTGTGGGTTCTTATCTGTAAGTGTACATGTTATGGTCTAGTCAGATTTGTAAGGTAGAATTGAGGTCACATGATAGTGGGGGTGGGGGTGGGAAGCATTAAAGAACTAGAGCAAA
>NW_022111324.1:94865157-94872049 GCF_000313985.2 Echinops telfairi
GGTGCTAATAAGAATATTAAAAGTACCATGGACTGCCAAATTTTTCTTGGAAGAAGTGCAACCAGAATGCTCCCTAGAGGCAAGGATGGCGAGACTTCATTTCACATATTTTAGACATCTTGTCAGGAGAGACCCTGGAGAAGGACATCATGCTTGGGAAAGTAGCAGGGCAATGGACAAGAGGAAGGCCCTTGACAGAGGGGTTGACCCAGTGGCTTCACCGATGGGCTCAAACGTAAGGACAAGTGTGAAGATGGCACAGAACAGGGCAGTGCACACAGGGTCGCTATGTGTCAGAACAGACTGGACTGCACCTAGGCACTAAAACGAGGCTTCTTTGAGCAATAAGATCGATCTAAGCCCCACACTCTGGAGCTTACATTCTAGTAAAAGAAACACATTGAACAACAACACTACGTGTTCATTTATAATTGTGCTGATTTCTATGAAAGAGAAGAATGGAAACCTGTTAGAGGTGGTAGGTAACAGGTCAGGAGACATCTCTGAAGCACTCATGTCTGAGTTGGGTTGATCCTCCCACCGGTGTTCTGACTGACCTTCTTTTGCATAAGCTCCTCTTTCTTTGCCAGTTTCCTATATTTGGCTGTCTCCAAGGGAGCTGGGCTAGCCCGCTGTCCCTCTGCGCTATGTACTAACCCTAGTTTTTCAACCTACCATCCCAGTTTCTACACTGACTTCCAGCTTATGACACCAGATTTGATACTTTTAGTCCAGGTCTCCTTCCCAGGGCCACCAAACGTCAAATATACCTTTTCCAAGCTTACATTGACTTGCTAGATACCTCCTAGATGAGTCCGAGGCATCTTTATCACGAATTCATGACCTCACCCCAAATCTGACTTTTCTCTGTTCCCTTTTTTTGTCATGATGACCTTGTAATCTATATGTGAGTCTTCTTTTCCACCTCCTTTTCTCTCACTCCCAAATCAAACTAATCACCAATTCCTGCCAACCACATCTCATAAATCTGGCTCCAATAAGCTTCCTTCTTTTAATTCTTTCCCAAACTGTTAATTGGTGCATTTGAATTAAGGTGTTCGAGAAGACTTTTGAAAATACCATGGACTGCTAGGTGAACAAACAAGTCTGTCTTGGAAAAAGTACAGCCAGACTGCTCCTTAGAAATGAGGATGTCAAAAATGTGTTTCACATAATTTGGACATGTTATTAGGAGGGGACCAATCGCTAGAGAAGGACACCATGTTTGGCAAGGTCAAAGGGTATCCTAAAAAGAAGACCCTCAAAAGATGGATTGTCTCAATAGTTGCAATGATGGCCTGAACATCCTTCCCTAAATTTCTCTCCGACAAGGTTATATTAAATATCTACTTGCTCCTTAATATGCAGTACCTCTCTGTCCTTGTACAATGAACCACTTGTACGTGTGTCATGTTCTCCCTGGGTCCAAGAACTTTGTGAATTCCCACCAATTAGCATAGTACTCAGAACACAGGTGTTTAACAAAAGTCAGTTGAATAAATTCATACACTAATGTCAGGCCTACTTCTCTAAGTCTTACGATAAGCCAACTCAACATATTTAAAACTTACATGTTCAATTGCTAGGATGTATGGAGAAAGAGACTGAAGATGAGTTAAGATTTAGGAGCTCTCGGGCAAGTGACTGAGACTTCTATGTAAACAAAATAGTATAGGACAATGTGCTAAGTAGTATAAAAATCAGACCAAATAAAATAAATTGCCATCAAGCCAATTGCGACTCACCCCCGTTGGACTGCATAAAACTGCCACAAAGGGGTTCCAAGGCTGTTTTCTTCACCCAAGCAGACTGTCACATTTTCCCCTCTCAGAACACTCCAGGTGTTCGAACTGTCAGTCTTTCCATTTGCAGCGAAGCACTCAACCACTGCACCATCACAACTCCTCCAATGTTACGATAGAGGTACGTACGAAGTACTCATGGATTCTAAATGATCTTGCACATTATTTTGTCATTCAACAGATATAGAAAATTGAGATGAAAGTGATCATACTGTGTAAGTCATGAAAAACTCAAGTCAGCAAGTAGAAGATAAGCATTAAAGTAAACCTAGGACTGTAGGGCCAACAACAGCTCAAGGCATGATGTCCCCTCCCTGGAGCATACCAAACAGAGGACAACACTGGGGACGCGTGGCGGGGCGTGAATCCAGTCTGACCACCCCCACAGTGGGGCAAACCACGAAGGGAACATACATAACAGATCAGCCATGGGAGCAAAGCAAGCCACAAAGCCCCTGAGGAGCCCCCAAAGAGACTTCTGGCTAGGAGGGGCAGTTCCGGAATCCCCAGGACCAGAGGGGAGATAGTCATAAAGGTCAGCGGACAGACCTGGAATTATGTGTGCTTTTTCTTTTTTTGCTAGTTTTATCCCCCCTCTTTTTATTCATTCTTTTGTTTTCTTTTTGTATTCTCTCCATTCCTGTTGTTTTGCCTACCAACAAAGGAGGGGGTGGAGGGAGCAGTGAGCAAACAATGCCATAGACAGGGGGACAACTAGGTAATTAAAATCAACAACAAGGAGGACAGAGCGATCCTGGGAGTGTTGGAGCAACAGCAATCTAGCTGAGAGGAATTACTGAGAGGCAGAAGGGAGAGCATGATGGCGGGACAGGAGGAAGGTGCAAGGGAAACAGAGGAAAGCTCTAGGAAGCAAAGCTATGGATGGAGGTATAACATAGTCGTACACTCATGTAAATACATTAATTTATTAAAGTAGAGGTATTGGCCTATACACATATATTTATATGGCTATACATTGAAGATGTGGATGGACTTTGGGCCTCTCTGCTCAAGCCCTTTCTCAACGCAAGGTCACTTTGTTCTAACAACCTGGCATTCTATGATGCTCATTCTCTCGACACAATTGCTGAGAACAGAATGGGTGCATAAGCAAATGTGGTGAAGAATGCTGATAGTGCACAGCTATCCAAAGATATAGCGCTGGGGTCTTAAAGGCTTGAAGTTAAACAAGGGGCCATCTAGCAGAAAAGCAACAAGCCCACATGGAAGAAGCACACCAGTCTGTGCGATCATGAGGTGTTGACAGAATCAGGTAACAGGTACCAGAAGACCCAAAACAAACAAAAAAACATATTGCTGAGAATGAGGAGGCTGGAGCAGAGACCCCCCAAACCCATCTGTAGACAATAGGACATCCCCTCACAAGGAAGGGTCCCAAGGAAGGGATGAGTCAACCAGGGCACAGTTTAACACTGATGAAACACACAATATCCCTCTGGTTCTTTGAGGATCACTCACCACCCCCTCACCCCCACCCCCACTATCATGACCACAGTCCTGCCTCTCAGTTCTGGCTAGACTGGATTATGAACACTGATATAGATAAGAGCTCCCAACACATGTCATCCAGGTCAGATAAACTCCTCAGGAACAGAAATGGGAGTAGCGATACCAGGAGGGTTGTGGGGAGGTGGGGGCAGGAAAGGGGTAAGGAGGAACCGATCATAATGATTGATGTATAATTCCCCCCACCCCAAGAGGATGAGCAACAGATACGTGGCTGAAGGGAGACAGCAGTTGGTATAAAATATGAAAATAATAATAATTTACAATTTATCAAGGGGTCATGAGGTACAAGTGGGGGAGGGAGGGAAAAAAGAGGAGCTGACACCAAGGGCTTAAATAGAAAGTAAAGGTTTAGAAAATGATGGTGGCAATATATATACCAATGCACTTGATACAATTGAGACATGGAATGTTATAAGAGCTGTAAGAGCCCCCAATAAAATGATTTAATAAATACATAAATAAAGCAAACCTAGTAAGCAAAGTCGTCATGGTGATCAGAATGTTCAATGGTATTCATTGGCAGACAGTGTAGCCCACACCAGGGTCCGGTACAAAGGGATGAGGTACAATAATCAGAGAGCCAGGAAATCAGAACTTAAGTTGGTGCCTTCACTCATTGAGTGACCGTGAACTTATCAATTAGCAGCCAGGTCAGGGCATTGGTTTGCTCAGCTAAGGGTTCAAAAGCAAGGATGTTACTTTTGGACTAATGTTGAACTTGAAAAAAGCCATGATCTGTTCAATCACTACACATGCATGCGAAAGATGGACATTGAATAAGGAAAACTGAAGAAAAATAAATGCACCTGAATTATAGTGCTGGGAAAGAATATTGTAAGTACCATGGCCTGCCAAAAAGAATAAACAAGTCCTTGTTGAAAGAATTACAACGAGAATGCTCCTTAGAGGCAAGGATGGCGAGACTGCATATCAAGAACTTTGGACATGTTGTCAGGAGAGACCAGTCCTTGGATAAGACATTGTATCTGGTAAAGTGGAAGGCCAGTGAAAAAGAGGAAGTCCCTCGCTAAGATGGATTGATACAGTGACTACAAAAATGGATCTAACATAAGAACAATTGTGAGAATTGTGCAGTACTGGGCAGTGTTTCATTCTGTTCTACACAGGTGTGTTAGTCTGGGTTCACAAGAGAAGCAAATCCAAAGACACTCATATATGTGTAAGAGAGAATATTACATCAAAGAATAATTGTGTACTAAGAAAACATCCCAGTCCAGTCCAGATCAAGTCCATAAGTCCAATATTAGCCCACATGTCCAATACCAATCTATAAATTCTTCAGACTCACACAGCACATGCAATGACACCAAATGCAGGAAGATCACAGGCCAGTGAGTGGAAAGATCTCAGCGCTGTCATGGGTCTCCATGTGGCCCCTCCAGCTCCAGGGCTCTAGCGTAGCTCTATGTGTCTTCTCATCAGGGAGGAATACAGGAGTTCCCAGAATCCTCAGGAGAAGGCCTTGCCCACACAGAGGCCTCTTTGGCTATGGCCTGATTGACAGGCTAGACTCCACCCCTTCACAAGTTGACAGGAGATTTATGTAACTGCCACAATGAGGCTGTTATGAGTCGTAAACCAACTATAGCACCTAACTATAGTACTCCTTTTGCCTCTCACCAGTATCACTTCACTACCTTCTAAAGGATTTGCCCAATAATAGGTGTGTGATGCTGGAAACAAATCTGTGTGATGCCCTGTTGGATGAGTAGAAAGTCAAGGTAAAGAAAGCTGGTGATCTTCCCAAGGAGTCCTTAGCCATTTGTATAAATGCAGCTGAGCAATGAGTTAGAGGTAGCATTTCACCCATTGGGTTATTTTTTTACCATAACCAAGGGTACTTCCCCCACCCCACCCCACAGAGGTACTGCCCTGCACTTTAAAAACTAGAACATTCAGTAAGGGCCCCTGTCTGAAATCTACTTGGTGAGAAAATGTGTGGGTTTCCTTCCACTGAACCAAGCCAATTCTGAAGCACACTTGAGCCTTTTCTCAAAGTCTGCAATATTTTTCTTTGCCCATTGGGAAACCTGGCTTAGAGCTCTTACTCTTTGAACTTCATCTTGATTTCATATGGAGTGCAGTATTGTGTGGTGAGACTTTCAGACTAACTCACAGGAGCACAGAGTTCTCTATTGGTAGTGTTGAAGGAGCATTTTCATCTGCAAGGCTAAATAACTCTTGTTTATAAGCATATAGTCGACTCAGAGTGTTTTACGAGTTTAGAACAGAAAAGAACCATTTGATGACAGTTAATGTAACCTCTCAATTTTCCAGATGAAAACATGGATGCTCAGAGAGGTTAAGGGACATCACTTTTAACGAGGAAGGGGTGACCAGAGCATAGGTCTTTTAACAGGTAGTCCAGGAAGACTTACGCTCTTTAAATTGTTGTGTGGCCAAGTTCTAGAATTTTTAGGTGGATTTCTCTTGCCTGAATTGATTGTGTGCCACTTCATTTTATGGGATCTGGTGAAGTTCTTAAAAGAAACTGTCTGCCTAGGAATATCTCTTGTGGACTCTATCAGGGGTCATATGCTTTTCATTCCCTAGATATTAAAATGGTTGTTTTCCCAACGAAAAACTCAGACTTTTCATACAGTTTTCTAAAGCTGAAATTAATCATCAAAATTAAAAAACATGTCCAAGGCTGATCAATTAGCCCATTGCTAATTGTTTCAAGGTCTTCAGGCGCCTGTGCAGTTTTATTTTCCTGTGAAATCTACCACAAGCACAGGTGTTATGGGCTATGTAAAATGACTATGTCTATAAAACAAAACCCACTGCCGTTGAGTCAGTTCTCAGAAGAAACAAGACCTATATCTCTCCCCATGCACAAAAACACACTCAAGATGGATTCAAGACCTAAATCTAAACCGTAGAGTTAAGATCATCAATGAGGAAACTGGAACAAACGTAAGGGCCCTATTACAGGGCATTCATAGACTATCAAGTATAATAAAGGAAGCCCACACAGTGGAAGACAAGATAGATGAGCAGGTCAAGTAAAAAAAATAAGTCACTTATGGACATAAAAAAAATTCCTCAAAACTGTAAAATGAGAACACTCAGATTGGGGCAGGGAGGATTACCTTTGACACAAGGACAATTTCTAATTACCAAAATTTTTGGAACTCTACAGCAGCTCAATAAGAAAGTAACAATTAAGAAGTGAGTAAAATACATCAACAGTTAACCAAAAATGGCACTGGAATGGCGAACAAACATATGAAAAAAATGCTCATGACCATTAGCCATTAGGAGATTCAAATTAAAACTACTATGAGATATTATCACTTGACACCCACAATTATAACCCTGCTTTTAAAAACAAAACAAAAAACAAGTGCTGGAGAGGATACGGAGAGGGCTTCGAAACACTGCTGGTGGACTTACAAATACATACGGCCACTATGGAAAGCAGTATGGCATGACTGAAACCAACTGGGAATAGAGAACTCATATGCTCTAACAATTCCACTATTGAGCATCTCCTCCAAAGAAATAAGGGACAAAACACAGGGGGATGCATGCTCTGC
>NW_022111324.1:94873148-94874739 GCF_000313985.2 Echinops telfairi
CACCAACCATAAGATTATTTTCATTGCTACTTCATAACTATAATTTTGCTACTGTTATGAATCGGGCAACCCCTGTGAAAAGATTGTTCAACCCCCAAAGGGGTTGCAGCCCACAGGTTGAGAACCACTGCTTTAATGCTATATATCTTAGTCTGATAGGCAAGGGTCTAACCTTATAAATGAATCCTCCTGGAAAATTTCTCCTAGCATCGAACCCCATGGTCAATGTAAACAGAGCTCAATCATTTAAGAAGATGACCGGTACAAATCAACAACTCAAGGACTGCCATTTGTAGGTGGTCTATACTTGCATAATCTACTTTTTCTCAACAAGACATTAAATTCCATGACATTGGATAAATTAATGACACTACTCAGGGAATTGCCTTATGCCCCAGGGGAATGATTGATAATGATAATGTTCTTTATCATAAAACGACAGCGAGACCTCTAAAATCAACAAGAGTTGTACATAATCCAGACAAGTGAATAGATGCTGGCTTCTCTCTTAATTCTAGCCCCACGCCAAGAATATTTAGTTCTTATGACATGGCCCTGCTCCTTATTCACCTTCATGAAGAGCTCATTGAAGATATGGGTGCTAACAAATTATGGTGAAGAAAACAGATGGTGCCTGACTATCAAAAAGGATAGCATCTGAAATCTTAAAGGCTTATATTCAAACAAGCAGTCATCTAAGTGATGCAATAGCTTAGCCCACATAGAAGAAGCACACCAGCCTGTGTGATCCAAAGATGACAAATAATAAAGTCCAAATGCAATGGAGGGAAAGGTATCACAGGTTAAATTGTGAGCACTCAATTTGTAGAAGGCTATGATGGACCCTGGGAGCCCCCAATTCATCTACAGAGTAACTATGCAGTTTAGGCCATGGCAGATTCCCTCTGAACACAAGGGAAGCGAATAGTCATTCCATCACAGAGATTGTTGTAAACTTGATTATGGTGGATGGAAGTGTGTATAATATGATAAGTGGTCATTTGTCTCCCTCTTGACCCATTCTGGATTTGTTCTAGGTTTAAATATCTTTTGCTTTGTTTCTCAATGGAAGTTTGGTCTCTGGTGCACACATGCAAATACATAGTTTTCATTCTCTCTTTTGTTTTCGGTGTGTTTCTGAGTTTATGAAGCACAGAAAGGATGCATATATAGGGACAATAATTGATGTAATAGCTTATCAGGTATGCGGGGGTTTGAGGGGAATTGGGGAGTAAATAATGAATATGAAAAAAGAGAAGATGTACTAGAACTGATTGTGGTGATGTATATACAACTCTTTTAAACTACAACTGAACTATGAATACGTATGATATGCGAATTATATCTCAATGAAACTATTGGAGAAAGAAGGTAGTGCTACCTATCAGTTATGACCCATTCTGTATTACCTTTGCCCTGAGCAAGCACGTCAGCTAACTGTGGTTTTTTGGCTGGTGGGGTGACCCAGACCTTCATTCCTGAGGGGTCTGGGTCATTAGACGTCCTGTCAGGATTGGGTTGCTGTAATTTACCATTTACTTTAATCACAGGGCATGGTAGCACTAAGAGTCGGCCTATGGGATCTCCTGGA
>NW_022111324.1:94875903-94876774 GCF_000313985.2 Echinops telfairi
ATCCACATACCTCTTCCCCACACCTCCTTGTCACCAATTTTCCAATCATGGTCCTTCCAATTGCCTGACCATCCAGCCAAGCCATTAGCCACAGCCATGAATCAGTATACAGTCTCACATCTGGCCATTTTTCCTTATATGCAAGCTGAATGGCCAGGCGCTTTACTCGAAGTTCTGCCCATTGGGAAGACTGCCTTTTACCACTGTCCTTTAGGGAGATCCCAGAAAGGGGCTATAGTGCTGCTGCTGTCCACTTACGAGTGGCACCTGCATATCATTTAGAGCCATCTGTAAACCAAGAATGGCTTTTTTGGTGTTCAGTTAAAATATGGCAAGGAACTCCCCAGGAGGCCATAGGTGAAGACTGGGAGAAAGAAGGTAATGTGACAGGAGTGGAGACTGGGCATTTGGGCCACTACTTCATGCAGCTTACTTGACCCTTCAGGTCCTGCTTTGGTCCGATCTCATATATACCACTTCCATTTAACAATGGAGTGTTGCTATACACGTCCAACTTTATGATTCTGTGGGTCAGACAATATCCAGTTCATGATGGGTAGTTCAGGTCTCTTGGTTACTTGGTGGCCCATGGTGAGGTGTTCTGTCTCCACCAACGCCCAGTAACAGGCCAACAGCTGTTTTTCAAAGGGGTGGGGGAATACTTGTCTGCAGAGGATGGCAAGACTTTACTCCAAAATCCCAATGGGCTACACTGTGGTTCACCAACAGGGGTCTGCCAAAGACTCCACACTGCATTTTTATCTACAACTGACACTTCTAGCACCATTGGATCAGCTGGATCATATGGTCCCAGTGGCAAAGCAGCTTGCACGGCAGCCTGAACCTGTTGCAGAGCCTTTTCTTGTTCTGG
>NW_022111324.1:94876953-94878184 GCF_000313985.2 Echinops telfairi
CAGATATTGTACCAATGTATCTAGAGTCTTTGATACATCCTCCTTAGTGGGTCCAATCAGCATAATGCCATCAATATAATGGACCAGTGTGACATTTTGTGAAATAGACAGGTGATCAAGTTCCCTTTGGATTAAATTATGGCACAGGACAGAAGAGTTGATGTTCCCCTTGGGGAGAGTTGTGAAAATGTATTGTTGCCCCTGCCAGCTGAAGGCAAACTGCTTCTTTTGAGACTGGTATGGAGAAGAAGGCATTAGCTAGATCAATAGCTGCATACCAAATGCTAGGAGAAGTATTAATTTGCTCAAGCAATGAAATCACATCTGGAACGGCAGCTGCAATTGGAGTTACCACCTGGTTAAGTTTACGATAATCCACTGTCATTCTCCAGTATCCATCTGTCTTCTTTACAGACCAAATAGGTGAGTTAAACAGGGATGTGGTAGGAATCACCACCCCTGTAACCTTCAAGTCTTTGATGGTGGCACTGATCTCTGCAATCCCTCCAGGAATGCGGTACTGCTTTTGGTTTACTATTTTTCTAGGCAATGGCAGTTCTAATAGGGTCCACTTGGCCTTTCCTACCATGATAGCCCTTATTCCACATTTCAGGGATCCAATATGGGGGTTCTGCCAGTTACTAAGTATGTCTATTCCAATGATGCATTCAGTTACTAAGTATGTCTATTCCAGGGATGCACAGGATGGGTCTAGAGGCCCACTGGACCCACAGTGAGGCATACCCGAGCTAAAATTCCATGGATAACTTGACCTCCATAAACCTCATCTCTGACTGGTGGGCCTTCGAAACACTTTGGATCTCCTGGAACTAGTGTCAGTTCCGAGCCAGTGTCCAGTAATCCCCCCAAAGTTTGATTATTTCCTTTTCCCCAATGAACAGTCACTCTTATGAAAGGCCACAGTTCCCCTAGAAGACTAACGCTATAAACCTTCAGTGTTGTAGCAGGGTCCTCCTTCAAAGGGACCTGGCCTTCCCCTCATTCAAGGGGTTGTGGGTCTGTAAATTGGCTCAGGTCTGGGAATTGATTGAGCGATCGTGACTGTCTATTCTGCTGTTCACCTGATCTAGCATTCTTCCATCTGTATAGATTTAGTAGGTTTAGTAAATATTTAGTAGGTTTCCCATCTATTTCATTCCTAGGGACACCGTGGCTAAGTAGCCAATGCCATAATTCCACACGAGACAGGCTGCTCTGATTACTACGGAAA
>NW_022111324.1:94880565-94882190 GCF_000313985.2 Echinops telfairi
AATTGATGTATGCTTCCCCATGTTCATTGCAGCATTGTGGTAAACTGAGGGAGTGGAAGAGAATGTAATGCAGCTAAATCCCCTACGCACATAATTATGGGTCTGGAAAGCTGACTCTGGTGGGGGAAGACCCTCATGGTTATGAGATATAAATATGAGGATATGAGATATATGGTTATGAGATATAAATGACTGAACACAGTCCCTCCAATAAAACCCCCCACCCAGCACCCAATATCCACCCCCCCCCAGCTCGATAAAGGAATTGTCATAAAGAGCTAGCAGAAAAGATGTCTCATACAGGTGTCTGACTATTCCCTGTGCATGGAGGTTATCTGTAGCTAAGCATAATCAGTCTCTACGGCCCAACCCACCATGAAATGTAACAAACCTTCTCCTGATGACTTGTTGATTCTGATCATAGAGGACACAGGGGCATCCGAGGTCAACTAGCACTAGGTTATGATGATAACTCACTTCACTGCCTGTTTAATATGCTACCCACTTATGATATTACCCATTGACTACATAACGTGTTCATTGAATTATGTGCATGCATTTTGAAAGATTTTTAAGCTCCACGATCATGTTCTCTCTTGGTCCTGACATAGGGACAAGAAGCCCCGGTGCCCTGCTGTCTATCTTTGTGTATTATTTTCCATAATCTCAAAGTCACTTCTGAGGACCAGTTCAACAATTAGACACTGGTGCCCCAACATAGCAGAATTCACAATAGCAAGAAGCTGGAAACAGCCCAAAGACCCTTTAGTAGAATAGATAAAGACACCCTGGTCCATACACACAGCGGAATAGTACACCTCCTTAAAAACAGTGATGAAACCACAAAGCACCTCCTGACGTGAGTGGACCTGGAAATCATTATGGTTTGAATCTTTTGTTTTGAGAGTGTCTGATAAGTGACCACTCAAGACTACCATGTATGTTCTATTTTCACGTTGCCTTTGCTTTTTCATGACATGTCTTAGTTCAGCAGACATAGTTTTGCCTTTGTGAATGAGCATTACTGAAAGTTTTGCCTTCTCTTTTCCCCACGGGTTGTCTAAATAGTGTCCAGTCATTTAAGTTTTTTATCAGTACAAGTCATCAATTCATGTATTAGCAATCCATGTCCTATACCTGTATACTTTCCTTCTCTCAGCAATATTTGAAATCCTATAACATTAGCTAAATTAAGGATGTTATCAAGAGAATTAGCATATGCCATCCAGGGATGATAATGTTCCCCAGTAAAAGGGCAATGTGTGTCTAAACTGGACCAGGGGCATATAAAAACAAAAATACACGAATGAATTATTAAGATCTCATTTAATTGTAGCCCTAAACTAAGAACAATCCGTTACTTTGACGTGGCCCTACTCAATCATCATCATCATGAAGAGACCACCGAAGATATAGGTGTTATAGCAAAGTGTGATGAAGAAATCAGATGATGTGTAGTTTTCAGAAAGAATAGCATCTGGGGTCTTAAAGACTTATCTTTTTATCTTGAAACAAGCAGCCATCTAAGTGAGGTGATAGCTAAGTCTACATGATCAAAGCACACCAGCTTGTTAGACCCAAGAATTATAAATAATCAAATGCAAGCCCAAAGGAGGGAATGGTAA
>NW_022111324.1:94883110-94884432 GCF_000313985.2 Echinops telfairi
CACTTAACCTTTATATAAAACTCTCTCTTATACATGAATTTCTGTGGATTTGTTTCTCTAAAGTACCCAGCCTAACACACCGTACAATTTAATAGTTCAATAATATTAAAAAGGGACTATCACACTTTACAGGAGTAGAAAGCACTATCTTTCTTTCATGGGATGGCTAGTGGTTTTGAACTGCTGACCTACAGATGCTGACCTTGCCTAATGCATAACCACTGCATCACTAGGGCTCCAATAACGAAGCAAAACAGAGAAAACGCTCACTAGATAAGTAAGCAGAAAATATTAAAATGTAGAACAAATTTTGAACGAGCCAAAAAGAAAATCAAATGATAAGATGTTAATTTTAACCTAATTGCATCTGTAATAATCCATAGCTGCAAGACATCACTTCCTTGGTCTGTGGTCCGAAGCGCTTCAGTGGAGACTTAATCCACATGGATCCATGTGGATTCCCCCTTTGCTGTTCCTTAAACACTGAAACAACTTTAAAATGGATCAAAAGGGAGATCAACTGCGAAGATATCACATTTTATCTTTACGACATCGGCCATTAGATTAAAATGTATTATCTTAGCATTTGATCTCCTTTTTGGCCCATTTCTGCCATCGGGAAGAAGAGGACACTTTCTTCTCCCTAAAGAGTGGCAGTCTGGGAAACTCCCAGGGGAAGTTCTACCCAGCGCTATAGGGTCACTATGAGTCAAAATTGACTCAGAGGGGGTAAGACTGTTTTATTTGAGCATTTGCCATAATCCAGTTTACAGTGCTCTCTCTCTGACAACAAGGCTACTCGCTTCCCTCGACTATGGTCAGAGGGAATTCACTGGAGGCTTCATCCATGTGTGGACCCTACAAATGGATTTGGGGCTCCTATTGTCATCCATAGCTTTCTGCAAACCATAGGTTCACCATTTAAGCTCTGATACCATTCCCTCCTTTAGATTTGGAGTTTGTTATTTACAAACCGGCTGGTGTGCTTGTTCCATGTTGAAGAAGCCATGTAAGGAGGGCCGTCCGTGTCTTATGTCATGTGTCTGTCTAGGACACTGCACAAATGTCTGTCCTAGCTGGTTCTCACAAACTGCTTCCTTACTGCAAACGGTAAGGAATCTGGGGGAACAGCAGCATACAGGGCTCCCCGGGAGCAGTAAACACAGGCAGTTCAGGCTGAGATACAGAACACTCGAGGCTATGAGAAACTCGAGCGTGGGCATAGCAAACTTGCCTGGGAACACTGCCAGTATTTAGAACAGGGAACCCTTGTTTATCGCGGTTAATCGGTTCTAGACCCTACCGTGATAAATGAAATTCCG
>NW_022111324.1:94885477-94893737 GCF_000313985.2 Echinops telfairi
ATGGCACCGCTCTGGCTCCTATCATTAGTCATTAGTCAGTTGTTGTTTGGCTCCCTTGCGTTGCTTCCAATTTACAACAACCTCATGACCACGAGAGTGAAACGGTGCCTGACCCCATGTCCCCTCATAATCACTACTACGTTTGAGTCCATGGTGGTAGACATGTCAGTCCATCTGATTGCGAGTCCTTCTCTTCTTCATGGACCCTCCATTCTATCAAGCAGGATGCACTTTACCAGTTACTAGTCTCTTCTAATAACATGTCCAAAGATGAAGTCTTGTTTCTAGGGTGCACTCTGGCTATACATCTTTAGAGACAGATTTGCTTGTTCTTCTAGCAGTTCATGGTGCTTTCAATATTCTTTGCAAAGCCAGAATCCAAATGCACCGATTCTTTTGAATCCTTCCTTTTTCGTTGTCCAGTTTTTCACATGCATGTGAGGCCATTGAACATACCATGGCTCGTGCCAAGTATGCTTTATACACCCTTCAAACCTGGGACTGAACTCAGCCCCGGATTACCTTTTGCTCAAACAATAGACAGATCAATAAGGGAAAACAAAACACTCATGAGGAATGTACTCTTCAAGACAGCGCTCCCCCCAAAACATAGTTCCAAAAGCCTAAAAGGACAGGGGAAAAATGAAACAGGGAACTCGGAGAAGAAGTGGGAGGAATGTAGGTACATTGGGGGGATTATAACTACAATTACATCATAACATTATGCGTAACTTGTTCAATAGGAAACTAAGTTGGTGTGTAAACTTTCACCCCAACAACACACAAAAAGGCTCAGATTCAAACCACACGACAGCAACAATCTTTCTGGAGCACAATCCTGTACTGACGCCCCTGGATTGTCATAAATCAGAATTTACTAGACAATAGCTGGCTTGTTACTATTGTTATCAAAACCAGCAAACATGTTTGATTTTCCCACACAACTGGGAACTTTCTCTCAAAAACAAGGACCACGGTAGGGGCTCAGTGACATTTTAGAAAATGAATGAATGAATCTCTGTGTTTATTTTTTTATTTTTAAAAATTTTATTAAAAGATCATTTTATTGGGGGCTCTTACAACTCTTGTTACAAACCATCCATCAAGTGTATCTGACATAGCCGTACATAGATTCCATCGTTCTTTTCTAGACATTTACTTTCCATTGAGCCCTTGAGATCGGCTCTTCCTTTTTATCCTCCCTCCCCCCACCCCAACCCTCGTACCCCCCTGATAGATTGTAGATTGTTAATTACTTTCAAATCTCACTCCAACTGCTGTTCCTTAATGCCATTTCCCACCAATGCCTCTTCAGAGGGACTGAGGCTGTAAGCTTGTAGTTTGCCTCTTCATTTGAAAGCAGCCCATTTCAAAAATAAGTAAGTAAATAAATAAACAAACAAACAAATAAAAGCAGCCCATTTCAAAGGTGTTTTTCCTCATGCGTGTTCTTCTCCAGCTCTTTGCTGCCCTACTTAACAATGGACAAACTACAAATAGGAATATTATTGTTGTGACTTTCAGGCCTTGATTGAAAAAGAGCCAAGAAGTCTTCTGTCATGTTAAATTTTCCCGATGCCACATTCCCATTTCCACTAAATGCGGAGTTCCAGGATGATGGAGACTAGATTCCCAGAAGCCTGATACGCTCAGGAAACGCTCATTTGAAAAAATAAAGCTTGCACTCTGTCTTTGCTGACCCAGCTTATGCTGTGTGTTCATGGAGATGTCAGTCCCCAGCACATAGGTCTGCTCAACAACTGTGTCCCCCAGCACATAGGTCTGCTCAACAACTGTGTCAAGCGGATAGGGCGTTTACCACTAGGAGTTTTGCAGGAAATGCCGTCTACCTCAGGGCTATCTTTCTACAGAACTTTCTACAATTATGGGAAACATTATTGTGTTATCCATGAAAGTAATTAACCATTAAGCCACATGTCGTTATTGGACCCCCCAAACATAGCAAGTGTGGGTGAGGAACTGTAATTGTTAATTAACTGAAATTTAGTCACATGTGACTGGCGGCTGTCATCTCGGACAGTGCAGTTTTAAGTTTCCCTGGGAAGGAAGGGTTTCCTGGCACACGGATGTGGCAGTGTTCAATCTGGGACCAACCTGGGCAAAATGGCACAGTTGATTACCTTGGAGCCGATCCCTTTTCAAAGCCTGTTTGGCATTTCTGGACGTGCACTTTAGACTTAGACACACAGCAGCTGTGTAGACAATAAGGGAGAGAAATACAGAGACAAGTAAAGAATTTTCTTTCCCAGGGGAAAACACAAATGAACACAAATAATAAGAGACACTGATCGGCAAACTATTAGATTATATTTTCACTCCTATGGTGGGTTCACTGAAGAGTCATAAGTGCCTGAAGTTGTATTCTAATCAAGAATTTGGGAAGAATCAAAAACATTTCTTATTGGGCATCCTTCACCCAGAAAAAACGTCTCACCAACCTGCCAATCATAAAGCCCAAAACTCACCAATCACTACAGATGGATTCTGCTGGGTTAGGCATTGTCCACTATTAAAATCCACATCTCTTCTGGACAGGGCCTGTATTGTTGCTGTTAGTGACTGTTCCAGCTCCTAGTGACCCGAAGGATAACAGAATGAAAAACTGCCTCGTTCTACGCCATGCTCAAAATTCTTTTCAGATTTGAGCCCATTGTTGCAGCCACTTGGCAAGCCATCTCCCTGAGAGTCTTCCTCGTCTTCACTGCCCTGCTGCTTGACCAACACGATGTCCTTCCCAAGGGACTCGTCTCTCCTGACAACGTGTGCAAAGTACACGAGACAAGTCTTGCCATCCCTGCTTCTAAGGAGCATTCTGGCTGTATTCCTTCCAAGATTTGCCAACACCATAATTCAAATGCACCAATTCTTCTTTGGTCTTCCTTATTCAATGTTCAACTTTCAGAAGCAAATGAACTGATTGAAAAATACTATGACTTGGGTCAGGTGCACCCTAGTCCTCAAAGTAGCATCCTTGTCTTCACTACTTTAAAGAAGTCTTATGCAGATTTATCAAACGCAATGAGTTGTTTGCTCTCTTGACTGTCATTTCCATGAGCATTGATAGTGGATCCAAGCAAGATGAAGTCAAATCTTTTATTTACCATGCTGTTACCTATTGGTCCAGATGTGAGGATTTGGGTTTTCTTTACATTGAGTTTTAATCCACACTGAAGTCTGCAATCCTGGATCTTCATCAGCAAGTGCTTTGAGCCCTCTTCCATTTCAACAAGCAAGGTTGTGTCATCTGCATATCACAGGTTGTTAATAAGTCTTTCTCTAATCATGATACCATATTCTTCATATAATCCAATTTCTATTATTGTTTGCATACAGATTACAGATTGAATGAGTATGACTATCTATTAGGACCATCTTATGTTTTTACTTTTTAAATTCATTTAAACCTGCAAAGCCCAGAAGAAATGAAATGGTGAGCGCATCAGTTTCCAGCGTGTATTGACTATGCACTCGTATTGTTAAAATTTCCTGAGATAGTTGCAACTATATGTGTATTTATTGGTGATTATTTCTAATCATATTATTAATCATGCATATTTATTGTATTTTACTCTATTAAAGAATCCCACTGTTATGTTTTGTTCTGATGTGCTTTGATGTTCTCATACCTCTGAAACATTTGACCAGAGACAGCATTCATACTAATATGTTGTCATTGGCTGCTGTCTGTTCAGACCCCACTCATGACAGTCCCATGTACAACAGAGCAAATGCTCTCTGGTCCTGCTCACCCACGTAATTGGCTACAGATCAGACTGTTGCTCATTGATTGCTTTTTCCCTATCTTAGTCCAGAAACTCTGCTGAAACTCGTTCAGGATCATGTTGTTGTTATTGTTGTTGTTAGGTACCGTAGAATCAGATCCCAACCACCGTGATCCTAGTACAGAACAGGACACTGCCTGGTTCTGCGCCATCCTCACAACTGTTCCTATGCTTGTAGCCACTGTCTCAGTCCATCGCCATGAGAGCCTTCCTTTATCGCTGCATCTCTACTTTATCAAGCACGATACCTTTCCTGACAACACATCCAAAGTATGTAAGATGAAGTGGTGGTGCAATATCAGCAACATGTAAACCTGCACTAACACATGAGTGGTGGCTGTGTATGGGATGCAATAGCTGGAAATAAAATTCAGGTGTCCCCATGGAAAACAAGAATCCTATGACCACACCACTGCTGCCCCCATATTAAAATGAATATGTATGTAAATATTGGTCACACGGATCCCAATGGTTATCTTTAAAGAACGATGCCCTGGATATCTTTGAGGAGTGTTCAAATTTGTTGTACTTTCAGCACTCTAGCATTTATTACTCATGTTTTTACTCATTACATTTCCTACTTTCAAATTTAATTCCCTTTTATATGTTTCATTTTCTTATCATAGGTTGTTTGCAGGTGGGGTAGGGACTGGAGCCACTAACATCACTCCCAGGTCTTGAGGTCTGGTTCTTACAGAAACTAATTTATTTACAACCTTTGGGGCAGAGGCTACCAAGCTTTAGGGCACATAAAAATTCTATCTGATTCCTCTGCAAGGGGTTTTGCTCCAATCAGTCTGGGGAGCGCTCGTAATAACACCACGTCCGTCACGCAGTTGATTCACACTCAGACTGTCCTTGAGTGTCTGTAACTATTGAATGAGTAACAGTGAGAATGAGTCATTGACAATATGCATCAACACTGGGTAGGACAACCCCGATGCTATTACTTGGTAAATCCAACTCCAAAGCATGATTATTATAGAAGAACTGATATCATTACCATTTTCCTCTTTCTCTCTAAGAGGAAGTTGTTTTAAATACAGTCATTTTTAATAAATGAAATTACCTTTAACCTTTAGAAACAACACTTTAAAAATCGTAGACCTCTAAAGAATCACATCTAAATTCATGTCACATTAATAGCTGTGCTTTTTTTCCCAATCTCAAAACTAATTATTTAGCACAGTTTCTGTTAAAGGTAAGGAAAACATTTGATAACAGAGTGTGGTGATGTTTGTACAATGTGATGAACTTAATGTTAATTAATAGTGTATATGTGGAAACATGTTGACATGGAAAAGGTTGCATATATATATATATGAATTCATATATCCAGCTGCTTTATATATATAATATTTGTGTGTGTAAATATTTAATTATATATACACATGTTTATATATTTATATTTGCGTTTAATTATATATATGTGTGTTTATGTATTAATTTCTAACTTTTCTAGAGTCCTAGATTCATATTTCATACATTCTAAGACATCAAAAATGAAATGGAACACATAAATACAAGTATCTTAGGCATGAGTGGACTGAAACGGACTGGTATTGGCCAGTATGTGTGAGGTACTCTTATAGTTTTCTATACAGGTAACAGCAAATTTAAGTGGACTGGACCTTTAGTGTATCTCACCTGAGTTTAAAGAACATCTCAAGAACAGATTCGATGCACTGAACATTGAAAACCTCAGAGTTGTAGAATGACATCAAGAACATTATACATGAAGAACGCCAAAGGCCATTAAAAAAACAAGAAAAACATAGATGAATATCCAATGAGACTTTTAAATTTGCCCTTGAATGTAGAGGAGCTAAAGCAAATTGAAGAAGTGATGAATAGAGAATTTTAAAAGGCAGTTTAAGAAGACAGAGAAAAATATTATAATGAATTGTACAATGACCTGGAGTTAGAAAGCCAATCAGGAAGAACATGATCAGCATCTCTCAAGCTGAAAGAACTGAAGAAAAAGAAAGTTAATATTGAGTTACAAAATGAAAAGAGTCCATGGAAAAAAAAATATTGAATAGCACAGAAAGCATCATAAGAAGGTGGATGAAATAGTCACCAAAAAGAATTGGTCAAAACTCAGATATTTTTAGAGATAGCATATGATCAAGATGGATTGAATTGAAGGAATACTCCCACATTGCATTGAAGGCATATGCAAATTCTGTGATAGTTTGAACTCAGCATCATTGTGCTTTGCTAGGGTAGTTCAATAGCCTCATAGACAGAATGGCAAAGCTACTCTGAGAAAATCTTGTAATGTAGGTCGATGGTCTCAACCTCTGTGCCTTATTCAGTGGCTGGCCTCCCCGGATTCTCCTGCTGCCTCCTCCTTTCGGAGGCCACAAAGCCCCCACCCAAACTCTTGCACCCTCTCGAATTTCATTGGAAAAGTTTTCCAGGTTTCTGAGAATTTCATCCCCCATGACTGAAGAGAGGTCATGCGAGTTGTACTGATAGATACCTGGCTCATTTCAGGACTTGAGACAGTGATCAGGGGTTTCCCCCCACCAGCTTCCAGGCTGTGTGTGGGGAGAGACCCCTTCCTCCCAGGACCACTCACAGCTGGAGCATAAGCTACCAAAGTCTTGGCACTACTGCACGTGTAAATATCTGAGCTATTGGAAGTCATGCAGGTAAGGTGGTGCCAAATGCCTCTGTTTTATTGCTTCTCATGGGATCAGCAAATACTCTGATTGCAAAGAAGAGAATTAACTGTAGTTGAGCTCTTGGGCTTCAAAAGTGGGAAGATGCTGCTGCCGATTGGATGGGCACATTGGCCAGAGCCCGGGGTGAATGTGCTTATGAAAGCAGCATGTGGAAAGACAGATCTCTAATCTCCATCTTTATCAGCTAGTGTGTTTCAGGTTTCCCAGAAAGAGGTCACTCAACCCCTCAGCCTGGGACACCTGTGGATTTTACCAAAGGCCTCTGGCCACAACCGCCCCATGTTTGATTGGCTTATCAACTACTCCACCACCTATTTGCCAGCTTGTTGTAATACCGTGGCTTGAATGTTGCTCTCATGCTGGCATTTCAAATGCTATTTCAATTACTATTATCTCTAGAATTGTCCAGGATGGACAGGTTTCAGGACATTTCCAGATGAAGACGGACTAAGAAGGCAGGCCTGACACGCTCGTTTGTTGCCATTGTTAGTTCTAACTCATAACAACCTCAAGCACAGAAGGAAACACGGCCTCTATCCTGTGTCATCGTCACGCCCATTGCTAGGTTTGAGCCCGTTGCTGTCGCCACGGTGGCAGTCCTCTGCTGGTCTTCTTTTCCACTGACCTTTGACTTCACGAAATGTAAGGTTTTGCTTAAGGGACCGGTCTCTCCTGATAACGTGACCAAAATACTTGAGAGAAAAGTCTTGCCGCCCTTGCTTTCAAAGAGCATTCTGACTGTACTTGTTTCAAGATAGATAGTCTTCTGGCAGCCCAAGGGTATATTTCATATCCCTTGTCAACACCATAATTCAAAGGCATCATTTATTTGGTTATCTTTATTCATGGTCGTACTTCCATGACTAAAATTATGATGCCTTAGATCAGTTACATCTTAGTCTTCTAAGTAGTATTTTACATATTTAATATTTTAAAGGTCTTAGTCTTCTAAGTAGTATTTTACATATTTAATATTTTAAAGGTATCACTCATAGCAGATTTGCTTCCATAGATGTTGGTTATGGATCCAAGTAAAATGAAATCCAAGTAAACTGAAAGTGTTCATGTTTCCTCTCCTTGCACTCTTGTCTATTGGTCCAATTGTGAGGCATTTTGCTTTCTTCATATGGAAGCATAACCCATACCGGAGGCTATCATCTTTAATCTTCATCAGTAAGTGTTTCAAGTCCTCTTTGCTTTAAGAGAGCAAGAGTGTGTCGCTTGCATATTGCCAAAATTAAACAGAGAAAACCGTAGGGATCACAAGATAACATTGTCCACCTCACTTGCTTTGGACAAGTCATCGGAGGAGTCAACTGTAGGAGGAGGACATTGTGTCTCATTAAACAAAGATCAATAAGGGTGAAGGAGACCCCCAGTGACATGAATCTGTACAATCATCACAACGATAGATTTAAACATGCCAATGATCAGGAAGAGGACCAGGACTTGGCACCATTTTACTCTGTTGTACATAAGAATGCCATCACTCAGCAGCTGCTCAATCACTATTAGCAATAACTTCCTTCCAAAGCCAATACCCACTGCTGTCAAGTCAAATCTGACTCATGGAGACCTTAGAAGGACGGTGGGGCTGCCTCTGTGAGACTATTCAAGACTGTAAGTCTTCGTGGAAGCAGACTGCCACAACTTCATGCCACAGCACCCACCTTCCAGGTAGCCGATGAGCCCTGTAACCACAGAACCACCCAGGCTCCTTCTAATGACTTCATTGGTGGGAAATTTAGGCTAGATTGGAGAAGTGAG
>NW_022111324.1:94905699-94907953 GCF_000313985.2 Echinops telfairi
GGGGGGAAAAATAACCCTGATGCACACCTTTCCTGATTTCAAATTATGCAATATTCCCTTGTTCTGACATTCCCATCCTGCCCCTACACATATACCAGTCCAGGTGCAACAGGATTCTTCTAATTCAATTGATGGGAGACATAGAGCTCCCTCTGCAATGAAATCACTAGCCAGTTCTTTCCTTCCTCCATCCATTCATCAGTAGAGCCTGTTGGCACAATGCAAAGTACTTGCTAACCACTCCAGGAAAAGAAAGAGGCACTCATTCTAATGAGATGTCAGAACTAATTTTAAGGCACATTATTATATGGTAAGGAGACAAAAAGAAAGCCAGAGAAACTGTGCTTAAGGCCAGTGCCTAATCAGTTGTTTTCTTTCCCCCCTTTTTCATCTGTTTCATACAAAAGCTGCCTGCAGTCACTGGTGTGCACCACTAGGTTCCTCTCTTCAAGTGTTGATTAAGTGTAATATTGAAAAATACACACGCCTCTCTCCAGGTAGGACAAATTGAGCCCTTTGTAAATTGCTCAGTGCCTGTTGGTTCGCCCTGGCAGCTCTACTTCATTGCCTTCTACCTACCTCCCATTCCCCTGTGGGACCACAACTCCAGCCGCAATAAGTACACAGTAATTATTTCTACCAGAAATACTTCCCCTGAAAGGGGCTGGCCTTATTTTGGTGTGTGCTTGTGTGTGTTTGAAAGAAAGGCATATTATAATATCAAGCCTCTTTGTTTTCCCTCTTTAAATCCCCACTGGCTCTCCAAGATGTCATTGGCAAACACAGCTCCATTTATTTTTATTCCCTTTACAAAGATTTTCCACTCAAGTCCTATTGCTTATTCACGACTGCTGAGTGTCTAGCTATGGCAAAGAACTGCTCCGACGTAGCAGACTGAGTGAGCACAGCCTGCGTGGTTTTGATTGAGGAAATATTTACTAAGCAGCTTAGAGTCGCTGGGTCCTTGCAGCTGACTTACATAATACGTGCTCAAGTACAAGGTGGACGTGTAGGACAGACAGCAGCAGATTTAGAAAATACCATTAGCCAGTAATTCCAGTTCCAATCATTTGGTTAGCCCTTCAGTAATGAACTTGGTACTCCAGGGCAAGTTCAGACCACCAAAGATGATGTTTACTCCAAAGAGAAAGCCTGCATTAGAGACTCCACAACAAGAAGGTCAGGGGACCACATGGCTGCAAATGCAAGGTCTACCCAAAACTCTGGAGGCAGATAACATTTCCCTATCTTGGAAGAATGCTCACGAAAAGATAGTTACATAAATGATGAATACTTGTTTACCTTTGAAAAATTGAGTTTAATACAATATCAGCATGCAATTATACTCTAGCATGTTTTCTACTTTGGTAAAATCTCCAGATAATTTTAGAGTATGCCCAGCTCTCCTTTGCACAGTTTCTTAAAATGTTGTTGCTAGGTTTTAAGAGAGCAGCATCCAGCAATGAAATTTTCTTTCTTGACCGGGAAAAATGCCGCAGAAACTGTTGTGATGTGGAACACAACTTACAAGGACGGCGCTACAGGAAAAACTCAAGTGTATGAGCGGTTTGCTCATTTCAAAAAAGGTGAAATGTTGATTTATGACAAATCTTGTTCCAGATGTTCATCAACTTCCTGAATGAATGAAAATGTTGACTCACAGTGCATTCAGAGTTTGTTCCACCAGATAAGACAGTTAGTTAAACTTTCTATTTAGAAGTTCTGAAAAGATAGCATAAAATCATTTGACAAAAATGGCCTGATTTGTGACAGATTGGGAACTGGTTTTGCCTCCACACAATGCACCTGCCCCATGCAGCTATCTCAGTGAACCAGTTTTGGGCAAAAACAACCAGTGTGCCTCTCTTTCCCCACGCCCCTTACTCACCTGACCTTACTCCATCTGACTTCTTTCTGTTTCTCTGAATGCAGAGGGGCATGAAAGGATAGCGATTTGACTACATAGAAGAGGTGAGAAAAAAACAAGGGAGGTGCTGTCAGCCATCCAAAGAGATGAGTTTGAAATATGTGTCCAAGAATGGAATCGCAGATTTGTCTTAAGTGTAATGGAGAGTACTTTGAAGGTGATAAGGTTATTTTGCCAAAAAAATTTAAATACACAGCTTTGAAGAAAAAATTCTGTTGTTTGGGGGGCACCTCCTTGTATATCTAAATATGTACACTGGGGAACAGCATTTGGTTCTTTTCTTCTTGTGTGAGGAGATATCAGTGGTTTAGTGATAAGGTTCTTACC
>NW_022111324.1:94908811-94923044 GCF_000313985.2 Echinops telfairi
ACGATGTCTCTCATTATACATGTTTTCTTGCACTAGGATCTTGACACTCTCCCATAAAGTGGTGTAATCCATTTCTCTCTCTCCCTGTCAGCATTTGGGCAAGCCCAATTATCCGTTTGTCTGACAGGTATAATGCCTGTGGTAATTACATAATGGTGTCAATTTGGGACTTGACAGGATTAAGAGTGAAGGTAAGGGGTGGAATCGAGTCTGTCAATCGGGTCATAGCCAATGAGGCCTCTGTACGGGCATGGCCTTCCCCTGAGAATTCTGGGAACTCCTGGATTTTCTCCTTGGACTTGGGAGACACTTCTCTCTCTCTCTCTTTCTCTCTCTCTCTCTCTTCTGACTCCTTAAGGGACATTGCAGCTGACAAGATACATGGAACTACTCTAGTGCCCTGAGTTGGAGAAGCCACATGGACCTACCCTGATGCAACCAGAAAGCCAGAGAAGCCACGTAGAGATCCCTGGCAGCGCTGAGATGCTTACAACACCACTGGATCCAAAGGCTTTTTACCCACTGACCCGTGATCATCCTGCATTTGGCGTCATTGCATGTGTTTTGTGAGTCTGAAGAAGACTTTTAGATTGGTATCAGACATATGGGCTAATTATCCAGATTATGGGCTTGGACTGGACTGGGTTGGGATGATTTCTTAATATACATTTACCCTGTATATAAAACTCTCTCTTATACACACGTGAGTGTCTATGAATTTGTTTCTCTAGTCTACCCAAACTAACACAATGTCCCATGGGGCTTCTTTCAGTCAAATTTGATTCAGCGGTGACTAACAACAATAACAACAACAATACATATTGAAATAGTATGCTGTTTGTTTCCAAAACAAGATCTTAAAAATCTGAAATTCTTGCTTGTACTCTTTAGAAGACGTCTCATACTCTAACCGTCATACTATGAAGAACTCCAAGCAGCTCCATAGATGAGGAAGTCCATAGGAGGGAGAGCCAGGCTACCCTCCCAGCTGAAAACGCAGCGAGTTTCCAGCCGGCCACCAGCACCAACTGCTGGTCATGCGAGTCAGAGCATTTTCGACCATCCAGCTCGCCCAGGACCCATCCAGCAGCAAGCAGAGAACTGCCTAATCAAACATTAAAACTGGGATAAATTATCCTGATTTGGGATAATTTGTTATACAGCAATAAAAAACAAACAAACAAACAGACCCTTACTGACATATAGTCAATTCCAACTCACAGAGCAGAACTGTCCCGAGGCTGTGAATACATGGAAGCAGAAAGCCTCATCTTTCGTTCACAGAGCAGCTGACGGATTGGAACCATTCACCTTTTGGTTGCCTGCCCAACATGTAACCCCGACCCTCCCAGCAATAAATAACTAAAATAGGTTCTTCAGGGGCCTACCTTGCACCCACAATTTACATATATATGAAGGAGATTTTAAAAATTTATGAAAATTTTCATTATCATTTAATTCCTTTTCTGAATGAACTTTTGGAAGCCTCTTTGTGTATATATATGGGCTATTGTTTAAAAATTGTTTCCCTATGCTCTATGTTTACTTACTCATCTATGTTTACTACTTAATTGAAGACAACTTCCAATAAATCACATAGCATGGGTAAGCAGGGAGGCATCATTTATCCTCAGACTAAAAACTGATTTTCTTCATCATCTCTCTTGGTCAATGCTTCATGCTGATTCAGGAGTTATCTTTCTCCTTGTTCTAAAACCACCATTTTTCTATAATAATTACAAAGTAAAACTCAGCTCAAAGAGTGTTTTTTTGTTTAATGAACTATGGATTCTCTTATATAAAGACGATGTTTAGGGTTACTTTGGGAGCAAAACAATCATCACTGTGGAGCTACTGGAGCCACTAGCCCCAGAACTGGAAGCAGACATTGAAAGCCAGAATTAAGAGTTGATATCAACATAAATTTATACTGGGAGGAGTCCAGGGAACACCTGGAGAATTATTAATGGATAACCCCAAGGGTGGAGTGAATTAGGAACAAATGAGGTAAGACACATTGAGCATGGATTCTCCAAGAAGTCCAGTTGGACTAGAGACTGTGGCTAAAAGTACTGAATTGTTTCAGAACATAAATATGCCAATTCACACACATGGAGATCTCAAATCTGTTTATAATTTAGCAAATGTGTGTGTGTGTGTGTGTGTGTCTCCATGGTATGAAAAGGATGAGGCTACCAATAGTCACACACATCTTCTAACAGCAGAGAGTTATGCGGATGTTCTGAATCGTACCAGAGAAGCCCAGGTGTGGTGGTCTGTACAGAAAGAGATGAAACACATCTGTGTCTGAGGCCAGGTTTCACTTCGACCTGGACATCCACAAGGGGAAGTGGAACATGCTCCCCAGAAGTCATTTGCTCATTAAGAGGCTGGGTTTCTGAACCCTAGTGCTTAAACCAGACAACTTAAACTCTGGACCCCAACTCCTTTCTTGAAGACCTTACCTATGTGGAACAGACCTCCTGCCATGTAACCAACCTCCTCGAGGTTGCTAGACTATCACTGAGTCTTCCTTGAACAAAACCACCGACATAAAGGAATTCCTGATATGTGGGAGTTGCAGGTGATGGCAGGGATTGGGGATATATTTGGGTTAAGTGGATATACCCAGTCTCGAAAATCATGCCCTTCTGTTTCCTGGCCACCGCTATGGAAAACTGGGAAGGATGGAAGGCAAGAAGAATCCAGAACTATTATTCAGATAAGATATTTAAATGTAGGCCCCAAAGGGTCTGTGCAGCCCTAGGGTGCACTGATGCCCAATGGGGAGGGAATGAAGTCAGAGGCAGCTTTCCCTCTGGTCCCCCTAGGAGATTCACGTTCCTCTTTTCCCCAGCCTCTCTCTTGGGCTCTGTAACTACCAGGCATCTTGGGGTGGGAGTGGGAGAGAGGGGAGAATAGCTTCTGTTTAAGCAAAAATCAATATTGCTTACCTATGAATAACTCCAACAGTACTCAAGCTAAATGAGCTTTCTCAAAAGCTATATCACATATGACTCCCACCTTGACTCCCACCTCAAGCATGCCATGAGTTTGTTTGCTTTTGAGACCTTCCAAAATATCTGCATTAAAGCAATGTGCCTCTCCCCCTCTCCCGTCATGCCACCCCAAGTTGTATTGGGCAGTACAGTCTACCCCACAGAGATGGGGTTTTGTTTCCCTGGACAAAGGAGAGCTGAGAGAATTTAAGTCTTGGGATTAACTGCAGACAAACGACCCAAAAAGTGAGTGAGCTTTTTCTGATGCTCCACCCAGCACAGCCCACTTCATGAGGCCACCGTGTTTGTAGCTCCCTGGAATTCACCCTTGACTAGAGAGCGTTGTATGCAGAGTTACTACTTCTCAAACTTGTGGGCACAAGGCATTTGGCATCTTGTTAAAAATGCAGATTCAGTAGGTTTAGAGTGGCCAAGGTTCTGCATCCCAGATGCTGCTGCCTCTGCTGGTCCACAGGGCAAGCTGTAACCAAGAAGGAGGTGCATTGACTCCATTGTGAGTCCAACTGCGCCCATGGCTTCCATCCAAGGTCTGCCCGTTATTGCGCAAGTTGCTTCATCTCACCGAAATTCTGATTTGTTATCTATAAAGGACAAATAAGAGTGTCTGCTCCAAAGTATTGCTTGAAAGCCTGAGGAGATAGCCACTGAAGCGCTTTTGAGAGCTACTTTAGTTGGCAATTTTGAGGCTGTTGGGAGGAAAAAAAAATAGAAGTGCTTACTTCCATTCTCCACCAAGCATTTCTTGGGCAGCTGGTATCCTGTGGGCTTTTCACAGCAGAACTGAGAAGAGGAAGGTGGGGGAGGGCAGCTCCTCCAGAAGTACCCATTCCTAGGGCTGCTCCCTTAGGGCGGGGGGGAGGGGGAAGCTGGCATGGGGTGGGGGAGTGGAATCAATGCACATTCAAAGAGACCTCGGTGCTGCCACCAGGAATTTGTTCAGAAACGCAGTCAAACAGCAGCAGGTCTAAAGGAAATTCAGGGCTACCTAATTTTTTTTGAACTATTTAAATCTTTCATAATTTATTTGGTTTTGATATTGACCATACAAACAGCAGAATAAACACCCATTTCCGAATTTCTACACCTAACAATCCAATGGCATTGATTACGTTTTGAAATTCCTGCCACCGAGCTCACCCTCCTCTTATGAGAGATTTCACCACCTTAACATAAAGTAATGCGACATCATGGGAGGTAACATGATGTGACATGATACAACGTGAACAACTCAAGGGAACAAAATCTCCCTGCCCTCTAAACATTTGAGTTATTGCTGTCAATTTAACCCCGTCGGGTTGTTTGGTTTTAAGAGTGCGTGATGCTCCAGGCAGACATTCGGCCTTCCTTAAGCTCAAACTATTGTTTGGCGAACGACTTCTGGTTGAGTAGAAAGGATAGAAAATAGAAAACATTGCTTGAACTGAGATATTAGACTCAATCCATTGATGGGACAGATGGAGCACTTCTTTCCAAGGACTCAAAGTGCTAACGCCAGTGCAAGGCGATGAGACCTGGGAACCTGGGCAGCACTGAGGCTGGGATAGTGTGAAGCTTCACTGCTGCTTCGCATGCTGCACGTAAAGCCGGTGAACATCTTACAGGCAGCCAAGGATGATGGGTTTGCCAGGTCCTGGCTGGTTACGCTGAGTTATATTAAGGGGAGGTAGTACGATGAGGAGGGACTGCTTGGGTAAAGGTCAAACAAATATCACCTTCCTTGATATTAATTAACCAAACTCATAGTTAGTCCCTTATGATATGCCATGAGTTCTCTAAATCCTCCTTCACACCCATTTTCTGCCAGAAATGGGTGCAGAAGCATCAGCTACCTCACAAAGAAAACCCATTCTCACAAGTTTTAGTGCACCACTTGGCAGAGAAAAAGGCTTGGGTAGAGACTGGGAACTTTCACATATTTCTAGAACACTCGGGAATTGAGCCATCTTGACGTACTACCCACCACTGAAAAGAAACAGACAGACTCTGAAGGCGAGGATCTAAAATTGCTCCTAATCAGACAAGGAGAACATGCTACAGGTCTAACTCTTTTCCTTGGGGACAATTCTATAGATTGTTAGAACGGCAGGCCACTTTTGAACTTTTTCAGGGGCTGGAGCAAGAGTTGGAAGTAGATGGGCTCAGTGCAGAGTTGGGAAGTGAATGAAGAGCTTAGAAACGGATCGCCATGGTTCCTTCACCTCTTATCTCCCTTGGCTCTTCCTACGCAACTCCCCTTGGCCCACAGAACAGTCCTTCAGAAATGGAGAACCTCAAGCAGAGGCGAGAAAGGCTGAGTGGTCAAACCAGAAGGGGACTGACAAGGGGAGCAATGATTTCTGTTGGGCCCTTGTATGTATGGGGAGTCCCTGAGAACTGCGAGATGCTCACTGTGATTAAACAGGAAACAATGAAGACCATGAGATATAGGAATGTTTTCACATTACTCACAAGTTAATAATTTCCCCAAGAGTAGGAGTTTCTTGGGGATGTTTGGATTTATTTTTGAACCCTGTAGAGCATTAGAATAACACACACAGTTTTTCTTTTACTATTTTCATGGTATTCAGACACTTCAACCCAGGCATTTTAGAACCCACCGCTTTCAACAGATATAGACAAACAGGGGCACTTTTCAGACTCATTACAGAGCTTACTTATGACATGTGAATTACATACGTATTCTATATACCTCTTTATAATGATTCCTTTGTCACTTTATAATGGCATCCTGTTCACTGAACAGTCCCTGCAGTGATCTCCCCAAGCTATAATAATCACGCCTGCCAAGTCATTCTTCACAATTGGTGTCTTGGAATGTATCAGTCAAGAAGAATGATCAACAGAGTTGCTGGCAATTTGTTGATTTTGGAAATAACTTTTTGTAAGTATTGTTTAACTCCAGGCATATTAAGATGATTAAATGAGTTCTGAACCAATAAGGCCCAATTAAACCTGGCAAATAGTAGGATATAACAAATATTCACTCTTACTATCAACACCACGGTCATCACCATCATAATTGGTTTTCAAGGACCGCTAAGTCTACCAGGGAACATGACATGCACATATTTCTCATACGAGAAGGTAGAAAGTATATTGTTGGTTCAGGGGAAGCTCTGTAAGGAATTCAGAAGGAAGAATTTAAATTTAGACTGGGTATAAGAACAAAGGATTTCACTGCTGACATCAGATAGATCTTGGTTGAAAGCAGAGACTACCAGAAACATGTTTCCCTATGTTTCAATGACTATGTAAAGATATTTGACCATTCAGATCATAACAAATTAGGGAGCATGTTTCCAAGAATAGGACTTTCGGAACATCTGGAATGTATGAACAGGAGGCCGTCATTCAAACAGAGCGAGGTGACACTGAGCGGTTTAAAATTAAGGGAGGTGTGCGGTGCACCAGGCTTGTGTCCTTTTATTGTATTTGTTTAATCTCTATGCCAAAAAGTTCGGAGCAGCTGGACTGTGGAAGATGAGTCCAGCATCGGGACTGAAAGGAGATTCATGAATCACGTGCTGTGTCAGATGACACCAGCTTACTTGATGAAAGTGAAAGGGACTTGGCGCATTTACTGATATCTGTCTTCACACCCAAGCAAATGGTTTTGGAGAAACACCACCACCACCAACAACAACAAACGTCTGTAGCCATCAGTATGGATTACAGCTCAGTGTAAAAAAACCCAAAAAATCTCAAGTGTACCAATAACCAACATTATGATAATCAGAGAAAATATTGAAGTTGCCAAGGATTTTACTTTACTTGGATCCACAATCACGTCCCTGGGAAGCAGGAGCGGAGAAATCAAATGGGCAAATTGGTTTCACAAGACCTCTTTAAAGTATTGGAAGGTACTAAAGTGAGACTGACCCAAAGCACGATATGTCCAATTCCCTGTAGGGATGCAAAGGGTGGACAGTGAACAAGGAAGACTAGAGCAACACTGATGCATTGAATTAGGTATGGATAAAAACTATGGAATCCAAAATGGACTGCCCAAAGAACAACAAAATCCTGTCTTGGAAGATGCACCCCAGTGGATTACGGAAACTGTAACTGTTTATGAGAGGAGAAAGCCCCGTCTTTCTCTTATGGAGTTGCTGGTACTTTCTAACTACAAACTATGAGGCTTGAAGCCCACGACATCATCAGGGCACCTGTCTTGGAAGAAGTACAACCAGAATGATCCTTATAACCCAGGCAGGAGGGACTTTGTCTCCCTTAGTTTGGGGTGCATGATGAGGGGGACATAATCCTTGGAGCAGACACCATGCTTGGTAAAATAGAGGGGTCGGCAAGAAAGAGGAACACCTTCGATCAGATGTATTCACACAGTGGCTGCAACAATGGGCTGCACATAATAAGAATCGTGAGCATGGCTCAGGACCAGGAGGTGTTACATTCTGTGGTACAGGGGTTCCTATGAATCAGGACCGACTGGATAGCACCTAATAACAACAGCGCTAAGAAGCAGGTGATATGTTCTCTTCCTTGAGAAATTTTAAGAATACACAAACCAAAATAAAACAGGAAAAGAGAACAAATGATCCAATAGAACCAATATTCTTGAGTGAACTGCAAACAAGGAGAGCTTGTAAGAGTTCAGATGGGATCATAGATCAGTGTTGATCAAAGCAGAGAGGTGAGGAGCATGTTCAGGGGCTCAGGAGTGCTCTTTCGATCTGCACTGAGGACCAGAAATGGCCTCTTCCCAGAACCCAGAGTACTCATAAGCCTTTAGAAATAAGCATGACAAGTGGGCTCCCTTTCTAATGAAAAGCCATGCTGTGTGTTCACAGGTGTTCAAAGGAAGCTGCTGCAAATAACAAGCCCGGTGAGCACTTTCATACGCCCCACATTATTCTCAGGCAGCCGTGGATGATCAATCACCTTTCCCTGAGGAAAATGCCGGAGTTATCTTGTTAGGGAAGATGAAAGTTAGCTGTCAGCCACAAAGGAGAGGGGGATACTCCTCAGATGAAAAAGAGCAGGTCTGGTCACATCTTCAACATTATTGGACTTATAAAACACACACACCACTTTTGCTCCCTTCAGAGAGCATGCCTTGATGTAAGAACCTGGAACCATCACTGTGCCAATACCAGTTCCACCTCCATAGCCCTGTGTTTTCTCCTTCCATGAATTTGCCTGCACTGGGAGGTCAATTAGTCAGAGTATCAGAGCCTGGTGAAAGGGGGTCAGGCTGATCCAAGGGCCTACCTCTCTCAATGCGAGTCTCTCAGTCTCTTCCATCGACGTCTGCTGAGGAACAGAGACACCACATCGGATTACTGGTGCTGGGTTACAGACACACCACACTGGGTTACCGCAAAGTCCGTATGCCAGCCATTTATGGAACGCCTCCCTTTGCTCGTGGCGGCAGGCACAGAACTTTGGAAATGTGCTAGCAGTGTGAGCAGCCAGAGCACAGACCAAAAGCCCTTGTGCGTGAGCAGAAGCCAATTACTCCCAATCCTGTGTCACCAGATCTGAAGAGTGTGTGAGTGAGCAATAGTGCTCACCTGAAGGAGCAGGCCCATCAACACGAGGAAGCCTACTAACCACGCCTGGGAGTAAATCACTGAGGCCCTTACTCGCCCAGCCGGTCACTCCAACAGCCACTCATCACGTCACCTTTGAGCCATTGCTGAGTGGTTGACACTAGCAGGGGGAGCCTTGCTAGCATAGCATAAATTGTGCTGTTAACCCCAAGGTCAGCAGTTCCAGCCTGCCAACTGCTCCACAGGAGACGAGGCTATCTGCTACCATGAAGATCTATGGTTTGGGAAACCCAAAGGGGCAGTTCTACTCCGTCACCCGGAGACGCCATGAGTCAGAACCAACTCAGTCAGAGTGGGTTTGGGTTTGGGTTTGGGTTTGGTTTAGCGTGATTAGTCACTGGAGGTACAAAAAAGCATACTTCTACCCTCTTGAAATGAAGGCTTTAGTGAGGAGACGACCATTCATTCAGCAATTAGAAGGCACCTGGGTTTACGGCACCTACGCCAAAGTTAAATACGCAGCGTGAGGGTATTACAATAGTACCCTTCAAATCTCCTCCGAATGACGTCATTTACCACCCCTCACATAGGCTCCCAAGGAAAGCAGCTCCTCCGAGGCCCCACCCATTTTCCATCTTGAAAGAAGTATTTACTGAGTAGGTGAATAAACTAAGGTATAAATGCAAAGAGAATAAAGAGGGAAAGAGTTGCCTGCCTCCCAGGCAACAGGGCTCCCACCTCTTTATTTCAGTGCACAGGCATAGATAGATACAGGTAATCAACCACTTAATGAAATACTTGAGTTATAAGTATTTACTTAGCTTCGGTCTGGTCACATCTTCAACATTATTGGACTTATAAAACACACACACACACACACACACACACACACACACACACACACACACACACACACCACTTCTGTCCCCTTCAGAGAGCATGTCTTGATGTAAGAAGCTCTTAGCATTGTTCATTTGTTGAAATCATATCATCAGCTAATAAGTACCACCTCCAATGTCATTGCAGTGTGTAATTTGCTTATATTTTCAGGTATTCACTCACACATGTTCAATATTATAATTTGCAATGGTGTATATAATTAAAGACAATAATAACAAAACTAAAAAAAAGAAATGCAGTATCAGACTTACATCAGAATGGACTTACAATTAACTTGTCAGAATGGAATTCGGTTGTACATTGGGACGACCTGTAATCTAAAACAGTAGGTTTGGATTCTGGAATCAGGCAAGTCTACTTTGCCCTTACACCTTCTTAGTACAGTGGCAGTGAAGCTACACAATTACTGAACCTCTCCGAGCCTCCGTTTCCTTAGGTTAGAAATAAGGACAATTAAAGCTACCTGGTAATGACTACATATAAAGGATTAAAAGGCTTTACATGTAAGGATTAAGTGAAAGGATATATATTTCAGAGTCAGGCACTAAGTCAGTGAGCAATAAATGGTTACGCATCATTACAAGACTCTGCTGGGTCTAGCTGTGATCGTTCTGTCTGTAGAGAGCTTGAAAGAACTACGAAGTCCATTCCTGATCGAGGTGCCCACTACGCAGAATGGCAACAGCCTTCCTACGGCCAGTTTTTCCGTGGTATAGCATTCAAGGTCCTTCATGACTGAGTCCCAATTTGTCTTTCCAATCTCCTTTTCTTCCACCGCCTGTGCTGGTTGCCTGTGTCCATGCAGCCTTACCTGTGCCCGCAGGCCCACCCTGCAGTGGAGAAAAGCCAGGGATGGCATTTCCTCAAGTGCCTTCCGCAACATTGCTCCAGGTTAGATTTGCCAATGAGATGCATGTTGCAAGAGCTGGAAGAGAAAAGGGGAAAAAAGAAACATTATTTTGTGGAGGTCACTGACAACTGACATATAGCAATTTGGTTTCAAGGTCATATGTTCAGTCTATTAGTAATAAGCTAGGCACTGTTTTCATAAGAACACTGCCTTTGTAGATTAGAGCATAGCTGTGCATCCAAATGATAAAGGTTCCCATAGGCATTTTCCTATCTAGAATCTTGGTCCCTGGAGAGCGTAAAGTGTGGAAGCTCTCATTGAAAGATTGGGGCTTTGAGTTCTCACAGAAGTGTCTTGGAAGAAAAGATTGGCAGTCTATTTCCCAAAATTCAGCCATTGCAAAGCCTATGGAGTGCTGGTCTACTCTGACGCACATGAGCCGCCAGAATTGGAGTCAACTCAATGGTAACTGGTAGGCTTTTGTGGACCGCATACAGGATTCCAAAGGCCGCAAACACACTCATCTACCTTCTGCTACATCAAAGGGCCCCAATTGTAGAGTGGGTTACACAGTATCCCGGACATGTTGTGGAGCCTTCTCCCCTCTCCCTCTCAAGGTTGTCTACTTCAAAGATAGCTCAGTAAATAGATTAGAGTAGCATCCCTTTATGTTCCATTTGCTGCCTTCAGGATCCAAAAAGGCCAACAGGTGTTGTGCTTTCTTTTTAGGGGTGGGAGATGCAAGGTGTCCCAATTGACCTGCTGTTCAGAGGGGGTATTCCAGCATCACCCAAAGCACTGGGCCTCTGGAAATTTCCTTTCAGGCTTAGGGTTTTTGTCTCTCTGCCTTTTGAAGAATGTGTTCCAGAGAGGGGCTGCTGTTTCAACCCAGTTCCCAGGATAAGGAGACACAGGAAACAGTGTCAAACAGCTGCAGCCAATCTTCAGATTGTTAGCAAGAAATAAACGGTTGCTTTTGTAATCCTCTACGACCTTGGGGCACTTGTCATCATGGCAAAAGCTAGCTGATACACGTTCATATGCCTTATACGGTACCTTCAGATATGCCCCATTCTTTCCCTTTGCCATTTCTTGACTCTCAAATGAAAATACCCTTTTGCATCTCCGTATGCTTAATCCCAGTCTTCAAGATTCAGATAGCTGATCTTTCTTAATCCCTAGATAAAACTAATTTCTCTGAGTTTGACATCCCAAACAATTTCTTTATGTTTTGCTTTTGGTTTTTACAGTATATTTACATATGTGCATGCCTGTAGTATTTAGACCTCTATAAATATCCTTTGTCTCCTGGATCTTTCCTGTAGTTCCTTGTACTTTCCTCTGATCCCATCATATTACATAAAATCAAACCAATAGAGGCTTCCAATAATTATTTGCAATGATTTTATATTAGGCCTTTAAAGAACATGGTATTGCATTTAATCACCACAATTTACAGTATGAGCAGGCTTCAAAAGGTATCTTTTAATTTTGTTTTCCAAAAAGTTTTGAAGTCCCCTCATTTGTATTCCTATTTCCTCTATCGGGGCTTCAGAGGGCTAACTGAAGGCCTCTCCAAGAAGGACTTTGGCCATTTCTGCCTTGAACTACATGGTAGGTTATGCCTTGTGTTAGACAGGTTCTCTAGAGAGATAAAACCAAATTCCTGATAATATAATATATTTATTTATAAAGATAATTAGATATATAATGAGAAATGAAATGTTAAATCATATACAGATAAATATACAATACAAGAAATAAACAGTTAAATTAGAAGCACTATAAATGGCTTAGTGCAACTCACGTCTGTGAGAGAAAGTTGAGAGACTAGCAGTCCTTCAAGTCTCTGTCTGATGCCAGATCTTCCTCTATTTGTAGAGAGAGCTAGGCTATGTCAGCACAGCACCCAATCACAAGGCAGGTCACCAACCGCCAGTCCCCAGCTCCAGAGAAGTCTTAAAGGGACCTCAACTTACAGCAACACAGTCCACAGGCTAGGCGTCCCACAGGCTGTGTAGCCTTTAAATTGAAGCACAGAACAAGCAAGGCAGCCGCACACTGGTCCGATGATCACAGAGCGAGAGACAAGAAAGGCAAGGCTCACCAAGCCATCCATCTCTCCGCCCCTAAGTCAATCCCACCTGCGTTTATCAGCCAGGCTGGCACAATAAACTATCTCATGCCTCTAATGGACCCTTTTAGGATGTGAGTCTATGACGTACAGGGTCTAAAGCTCCAGATAAGAAAGGGTCTATAGGAGGCCTATGAAAGTTATTTTAACTCCTATGTTGTTCAACTTCTTATCTGTCGTAGCACGATGAACCCAAACTAAATCGAACTCGTAGTGACCCTGTAGAGCAGGGTAGAACGGCCTCTGTGGGCTTTGGCTCTTTGGGTTTCTGAGACTGTAAATCCTTATGGAAGCAGAAGACCTCCTGTAGAGAGGTTTTCCTCCCACGGAGCAGCTGGAAGATTTGAACTGTCCACCCAGTGGTCAAGAGTCCAACCTATAACCCACTAGGCTATCCTGGTTCCTTAGCAGAATCAAACCTCCCAGAAAATGAAAGCCCAAGAAAGGGGAATGCCATGCTCTGAGGCTTGCTGTTTTATCTTTAGAAATAGTCGAATTTGGGTGAGTGGGTGGGGGGTATGGATAAAGACAGATTGTGGTTTTGACCCATATGGGCTAAAGAACAATTTTTAAAAATCCATCCTACAAATTTTAATCCCTGACATCCTTTTCTCCAAGAAAAATGAAAATGATTTCTCCCTGATCACTTTTCCCCCCGACTTTAAATCTTAAATGCATAAATATTACTGAGGAGAATGACAGAAGCAAGGCAGAACATGGTGACGAGTAAATTAAAAACAGATTTTCACTTAAGTAACTAATCCACTAGAAGGCAGGAAAATCTGTCCTATAGTTGTTAATTTTTCTCCTCTGCAACATTAAAAATTGTTGCTTTGTTCAATGAAATAGTGTGCCTATTATGACAGGCCATTGAAGAATCAATATTCAGTTGAGAAAGTGAATTTATTTATCTTTTCCTGGATACATAATGCATGATTCTCAGGTATTGATGTGCTCAGCTGGTGAAAGTTGTCATTTTAAGCAGTGGTATGAAGCACGAGAGTGTTGTGCAATTTCTGGCTTTGGAATCAGCTCACAGCAAGGTGTGAAAGCAGTCCATTGTTCTACAATGCCATTGACTTCCTTTGGGAATAGGTGTCTTAAGTTGCAACAGCCGTAGGGAACAGTGCCGTAGAAAAGCAAGCCCAATGTCTTTCCTTCCTTAGAAGATCCTGAACTTTTCATTCAGCACCATTCTTGTGAAACGTTTGTTTTCAGCACACCGTGCTTGATTTTCAATTTTTTTATAAAAACGCAAGTGTGTATTCATGGTTGGAAGAGTGCTTTTAAAAAACAAATTGTGAGCAAATGGTTGTATGATTTAACTTTCTGGTCAGGATGCTCAGGAGCAATGTAAAGAGTAACCTTGAGTGGAACTTCATGTGGGGGGGGGGGCGGACAATGAGACTATGGAAGAAGAGGAGGCAAGCTGGGCTCTGGGTCTATGCATGGCTAGTAACTAATGTGATTTTGGGGAAAAGGACAGAAAGATTATTCTTTGCCTTTTTCATTTATCTGGTCTGATCTATTGAAAGAATGACAATGTTTTAGACATGTGAGGTAGTTAGTTTATTGTGCCAATCTGGCTAATTAACACATGTGGGATTAATTGAAGGGCAGCGAGATAAATGGCTCGGGGAGCCCTGCCTTTCTTGTCTCTTGCTCTTTGATCATTGGACCAATGTGTGGCTGCCTAGCTTGTTCTGTGCCTCAATTTGCAAACTACACTACCTGTGGGACCCCTAACCTGTGGACTGTGTCGCTGTAACTTGAGGTTCCTTCAAGACCTGCTTCGCCACACCATTGGAATTTACATCTC
>NW_022111324.1:94923332-94927270 GCF_000313985.2 Echinops telfairi
ATATATATATATATATAATTATTAGCATTCTGGTTTTGTTTCTCTAGAGAACCCTGTCTAACACAACATGTATATCAGAAAAGACCTGGGTCCTTAGGTGGCCAATCGGTTTGTGACTGGCTGCTAATCTAAAGGATAATGGTTTTAATTTGCCCCATGTCGCCACAGAAGCAAGTCTTGGTGATCTGCATCCATAAAGAGGACTACTTAGGAAGCCCTTTGGAACAGCTCTGCTCTAAGACGCTCACTCGGTAAACTCGATGACAATGCATTTGAGTGAGTCAAAGGGACAAGCTCCTACCAATTCTGAAAAAATGGATGATGGCCTGTTACTGCTGACTGGCTTCTTCCGTGGGATAGACATTCAGATAGTTGACTTCAGACTCTGGAAACAGACTTTTTTCCCCCCGCGATTTCTTTGATTCTTTTATTTCTATTCACTCACGTGCATAAAATAGTGTTATTCTGTAGTAAGCTACAAATAGACATGAGATATGAGATAGTCTTAGCAATGTGGTGCTTAGGCCCTGATTTCCATGGGCTGCCCCTAGCCAGTGACTGACTCTTGCAGCAATACAAGGAAATCCCTTTGCTGGAAAACAGAGCACTCTTTTGATGGGTGTTGGGGGACCAAGGACTCTCCAACAACTTCGTCTAATCTTCGTTAGACCTGCGTTTCAGTCTAAAATGTTTCCATTCGATCTTGCTCCCTTCTTGCCTTTTCTCAGCTGATGGCTCTTCCAGCTGATGACTCCTTCTTCTCCGAGCCCTTCTTTTTCTTCTCCCAAAGAGAGTCCCGTTGTATTTGCATTGGATTCTTGAAGGGTCCACAGTAACACAATATAAGAAACAAAAATAGTCATGTGTTGGTTAATAACTATTCATCCAGTGCATTGATTTTTCCATTCTATTCATTCATTTGGTATTTATTGGATATTCTTTGCCAAGCACGGCAGCCACATTTGATAATACACACAGAAACAAACACTTGATGTCTACAGAGACTTCAGAGATTTTAAGAGGCCAAGTGGTGTTGCACTGTGTTAGGTTGTGTTGTGTTGTGTTGTGTTGCCTGCTTGGCCAATCTCATGAATGAGATACAAGGGGGTTATTGTGGTTTGAAGACAGAGAAGTAGCCAATTGCCAAAACAGAGTCACTGGACACCAGCAGGGCTATGTAGGGGGCATTTCCTGGGCATTGTTCCTTCTATGGCAGTATTTCCCAAGTGGGTGGATAGCACCCCTTGGAGGTGCTAGACCAGCAGTTCTCAACCGGTGGGTTGTAACCCCTTTGGGGGTTTAATGACTCTTTCATAGTGGTCACTCAGTTCATAACAGTAGCAAAATTACAGTGATGAAGTTGCAATGAAGATAATTTTGTGGTTGGGAGGAGTCACCACAACATGAGGACTGTATTAAAGGGTTGCGGCATTAGGAAGGTCAAGAACCACTGTGCTAGACAATCTAGGGGGTTGCAAAAGCAGATAACTACACATTATCTTGGATTATGGGCTATAGGTCAGAAGTTTTTAGTTGCTGAGCTATTTGTTTTGGTTTTTATTTTTTAAGCAGTAATACATTTGGGGAACAATGTTATAGCATTTGATCCTCAAACTCAAGTTTTCAAAGTTGATTAGGTCCTTAAGAATGGACTCATATTAAACCAAAAATCCAAACCCATTTCCATCCTGGGAACCCAAAAGGCAGAGTGAACTGCTCCTCAGAGATTGTGAAGCTTTGAGGGAGCAGACAGTCCCATGTTTATTCCCATCTAGTGGTTGGTGGGTTTGACCACCCTTCTTTAGATGGCTTAACCCACTGTGCCATCAACGCTCTTTGGCCTCACGCTAAGTAAACAGATATTCAAGGTGACCAATGACACCTACATTGCTAAATCAAATGGTCAACGCTCAGTCTTCATCTTACTGAACCATCCACAGCATTTGGCACACACTTTGCTTCAGCAACAACTTCATCGCTTGGCTGCCAGGTACCACACCCTCCTGAAGGTACTTGTACTCCTTGGCCACTCAGTCTTTGTCTCTTGTTGGTTTCTTCTCAGGCGCCTAACCCCTGCTTACCATTGCAATGCTCCAGAACTCCAACCCTGGGCTTCTCTTTTCTTTCTACACTCTCCCCCCATCAACCCCTTGGTTTCTAAATATTATACGAGGGATGCTTCAAGAAGTTAGTGGGAAATCCTCTTATCCTTTAATTCCATGTGTCTATGAAGCCTTGAAGCCTCCAAACAAAGAGCAAACCCACTGCCATTGAGTTGATTCTGACTTGTAGTGATGCTATGGGGCTTCCAAGACTGTAAAGTGGTGGTTCTCAACCTGTGGGTCGCGACCCCTTTGGGGGTAGAACGACTCTTTCACAGGGGTCGCCTAAGACCATCAGAAAGAACTTATTTCTGATGGTCTTGGGAACCAAGGTACCGCTCCTCTATCCGTCTCCAGACAGGTCCGCCTACATGCAAATATGCCCACATGAGTACCCGGCATGAAGACTGTTACCCCGGCTACACCATGCTTCAAGACAAAATTTCATTTCTTTGTCATTAGAGATACATATACTTCACAATATATAATTACATGTTGTTTTGTGATTAATCACTATGCTTTAATTATGTTCAATTTGTAACAATGAAAATACATCCTGCATATCAGATATTTACATCACGATTCATAACAGTAGCAAAATTACAGTTATGAAGTAGCAATGAAAATACTTTTATGGTTGGGGGGGATCACCACAACACGAGGAACTGTATTAAAGGGTCACAGTATTAGGAAGGTTGAGAACCACTGCAAAGTTTTAAGGAAGCAGACAACCTCATTTTTCTACCATGAAGTGATTGGTGGATTTGAACCACAAACCTTGTGCTTGGCAGCCCAACATTTATCCCACAGCGCCACCTGGACTTCTTATATATAATAATGGCTCCCAAATTTGTATCTCCACTCCACCCTCCACTCCAAATTCCAGATTTATGTGTCCAAATAGTTAATGCGAACTCTACATCGATGCCTCATAGGCATCTCAACCTTAATATGCCCTAAACAGAAATCCCAATTTCTCCTCTACCCACTCTTCCTCCTCCCCAGCCCCCCTCCCCAAGCTGCTCATTCTAAAGTCAATCCTTTCAGTTGCTCCGGCCAAACACTGGCATCACCCCTCAGATCCCCTCATTCTTACCCTACACTTGTTTCCATAGCAAATTCTTTCAGCTTGACTTTAAAAATATTTCCCAAGTACAAACTCTTCTTGCTTCCTCAACCATACTGCTGCCTGAGGCGGAGTCTCCTGGACCTGTTGCAGTAACCTTCACACTGCTGTCTCCTGTTATGTGCCCACTTCCTCATAACTGTAGTTTCTATTCTTGGCACAGAAGCTCAGTGGTTCTGTTACAGTTATAAGTGAGGCAGCAAATCCCTTTGTTATGAATTGAATTGGGTCCCTCCGGGAAACAGGTGTTAGAATTCTAAGCCTTATACCAGTCATGTAATTCCATTGGGGAATAGGTTTGCTTTGTTATGTTAATGAGGCCATAATCAGTGTAGGTTGTGTCTTAAACCTAAGCACTTCTGAGTTACACAGAGCCAGGTTGGACAGCGAACTGCAAGGTCAGCTGTTCAAGTCACCAGCATCTCTGCAGGCAAGTGATGGGGCTGGCTGCTCATCTTTGAGGACAGACACAGATACAACCCAGTGCTGATAAGGAAGATAGGTGCTCCATGAAGATGATCAATGGGCTGAGGAATAGCAAGGCTACAAAAGCTACAATAAGGCTCTTTCCAGAGAGCTGACAGAGAGAACACCCCCACACACACACTGCAACCCCGAGAACTGGTGCCCTGAATTTGTACTGCTGGTTTATCCACTCTAAGAAAATTAATTCTGTTCGTTGAAGCCATCATCTCCTTGCCCCCCCCCCC
>NW_022111324.1:94927370-94934725 GCF_000313985.2 Echinops telfairi
TTTTTTGATGTGAGGGGGATAATGCATTTGGAGTTCTTTTCATGAGGTCAGACTGTTAATCAAGCTTTCTATTTAGAGGTTCCGAGAAGATTGCATAACTATGTGCGACAAAAAAGGCCTGATTTGTGGCATATGGGGGACTGGTTTTGCTATCAGGACAATGTACCTGCTCACTCAGCCATCTCAGTGTGCCAGTTGGGGGCAAAAACAGCATGCCTCTCTTGCTTCACCCACCTGACTCACCTGACCTCGCTCCATGCAACTTCTTTTTGTTTCCACAGATGTAGAGGGACATGAAAGGACAGTGATTTGATGGCATAGAAGAAGTGAACTAAAAAGGAGGGAAGTGTTGTCAGCTATTCAAATAGGTGAGCTTGAAAAATGTTTCCAAGAATGGAATCACAGATTTGACGAATGTATTAAATGTAATGGAGAGTACTTTGAAGGTGATAAGGTTGTTTTGTTTTTGTTTTGAAGGTGTTAAGGTTTTTTTAATTATATACGTAGCTTTGGGGGGGGGGGCTCCAGTATTTTAGGGGTACTGCCTTGTATAGCTTGTGTACTTTTCTTCAGGATATGATTCTACCTTCCTTGTCCTGTAGTGTTGCTGACTTAAAGGTGTGGCTAGTTTTTGCCTTTCTAAACTCTCATTTGTAATGTTTATTTACAACTCTGTCTGACACATTCTTTATTTGTTAAACTTTTTATTTGTGTGAATTGGATGAAGGCGACAGAGCAGATTGTCAGTTTTATATTTAACAATTCATACATATTTTGGTTCAATTCATCCTTTGCCATCTCCTCAATGCACCCTTATCTGTCCCCCTTCTCCCTTGTGTTTCCTATTTCCATGCCTAGTTTTGTTTTGTTTTTCACACTAACCCTCAATATTTTGTCATTGGGTAGTTTCCCTTTTTATCTCACATGGTTGATTATTCTAACACGGCGAGTTCAGTTCCAAACCTGAAGGGGGACAAAGGGTCATAATCCAGGAGTTTCATCAATCTCTATCTGACCAGTAAGCCTTTTCTCTGTGGTCTGGGGCCTTTGGGCCATTCTATCCAGGACTTTCTACCATGATTCTTTTCAAAGCAGTTGGTAATGATCATTGGGCACTATCTAGTTCCTCTCAGAGTTGTGGAGACAAATATGTTGGTGATTCCTTAGTACTTTGGACTAATTTTCATATGTCTTTTAATTTTCATCATTCTTCTCTGAATAGGGTGAGACCCATAGTTGTACCTTAAATGGCTGTTCACGTGTTTTAAAAGTTCAGTTCCTACATAGCGAAGTAAGATGTAGAACATTATTTTGGGAAATTATATTATGCCAATTCACTTCAGTGTTCCCTGAGATGATAGTTCAGCATCTTCAGGCCCATTCCCTCAAGGTATTGGCTTATATCAAATCAGTTTTCATAACTTTGCACCTGTGGGCTCCACTCCATTCTTAGAAATATTTTCAGCAAAGGTAAATACATGTGTACAAATACCTTGCCAAACCTGCTCCCCCACTCTGCTTCCCACACTTGTTCAGCCTGCTTGTCTGGGCAAATATTTATTCATAGGTCACTACTATTGCAAAATTGTGTGTAAACGTTATTTCTTTAAACGTATCTACATAACAAGTTGAAGGAGTCCTGGTAACAAAATGGTCTAACTCTTGGTTGCTAACTGACAGGTCAGTAGTTCAAACCCACTAACTCAGAGGGAGAAAGATGAGACTGCTTCCATCAGGTTACAGTCTTTGACACCTAGGAGGAAGTTCTACTCTGCCCCCAAGGTCACTAGACTCAGACTTCACTTGGTGACACACCACCACCACAACACAGAGTAGATTAGGCTTCAAAGCCAGGTGAGTCTGAGGCAAGTTATTAAACCGCGAGAACCTTTATTTCCTCATATGTATAGTGGAACTAATAACAATAATTCCTATTTTGGAAGGTCAATCATTATTCCTTTAGAAATGTGAATTAATACCTGATAGGTTGCAGACAAAATTAAGTAAAATGTGTAGTGTGAAGGTCACACCTTGGTTTATATTAGTTGCTCAATAAATGATATCATTGTTAATCTATTCAAACATTAATATTGTAGTTTTGATCAAGTTTTAATTTTACTCTTACAGAGATATTTTGGCTTTTTAAAAGTTGTTCCTCATAGATGATGTCATTCACTATTTGCTAGTAATTAATGTTCCATAATTTACCTCTAGGCTCTAATATCCATTGCAATCGCTTTCCAGAAACTTACAGACAAAATATATGATGAAAGGTTTTATTAGGGAAGTTAACAAGTTATAATGCCCTGAAGAAATACTCACGGTTGAGTTGTTGTGTACCAGGACATGCTACAAAGTCCTTTCAAGTCTGCTAATCTATGCTCAAAGGATATGCCACTCTGCTGGAAGCTTCAACCTGAGCACATTCAGCTTGAACTTGTGGCTCAGCTAATTCAGTTCCTTGAATTGAGTGCCCGGAGGGGCCTCACTCTGCAAGCCAACCTCTTGCACGAAAGCGCTTAGCTTACTTTCCCCGTGGGTTGGGAATGCCAACATTCTTTCCCTGCTCTGGCTCCTGGTTCTGCTGCTGCTCCTCTGATGGTAGAGCCATTATCTAGATCCAGGAGGTTCACCCTGCAGGAAGTCTGGGGTCAGGAGGACAAGCTCCACTCCAACCTCTTTCTGGTCATGAAATTCCCTCCTCCTGCTACATAGAGGGCTCATTTTATACACAGCAGGATGACCTCCAGGGAATCTTGTGTATAAATACTCACAGGTGAATCCTATCAGTATCTTTCCCCCCACTTTCTTACCAGACCCATACAGGAAAAGTCATTTGGTGGGAGTTAGAGACGTTGGCTAGAAAAGCCACACTAAATTCTCTGCCCCTATAGCTAGGTTTACTGGTTGAATTTTCATAATTCTGCAAGTTCACATTTCTTTCAGCTTGTCAGCAGTGACCTGATTGACAGGCTAAACTCCACCTCTTCACTCTTAATATCCTCAAGTTGACATGAGCTTATGTAACTACCACAATCCCCTAAGCCAGTGGGTCTCAACCTTCCTAATGCCACGACACTTCAATACAGTTGCTGATGTTGTGGTGACCCCAACCATAAAATTATTTTCTTTGCTACTTCACAACTCTAATTTTGCTACTGTTATGAATCTTCATATAAATATCAGATATGCAGGATATATTTTCACTGTTACAAATTGAACATAATTAAAGCATAGTGTTCAGTAACAAAACAATATGTAGTTGTATATTGTGAACTATTTACAAATAATTGAAGTTAATTACAAATAAATGAAATTTTGTGTTGAAGCATGGTGCACCATGGGTAACAGTCTTCCTGCCGGGTACTCGTATGTGGGTGTATCTTCATGTGGGCGGACCCACCTGGAGATGGAGAGAGGAGCCCTGTTTCGGTTCCTAAGACCATCGGAAATATGGGTTTTCCAATGGTTTTATGTGACCCCTGTGAAAGGGTTGTTTGACTCCCAAAGGCGTCATGGTGCACAGGTTGAGAACCACTGTCCTAAGCTCTTCCTCCCAGAATACTCTTTAAATTTCTACCTAGAGTCTAGAGCGATCTACCTGACCTCTCTATACATTTGCCTCTCCCTGCAATATACAACTGACATTGAGAAAAACACAGTGCTATTTTCAGTGCTTTCTTTTTAATGTTCAGAATATTTGTTGTATTGAAATGTATTTACCATATACAATCAGCTCTCATTCTATTGTACCAACATTCCCATTGGAGAGACTTTCTAGGACACTCTCAAAGCACTCCTGTGGCCCTTCATAGACTTCACCCATCTGCAGACCTCCTCTGGACATCAAGATGACGGGTTGTGGGGGTTAGGGGAGGGAGGGCGTGGTGGTGGGGAATTCCAACTTGCAAGAAAATCTTTTTGTAAGTTGACTGATAACCATCTACCCTGCAATTATTCTGTCACCCTGTCACTTTATGATTAAAAGCTCTGCTGTTAACCACACACTACTAATATGGAAGAGGGGGATTTTTAAGTCTAAAATGAGTTGCATCTGCTGGTCGGTAGATTACATAAAACCTTCCCGATTCTGTGTTGTTAGCTGCCTGTATTAAGATAAACCCATACACAACAGAATAAAACATGACCTGGGCCTAAAGCATCATCATGATTTTGGATTTTTTTCATTTGCTTTGTTTTGAAAGCAGTTAATTGGCCCATAATACACATATCATGCGATTCAATAGTTCAATGATATTAAAAAGAGTTGCATAATCATTACCACAATCAATTTTAGAATATTTTTTCTTTCTTGTACTCATCGCTGTTAGCTCCCCATGTCCCCCAAACTTCCCCTGCCATATCCCCAAAAAAGCAATATTCCAGTTACTGCCTGTATGGATTTACTTATCCTGATTTCATATACAGAAATGCATACCCCAAAAACCCTAACAGAAAATGACACACTACAATTCTGAGAACACTTGAGTTCACTGCTGCAGTCACTGTGTATTTTCAGCGTCCTCCAGCCGAGGAGGCTCATCTTTCTGCAGTAGGTTGGACAATAGTTGGTTTTGATTGATGAGATATTCACTGGCTATCTTTGTGATCCAAAGATTGTACATATAAAATCCAAATCGGAGAGGGGAATGTTATCAGAGCTTAAATTGTGATCACTCGGTGTGCAGAAGGTGATGAATGACAGTGGAAACCCAAAATCCATTTGCAGATGCACACGTGGCTGAAGGCTCCAGCGACTCCCCTCTGACCATAGTCTATGGACGAGTAGCCTGGCCATTGGACAGAGAGCACCGAAAAGTCTGTTATGGCAGGTGTAGTACATTTAAAATGTAACACCTGATCATTTAATCTCCTTTTAAAGTTGTTTCGATTTTTAATATTTTCTGCTAACTTGAAGATTGGGGCTTTTCTCTGTTTTGCTTTGTTGTTATCAGGTTTTTGGTTTTGCCTGATTTTTGGCCTGTGAAATCCAGGATAGACAAAACTATAGAGACAATACCTGGATTCATAGTTACCTAGGAATGTGGCAGGGAGGTCAGGGGGAAATGAGGCATTAACAACAATGAGCACGAGAAGGAAACAGTGTTTTGAACGTGATTGTGGTGAGCATTGTGCAACTCTTCTTAGTATGGCTGAACTATTGCATGGCATGTGAATTATAGGCCAATAAAATGATTTTTTAAAGATTTTCATTGGCTAACTTTCAGCAGGAGATCACAAGTCTCTTTTCCCTAGTTTACCTTCGTCCACAAACTCGACTAAAATCTGTACACCATGGGTGTTCTTGCTGGTGTTTGCAAGACGAGGGACGTAGCTCCCAGCATCCTAACAGCACACAAAAACCATGACGCAGAGTGCACAGACTGACAGGTGGGCGGCGACTTTGGAATTTAAACTTCCTTAGATAGCTCCCGAGAAAATATACTGCTGATCATTATTAGTCAAATATGAAAGAGATCAGATAAAACAATTCACAAAGAGCCCCTACATTGAGCAGTTTTACTTAGGATGGCGCATTTAGGCGGCAAAGGAATGCTTCCCAGTGTCCTGATGTGCCTGGGGCAGACGAATTTGTTCCTCTCAGAACCGTTCAATCATTTCATCTTAGACATCCACACCTTTGTTGCCAACCTCAGATGTAACCCGACCCGTCTTTGCTTGAAGGCAGTCTCATCCCACTTGTGGCTTAGATATGCAGCTTTGGCCCTTTAAATATTTTTCATTAGGAACCATTTAATTACATGCTTCCTATGTTTGTCTAGAAGTAAAATAGCCCAAATGGTAATTATATCAAAATCTCCAAACTGACTTTTTACTCAGAGGCATCTGTCCTATCAAATGTCATATAGAGTAACAGAGCCCGTAGATTCAGTCAATACTGGTCGATGGTTTCCTTGGATTCTTGATTCTTTCTCTATTTTCCCCCTAACCATTTTATTGGCATTTAATTCAGACAGCCTACAATACAAGGATGTTACTTTGAAGACTAAGGTATGCCTGACCCAAGCCATGGTATTTTCAGTTGTCTCGTATGCATGCGAAATTGGACATTGCTAAAGAAGACCAAAAAAGAATCGGTGCATTTGAATTGTGGAGCTGGAGCAGAATATTGCCAGTACCCTGGACTCCTAAAAAGACCAACCTATCTGTCTCTGAGCAAACACAGAGTGCCCCTTTGCAGCAAGGACGGTGAGACTTTGTCTTCCGTACTTTGACATGTCAGGAGAGGCCGATCCTGGCGGACATCGTGTTCAGTAGGGTAGAAGGACAGTGAAGGAGAGGAAGCTCCTCAGGGAGATGGGGTGCCACTGTGCAACAATGGGCTCAGGCATAGCAACAACTGTGGGAATGGTCCAGGACTGTGCAGTGTTCTGTTCTGTTGGGCATAAACTAGTATGGGTCAGAACTGGCTCGATGGCACCTAATAGCAACAGTCATTCAATCACATCAAGAAGAGTTATACAGTCATCACCACAATCGGTTTGTAGACATTTTCTTCATTCTCGTACTCCTCATTATTAGGTCCCCCTCTCACCCCAACCTCCTCTGCCACACCCCCAAGGAACCATTAATCCAATTACAGTCTCTATATATTTATCTATCCTTGATTTAATCTACAGAAAAACATTTAAAAAAACAAACAACATATAAACTAACAAGAATAAAGTAACACAGATAAAACATCAATCCGAAAGAAAGCAGTAAATATTAAAAACAAGAACAAATTTAAATGGCTCGTAAGGAAGATCAAATGATAGGATGCTAAATTGTAACCTGACTGTATCTGCAACAATCCACTTTCCAGTGCATTCCGCACACTAGTAAGGCTGCTCACATCCTGGTTCACGGTCAGAAGGGATTCCCCAGGGGCTTGATCCATGTGTAGCTCCCCTTCAAACTGAAACAGCTTTAAAATGGGTCTAAACAGAGATCATGATGACAAGATATTACACTTTGACCCAACTTCATCTGCAGTAATCGACTTACAATGCTCTCTGTCTGATAACAGGGCTATTTATATCCCTCAACTATGATCAGAGAGGATTCCCTAGAGCAGCGGTTCTCAACCTGTGGGTTGTGACCCCTTTGGGGGTCAAATGACCCTTTCACAGGGGTCGCCAGATTCATAACAGTAGCAAAATGACAGTGATGAAGTAGCAATGAAAATAATTTGATGGTTGGGGGTCACCACAACATGAGGAACTGTATGAAAGGGTTGTGGCATTAGGAAGGTTGAGAACCACTGATTTAAAACGATCCCTACTGAACTTGAAAACAATGAAACAGTCACGTCGCGTGAGTCTGCCCCTTCAACAGTGCCACTTGTGGATTAA
>NW_022111324.1:94935228-94936582 GCF_000313985.2 Echinops telfairi
GTGGAAATGCAAATTCTCAGCAGGAATAAACCACTGAGTCTTGGAAGTCAGAGTGGAAAATAAATTCTTAATTTCAGCCAAACTCACTCAGAAGGCCAAAAAAATACCCGCCCCCCCAAAAAAGGTTACATTTTAGAGAGCAGCATAGTAGTAAGAAAAGTCAACTTAATATGAATTCAGTTTCCCTTTTGATGGCTAAATAAATGTTAAATTACTCGGTAAAGGTCTTAAAATGCATAGTTCAACAGTGCAAATGGTGAAAAAGCAAAGGAGAGAGAATGGTTAACTACCACACACAAAACAACCAGCTCATGCAGCCGGTGGGTGATTTTTATAGCTGGATTTTTATAAACTCTTTTAAGAGTTGGGAGAGGGATGGGTTTATGATGTTACCATGGCAGTAATGTGGCTTTTTGACAAAATATTGTGACATTGAAGCAGATGCACTGTGGAGAGGTAGGCCTGACGGCTGGGCCAAGGACAAAGGAATGGAGCTCCCTCACCAACTCTCTCAGGAAAGGGTGTCTCACGAGCTGCCCTGGGCTTGAATTAGCTGCAGAGGGAGGGGAAGGGGAAGGGTTCATCCCAGGTGGGCCTGGGGACGATGAAGAGTCTGTGGCACAGGCAGGCATTTGGTATTTGCCGATTACCTCACTGTGGCATCCATCGTAAACTAGCTCCACCAGTGAGAGACTGGGCACTTGGTTTCTTTAAATCAATTGATCGGACGGTGTTCAATGATTTAATCTCCATATGTCAATCCAGTGATTTCCTTTGAGGTGCTGCTCAGTGAATAGGAACTATCCTCTCAGTTTCAAAGCTAGAGACAGTTTGATGGAACTCAATTAAGAACAAGTGAATTTTGTTTAATACAGTTCTGTGTCTATATTAGCCTGCTTACACAACTTACACAAAACAAACTTCATTTTGTTTTTCTTTTCTCATTGTACCTCATACAGAACAAGAATAAGAAGGAAAAGAGCCGCACAAACCTGCAGGCCTGATGTTTTAATCCCACCCCACCCCTCACCCCCGAGTCCAGCAGGTCCACGGAGCATTTCAATTCTTCATTCATCCTTTCAAATAATAGTCCTTGAACATGTGCTTTGGGCCAGGTGGGCCCCGCCTCCCCACTCACACCCGTACAGAAGGGCCCTTGTCCTCCTTCACAGAGGCCGATGGTGGGCGACATGGAACCACAGCATGGCTCCAGAGCAAAACGCGCAGGGGGGCCAAGGACTCTCTTGGTCTCAGTGGTTAGTAACGCATGCCACTTACCAAGTTAAAGAGAAGCTGACACATTTGCCAGAGATGACCACCTATTTTGGTATGTATGGATAGACCCAATCGTTCT
>NW_022111324.1:94937062-94976748 GCF_000313985.2 Echinops telfairi
AATATTAAAGGTGCATATTCCCATAATCATCCTCATGTGTATATTGATATTATATTAAAGGTGCGTATTCCCATAATCATCCTCATGTGCACATTGATATAATATTAAAGGTGCGTATTCCATAATCATCTCGTGTGCACATTGATATGATATTCAAGGTGCATATTGGTATTGTATCTTCACCTGGGGCTCCCCGCTCCCCTCGTGTACTAACAGAAAAACTTCCCAGACGCCCTGCAAAGTGAGTTTTCAATTCTGGCCATAGTGTGGGAAAGGAACAAATATTTCCTGTACACCACTTCCGGGAGGGAAGAGAAGGAATAAAACAAACACTGTCAGTGAACCTGAAGATTAAATTCCCGAGTGTGTCCCCATATAGAACTAGTGGTGAGGTGAAAAGAAATGTGAGACTTCATCCAACCACATCTTCATCTAGTTATGCTTAGTGACTTGTGGATTTGCATCCACTGAAAGATGAGGGCCATTTAAACTAATTGAAAATAAACACCAAAACTTCCTGATCCCAACGATGGCTCTCACTTCACTGCCAACAAGTCAATTCTGATTCACAGCGACTCTACTACTCACAATCTTTTGGAGATTCGTTATTTACTCTTAGGGAGAAAGGACATAAGCCATTGATAAAGACCGGTGTGGATCCCCTAACCCCCCAGTGCGGCGTGTCTATTCCAACCAGCACTGACACCTTCAGAAGCTTTTGAAGGAGCTCCACTCAGCAGCAGGCTTAAAGTATGAACTAAACATGTGTCCGAGTAGTCCTGTGACTCACAGGGTTTCCAATTCCTGATGACTCAGAAGTAGTTCACCAAACTTGTTGTTAGAGGTAGGAGCCCGGTTGTGGAATGGTTACATATTAGGCTATCATCTTCAAGGTCAGCAGTTCAAAACCACCAGCTGCCGTGCCGGACAAAGACGGGGCTTCCTATTCCACTAAAGAGTTACCGTCTCTGAAATTCACCCTGTTCTGTCCAGTTTTACCTGTCCTATGAGCTCGCTATGAGTCGGACCCTGCTTCACCTCCATGGCAGTGAGTTTGTGTGGACATTTTTGTGTTTTGTTTTCTTTAGAGGTGCTTCTGAATAAACTTCAATTTTCAACTTCCAGGTCACAGTAAAGCATGTTAAACATTTTTTGTGTGTGCTGATGAGGGATAAGAAGATATCACAAATAATCAGTTTCTTTGACCCTTAGCTAATCAGATGATTACTGGGAAATTCTCCATTTGCCCCTGTTAGTAGGAAAACCCATTCTACGAATATAATAATTTTTTCCTTACACAGCCAAGTAAAATGATGATTTAAATATGTGTAGTAGGTTTTAAGATCACAGAAGTTTATTCACAGTTTTCCTGGATGGCACAAATTGTTTACTATTTGGTTCCTCTCTACAAGGTTGGCAGTTTGAAGCCAATCAGCTAGTCCTCAGGAGAGAGATCTGGTGATTTGCTTCCTAAAAACCATATGGCCGCATGAGGTTATCATGAGTTGGAATCGACTCTGTGGCAATGAACAGGAACACCACCAGCGGAAAGAAGAAGAAGAAAGCGAGCAACTGAAGAAAAGCCCGACTCAAACACCAAAGCCATCTCTACCTTCTGGAACAACACAAGACAAAGCCAGGTGAGGCTGAATTTGTATTTCCGACGGGGAAATCAAGTAACATAGCTAGGCTTGCCATAATGACAATCACTTAGATTTCCTGTGAGCTAAAGTCTCTGGGAAGGCTCAGACAGACATCTGTAGAGTACTTACTAAGGACAAGGTCTTCCGTTAGGACAGGGTAAAGATAAGGCAATTGTTACTTACAACTTGACACATTGTAATGAATCGTGTCCATATAAATGGGTATACATAGTGCTGGAGCTGTTTCTGCTTATGGTTTGGCCCTCTTATCTTCATATACCCACATTAGGAGCAAGGGTGGCCTTCAAGGCCAATTGAATTGTTGGACATTGACACTTTTCTTTTTTAAAGGCTTTAAGAACAAATATTTTCCAACCCCCAATCTAGTGGCAAATAAAAGATAGACTGGTCACCTTGTAAAATAACTTTTCCTTAGGGGTGTGGCCTATATCTCATATATATGCATGTCCTGGCAAAGCTCACTGGATCTTTCGCTCACTCTGGATCCTATATCTGGCTTGTCATCATTTTGCTTCCAGCTCTTAGACCTAAGCCAGTGATCTGCCAATCTTTGGATTTATCAACCTGTGCAGCCCAAAACGGGAGCCCTGGTGGGGGAGTGGGTTAAGCATGGGGCTGCTAACGACAAAGGTGGTGGCTCAAACCCGTCAGCCACTCTGAGAAAGAAACATGAGCCTGTCTGTCCCTGTCTGCTCAGCAAACAGTAAGGTCGATGATTCTACTCTGTCCTAAAGAGTTGCTATGAGGGCGAATTGGCTCAATGGCTGCCAGTTTTTGGGTGGCTAGTGTGTCAACAGACTGCAATTGGACTCAGATCTTGGGCTTATCAACCTTTGTAACTCCACAAATTATGAGAAGCCTCCAGCCTGACATCTGACTCACGGATGTGGGACATGCCAACCTCTACAACCATGGGAGCCATTTTCTTGAGATAAGTCTCTGTGTTTGACAGGGTGCTCTAGAGAAACAAAATCAGGACATATATATACAAAACGAAGAAATAAACAGCTAAGTAGTCCACAGAGCAGTACAGAGCACTCAGTGCAACTCACTTCCATGAAACAGTTAATATACTAGCAGTCCTTCAACTCACAAGGGCTGTTGGGTGCAAGTCAATGAAGCAGACAGCTGAGTCTTCTGTAGAGCAATGCAGGCAGTCTTGCCACAGGCAGCAAACAGCAGGGCGGGTCACCAACAGTAAACCAGATGACAGGGTCCGACAGTCCCCAGCTCGTGATGTATACGCCAGCAGTGTGGCAAAGAAGGTCTCGAAAGAACCTCAAGCTATAGTGGCACGGTCCATGGATTGGGCATCCCACAGGTAGTACAGCTCACAAGTTGAGGCAGAGAACTAGCTAAGGCAGCTGCACCCTTGTCTGATCATCAGAGAACAAGAGACAGAAAGGCGAGGCTTGCCGAGCCATTTGTTTCTTTGCCCTTCAATTAAACTGCGACCTTATTAATCCTACATGTGTTTATTGGCCAGGTTGGCACAATAAACCTACCTATCACAGTCTATCTATATGAGGGGGCTTCAAAAAGTTTATGGGGGAAAATCCACAAACTTTTTGAAGCCCACGTGTATATAACTCATATGTTAAGTCTCACTAGTTTTGTATCTCTTACAAACTCAGCCTAACACACCAGTCTTAAGGTTGGCAATGAACGTATATGTCATGATTAGAATAGCTTGAATTTTTTTCTAGCTCTGGGCAAACAAATCTACCTACAAATGGACCTAGAAAATGGGCACACATACAGTTTCTAAACATCTGGTTTTAGAATGTGCATCCCAAGTTACATTTTTCCTGTTTGCATCATAAGAACTCCTTTCTGGGTATCTTAGAATATATTGTGATCATTCAAAACATATGTTGGGCTTCTTTTATGCTATGGATGTGGCCTTACTTGGAAATAGAATTCCCTTTGTTAATTATATCTTACTGGAGTAGGGTGGGTTATAAAGCTCATCACTTCTGAGTAGGCAATGCGCACATGGAGGGTACTGGGGAGAGAGATCTGCCCCGCGAGAAACCACGCTGAGGATCCAAGAATGCCTGGGACTACCTCTGAGGGAGGGATTGATACAGCAAAAACTCTGATTTGGGTTTTAGCCTCCAGGACGTTGAGGAAATTTCCCCCCTCAAAGTCACCCTCTTTGGTGGTAGATCTCTTCTATGATGGCAGCTCTACTTAGCAGAGATGCTGAGGGAAGGTGGGTGCTGAACTCAAGTACTGAAGCAGACAAACAGAGTCAACAGAGCTGCAGTGGGCAGGGGAGGAATCCTTGGGAGACTGGGAGCTCTGTCCGTTTCAAATGCAGCATCGAGTTGAAGTTGATAGAGATGGAGGGTTGGGGGTTATTGGTTCACCCACTGCCATCAGGTTGAGCCCCACTCCTATGCTAAGGGTCAGAGTCACTTTGTAAGGCAGCGTAGAACTGTTCCTCGGGGGTTCTGAGACTGTAAATCTTTACAAGGACAAACAGCCTCATAGTTCTCCTACATAGCAGCTAGTGGATTCAAACTGCCAACTTTGTAGTTAGCAACCCGATGTTTAACCCATGGCGTCACAGGGGCTTCTGATTATTTGGTTGGGCTTATGTAAATAGCATCAGATGGAAACAGTGATTAATCTTGTGCTGCTGATGGTGGGAGTCCTTTCACTCTTGCAGCAGTGGGATGTCTGTTGAAGTCAATGGCCAGTTTATGCATGGAGAGGGCTGTTGAGAACATAACAGCCACCAATCCTAAGCATGTCTCTGTCTTCTTCTATTATTCTGGAGAGATTGGTCACCTGAGATATTTGCAAAATCAGTTTCCCTTAAAGAGATATGATGTGCCAGCTACATTCTCTCCAGTCAATTTGTGCGAAGGGGTGGAGTCTAGCAAAGTGGGGGCTGGGGGCGATGGGAATCAGTTCATAGCCAATAATGCCTCTGTGTGGACATGGCCTTCTCCAGAGGATTATGTCTCCCTCTCTGGAGGTGGGACACACACACTCTCTGCCTCATTCTTCCTGCTGACAAGACACATAGGGCCAAGCTGATTCCAGCCAGAGCCCTGGGGCTGAAGGAGCAATGTGGAGACCCATGCCAGCATTGAGATGCTTCCACTACCAATGGATCCACAACACTCTCCTTGCTTGGCTATAGAATTCCCTTTGATCTTCCTGCCTTAGGCATCATTGCATGTGTTGCATGCATCTGAAGAGGAATTTACAGACTGATAACCAATATCTGGCCTAATATTGGATTATGGACCCGGCTAAGATGTTTTCTGAATATACAATTACTCTTTGATATAAATCTCTCTCTTAGACACATATGCGTGTCTCTGGATGTGTTTCTCTCGTCTACTGGGACAAACACATCGGACAAGAAGGGCTCCACATTAGAACATTACTGTATGTTATTTATGGCGCAGTCCCAGCTGCTACCAGAATTTCTCTTCCTCAAAGAGCCAACAGATGGGTGACCTGGACTTTGAAAACTTGTGTCAGAGCCTGCATAGGATGCATGACTGCTTTCTTTTAACTTCTTGCTTTGAGCATGCATTTTTCTACTTGTAAGTCATCTCTTGGAATTCGGACATCAGTACAAATGCTTTTCATGTAGAGATGTCTGTGTGCTGATTGGTTACAAGCTCCTAAAGTAGTTGTGTGTGTGTGCATGCACATCCACACACAGGGTGACTTCTAGAGACAACAGCTCTGGGACTGTTGCTGCTCTACTTAGACCAACACGACCATCCATTTATCTAGTGGTTGAAGGGGCTCTTGTTTAACCACTGCCTTCCGATGACATCTGTTAGGAGCTCTTTGGCACTATGGGAAAAGAACTGGTCTGCTAATCACACAGAGTCAGCAGTGCAAACCTCTCAGCCACACCGTGGGAGAAAGACGAGATTATTTGCTCTTCTACAAATTTCTGTTTGTAGGGTCATGCTGAGGCAGAATGGGGTTGGGTTTAGAATGAAGTGTATATCAAGTATTTGCTGTTTTATCTTCATAAACCAGAGAGAGAGAGAGAGAGAGAGAGAGAGAGAGGCAAGTTACTGCTGAGTCAACTCACAACACAGCCATGGCATGTGTGGCAAAACAGAACTAAGCTGCCGAGTGGAGGATGTAAATCATGACTACATGCCTTCTACCAGAGAAAATGAAAATTCATTTCAAACATCACTTAAATTAAACATCTATGTCCCATCTACTTAAAACAGAGAAGTCCAGTCGTCTTCACTGTCCCTCCTGGGGCGGAACTGTTGAGGAAGAGGAGACTGGTCACCTTCCATTCTTTCTTTCAGCGTCCCATCTTGTAAGCAGCAACAAGAACGTGCGCAAAGGATTCCCCTACCCCCAGTCTGGCTTCAACTGAAGCCCTTACTGACTTGGCACCAGTGTTCATGCCACAGGGACAACATTCCACTCTCAAAGGAAATGGGGTGCATGAGACACAGAAAGAAATAGTATTTCATGAGAACACTCCGCCCCTGACTGCTTCTTCACAAGGAGCCCTGGTGGTTCAGTGGGCTACACATTGAGCAGATAACTGAAAGGTCAGCCATTCACACCCAATAGTGGGACTGCAGGAAAAGGATGTGGCTGTCTACTCCGGTAAAGATTTAAAATCTCAGAAATCAAATGGGTCAGTTCTACTCCATCCTACAGGATCATTGTGAAACAGACTTTGAATATCGGAGAGATCCTAGATACGATGGAGTAATACAAGGGCTATCACCAGGGCCTCAAATACAAGGACAATTGTGAGACTAGTGCAGGACCGGATGGTGTTTCATTCTGTTGCACATAGTATCGCAACGAAACAAAACAGATGCATTAGCACCTGGCAGCAAACAGCAATGGGTTCTTCAGCAAGGTTGCTGTGTGTTGAATCAGGCTGTATTTGGCTGAAAACTGGGACTATGTTCCCCCATGAAGAAAAGGAGTAATAAAAGGAATGGGACTTCCAGAGGCAGGAAGAAAGGCACCCCAGAAGGGTGGCATCTGCTAGGTGAGTACTGTGTGACCTCAGGGCCTGGTGCTAACGTGGAGGACCAGTAAGCCATTCTCTTCCTTCTCCACAGGTGAGGAACTCCAGAGATTTCCGAGGATCGGGAGTCCCTCTGTGGGATGTAATCCTTAGAGACAAAAGGTACACTCTAGACAGGTAGCAAAGGAAAGGACAGAGCCCACAGCATTTGGGAATTAGACCATCTTAATTTTGGTCTTGGCCCACTTCCAGCCAGCTGTCCATCCTTGGCCAAAATATTTTATTCTATTCTATCATTTGCTCATCTCTAAGTGTAGGGGTTGGATTAAATGGCGTCTCAAATGCCTTTCATTTTCATAATTATATGCCTGAGAGAAGCTGTCATTTTGATGTGGTTCTATTGGGGTCATGTTTTTTAAAGTGTGAGCACAAGGAACGTTTGCATGATAAAGCATGCGGATCCTTTTAGAGTGATTATTTTCTTTAATGTTTTCAACATGCTCCCTGTGGTTAGGTTAACTGCGCTTGCCATGTGCAGCGGACCCAAGCCTCCCAGCCCTCATCTGAAGAGAGAGATGTCTGATGGGGAAGCTGTACTTTGTTAAGCACTCCAAGTTGGTTGCCAGCCCATTCTCATTAGCCTATGGAAATAACAACAGAGAGCAAAGGTTTACCATTGGCTGACTGTATCCGTGGCATCCGATGGCCTAGAAAGTTACAGGTGCCGCAGTGCTCAGAGACAAAGGAATTTTTCCACTGGGAAACAGGGAGGCAATGACATGTACCTTCTGGAAGGATCCAGGTAGCATTGCATTATCAGCACCAATGGCCTTTGGGTCAACCTCAGCTCATGGTGATGGTCCCTTGTGTCAAGCAGAATAGGGCTCCGTGGGGTGTCCAATAGCTGGGTTTTCAGACGTGGCTCTCCAGGCCTTTATTCTGAAACATCTCTGGGTGGACTCAAACCTCTTGCCTTTAATTTAGCAATTGTGCATATTAAGGATTTGCACCACCCAGAGACTCCATTTTGAACCTTAGTCTTGGAATAGTAGAAAAAAAACCTATTATATAAAAGCTTACAATTCTTAAGTCATCTGTTTTGCAATCCCTTCTTTTTAAGAGCCTTTTGGTTGCTAATAGAAAGGTCAAGGGTTTGAACCCACCAGCTTCATGGGAGAAAGCTGAGGTAGCCTGCTTCCATCCGCATCTTACAACCTTGGAAACCATATAGAACAGTTCTCTGCTCTAGCGGTGCACTACGGGATGGCAAAGATTTGGTGGCTTTCGGTTTCCCTTTGTGTCTGAATTTGGCAGAGAGCGGCAGGTGAAGATGAGAAAGGTGGAATGAATTGTGCGAAGGAACACAGCTTGTCGAAGCAGAATTGAGGCTTTATCGAAGGCGGGCTTGTGACTCTCACCATAACACTTTTCTTTTTCCGAATCAATTTCTTCTAAACAGAACTGGCTCTATTTGTAGGTGGAGGCAATTAGTATTCTAAACGGTACATCCAAAATCTACACAATTATTCTAGAATCCTCCCAGCAGCTTGTCCTGAAAGTCTTTCAAGAGCATTCAGGGCACCCCACCCAAACACCCACACTGCGTTTTGCCCTTCTGTATTGGGACATCTATTTCCAAGTGTGTCTCCCCAGGGCACAGCTTCTGCTGGTCTTGTTCTCGGTTGGCTATCTGGTTTGGGCGCCTTGCCTGTCACCGAGTGAGTGTCCCATAAGTATTGGCTGAAGGAGCAAGCGAAAGATGGAAAGATGCCCAAGTAAATGAAGGGATGGTCCAAATCTTTGCCAGTAAAATGACACGAAGTGGACTTGGCAGCAACTGGTCTGGGTTTGGGGTTTATGGGTGAAGGCCCTGGAAGGCAATGAATTGTCTAATGCAGCCCTTCTCCCCTCAGTCTCTGCATCTGCCACCAAAAGACCCTTTCCTGATGGTCCGGGTCAGTAAGGGGCGGTGGTGCGGCCACAGGTAGGGTTCAGTTGTGAGTGCTTGTGAACAGGATTCACTGTAAGTACCACCCTGGTGGGTATACAACGAGCCATCTTGGCAACAGGAAGGGGTATTTCACTACTGGCAAGAGCCAGGAGGAGAGTGCATCCTCTGGACCCGAGGAGCTCTGTGCAGGGAACCTGCTCCATCCAGCGATGGCTTTGAGGCTAGCGCTGTGACTGTGGAGGGGCAGCAGTGGAGCCAGGAGCCAGGGTTTGAGAGAGGGTGGTAGTCTTTCTGGCCCACAGAACAAGTACAGTTTCATTATTTTCATCAGGAGGCTGCTTTGTGGAATGAGATGCCTCTGGGTCTTAATATTTGGGGACCTGCATTTGCTGACCCATGAAGTTGGAACTGTGTGCCTTTCAGTTCAGGCTTACAGCAGAGTGAAATGTCCTTAAACGAACTTTGTTACCCGTCCTGCCTGACATGCTATATGTCCTACCTGAGCATTTCTCATCTGATTGGTAACTTGTTAACTTCCCTGACAAGCCCTCTAACGATGAGCATTGTCTGTGCGTTCTGTGGTCCCATGACAATGAACTATAGATGTTTGTTGAAAAGTAGAGCATGCTATGGGAAACATAGCAGTATAGAGTGTGCTATGGGTGCCTGACCAAGCCTTGCTGCTTTTCAATGGCCTCATATGCATCTGAGTGTTGGACATTGAATAAAGAAGCTCAAAGAAGAATGAATGGATTTGAACTATGGTGCTGGTGGGGAATATTAAAAGTACCATGGACTCCCAGTAGAACAAAGTCAGCCTTGGAAGAAGTACAGCCAGAATGCTTCTTAAAGGACAGGATGGTACAGTTCATCTCACATGGTTTGGAAATGTTGTCAGGAGAGACCAGCCCTTGGAAAGGACATCATGCTGACAGTAGTTGCAACCATAAGCTCAAATATAAGCACAAGTGTGCGGATAGCACAGGCCTGGGCAGTGTTTGTTCTGCTGTACGTGGGGCCACCAAGAGTCAGCACTGGCTCGGTGGCACCTATCCACATTGGAAGTGGAGCGCTGGCACTGTGCCATGGTAAAAGACGTGGGGGAGAATGGCTTATGAATGACTCTATTATGGCCTCATCTCAAACTGCCTTTGGAAGTCACCAACCCAGACAACAAAGAAACAAAGGAAACGTACTGCCATGGAGTCATTTCCAACTTGTACTGATCCACGAGGACCGAGGAGAACGATCCCCTCGGGTTTCTCAGGCTGTACATCTTATGGATGCAGCCCATCTCATTGTTCTCCCTCAGAGCCGCTGGTGGGTTAAAACTGTGGCCCTTTCAGTTCGCAGTTGAGCACTGCTCACTGCCCCACCTCGGTCCTTTCCTGGAGTGCCCAGATGCAGGTTTAAAAGAGAAGGAGACAAGGCAATAATGAAATGTGAGTGGGGGGCGGGGTGGTGGTGGTGGAGGGAGCATTGGTAGATATTTGTTTAGGAGGCAAAAGTGGTCCTCACTAAGAAAGTTGGAGGAAGTGTTGTCCAGAACAGTACCAGGGAAGTCAGCTTTGCCCAAGGCATCCAGATTGACCTCTTCAGAACTGATTACAATCATCCAGATGCAAAGCAGACTGCCTGCACAGCCCACCCTAGCCCTGTATCAACTGAAACTCTTGCAGAGATTCGCTGCATCTTTTTACCTGACTTTCTTGGCCCCTTTGAGAATCAAATTTCAAAGTCCAAGTTTGTTGTCATTCAGTGGACGCTGACTCATGGTGACCCTACAGGACAGGGTAGAATGGTCCCTGTGAGTTTCTGAGACTGCAGAGGAGTAGAAAGGCAGGAGTAGAAAGCCCTCTTTCTCCTGCAGAGCAGCGGGTTTTCAATTGCTAACTTTGCCATTAGCAGCCCAATGCATAACCACTCAGGAGAGATAATTAATTATCTTCGACCGAAAACGGAACAGTGCATATCTTTACTTGGATAACAGCAAAAGAATAATTAGAATCATAATGGCAAGTTTGTTGCTGATATTTCATTATACCTTTTTTGGTGGGGGGTGCTCTTTGTTTACACTGACCTAGAGATTTGTGACAGTTTTGCATAACTGCCATCATTTTATAGAAACAAGCTGTTATTTTTAAATGTTCATTCCTATGATGGTTTGTCCTTGTCCACTCTCTCCATCCCCCCAAATCATGCAATCGATGAGAGAGATTACAAAAGGTTAGAATAGAAGATAGAGTGGAAAACTGCTTTTCCTCAAAGACTTTTTTTTTCTCCCAAGATCAAAATCAGAGCTCAACCTTTTAAAGAACAGCCATGGATTTAATTTCCTTTCCTTTGTTCTTCCTTTTAATTTCCCTCCAACTGTACTGGAGCTTCCCATGTGGCTTCCCCAGGGAATGGCAATAATCTGCACTGTCTTTCATCTGAAAGTCACCAGGCCACCTGAAACCTTGGCCACGGGGCTCAGAGTGGCATCTCTATAGGGAAGTCCTTAGACAGCCATCTCTTCTGAATTTATAGCCAGAGTCGACTTTGCAATGGTCGCAGTTGCTTTGGGAGCCCAGGTTAAGATGGTTTTAAATAGGTGGCTTGGGGTGATCACACATGACACAAAAGAAGTTACGATGTCTTAGTGGGTAGCGACATATTCACCTTCTAAGAAAAAAAAAAAAATGCAGGTTGATGATAAAGTGGAAAATTACCCTTCCATTTCTATTTTCATACATACCGAAAGTCTGTTTTCATTTTACAGTTCCGTGACCTCTCAAACCCACAGAATGTGACCGACCAAACTGGTTCTATTAAAGAACGAGCCAAAGGATCCGATCCTCTCATCAACTCAAGCTATGTGCATATAGACTTAGAGCAACTCACTAGTGAACCTGGAGAGGCCCATAGTTTTGGGGAGACTGAAGCAAATTTGAAGAATTAAGTTGCCGATGTGAATGATATCGTTGCAGTTGTCTTTTGAAAGAACCAAAATAGTATTGCAAGTCATAAGGATGGCCACTAAAAACATTTTTTTTCTCTTCAACATAAAAAAGATACATGAGTTTTTAAACAATTATATATGTATATGTGTATCTCTCTATATATTTATATATCTATATCTATCTATCTATCATCTATCTATCTATCTATCTATCTATCTATCTATCTATCTATCATCTATCTATACACAGTCTTGAAAACCCACAGGGGCAGTTTCTACCCTGCCCTTTTATAGGGTTACTATGAGTCAGAAATTCGAAAGCAGTGAGCTTGACATTGAGTTTATATATGTGGATACACTCATGCACACGTCCACGTGTAATGTCAGCTCCGGTCTTATCAGGCCTGTGGCTGTCCCCGCCAAAGAAGCTTGTGTGCGGTAGAGAGCCAACAACAGAACAGGAAATAAGATGTGCGGATCCTGGCTTCCCTCTTTCACATTCACATTCAAATCTCTGTCTCCAATGCAGTCATCTCCATAAGAGCATTGTAGTTTAACAACTGGGGTGAGTTTGGGGGAGAGTGGTGGAAGCATTATGTTCTTCTTCACTGACGCTGCTCCCCTGACCTTGACAATGCACACACTAGTGAGCCAAGCATGCTTCATTCCGGTTGACCAGAGGCTAGCATAGAGGTTACACATTGGGCTGCTAACTGCAAGGTAAGCAGTTCGAAACCACCAGCTGCACGATGGGAGAAAGGGCTTTCTACTCCTTGAAAAGCACTTCTACCCCATCCAGTAGGATCACTATGAGCTGGAAGGGGCTCCAGGGCAGGGAGCTTGTGTTTTCTATGCAGGTGCCACAATGGAAAGTCAGTGGTCTTTGTCTGTCCGACAGAGAATGTAGGAAAAACCAGTGACAACGACCCTGTTTGCTGGCCCACAAGACTTTCGTTGTCCCGGAGGGTGGGCATTTCCACACATAGCCTTGTGTCAGATCCTTGACACGGCTTTCTGCTGCTCGATCTGTGCTTTGTTTTGTGAAACTCCAGGATCCCTGTAGGTGAGACAGAGCTCTTCCAAGGACGTGGTCAACTCAGCTCTCTGCTCAGACTCAGTTGCAACATCTTCTTGAGGCAGTTGGGCTGGCATCTTCTAGATGGAATTCTTTTTCTCAGAACATTTCAGGACATCACTCTTTCGTTCTAACTAGAGGTGGCAATACTCACAGCACAACAAATGACAGACCAGAGCAGGGCACATGAACGCTCATATGACTTAGCCCATCTGTTCATGGCTTCTACTCAAAGACTTGCCAGTCGTAGGATCTAAGTGACCCCTCTCAGAATAACATACCCTTCTCTCAATTGAAGTTCCTTTTATTTCTATTTTTTCCCTAGAAACACGGAGGCCTTGTTTTCCAGGCAGCAGCTGCTAAAGGGGATCTTGTGGAATTCACCAGAAATAGCACAGACCACGAAGGTCTGGTATGAGTTTAAAGATTTATAAAAATAACAACTTGGGCTTAGTTAAATGCCATTTCCTTTTCGGTTTACTACTAAAGCAGCAGTAGTACCATGACCACTACTTGAGTCACACTACCGCTGTCCTCATGCAGAGCCAGCGCAAAGCAGTGTAAGAAATACCGCCCATCAATGAAGCAGTGTGTGAACACCGCTCTTACACGAGTTGATGCAATGGTCCAGCTGTCAGGGCACCCCTGAGGTCTAAGTGACCTGCTGGATCATAGATGCCCCAAATTGTGGTCTTTTTAAGCTTAAATAGGAGCTATGTCAGCACTCAAATGTCTTTTGTTGTCAGGGGCCACCGAGTTGGCTAAGTCTCGGAGTGGTTGTCTGGTGACGGGCTTCGTGCCTTATTCACAATGGTTCTTATGCTGGAGCCCATCGCTGCAGCGATGGTCTCAATCCCTCTCATTGAGGATCTCCGCTGACCCTCTCCGTTAACGAGCACTATCGCTTTCTCCCTGGAAGACAGGCCCAAGAAGACTCTGGCTGTACTTCCTCCAAGATGGATTTGTTGTTGGTTCTTCCGACAGCTCACACTGAGCTCAAGTCAGTTTCCTAAGGAGCACGCGGAGATTGCCTTCATAGGATCCCAAGCATCCGCCTACTACTAGATCAGGAATTCTTCCGAACACTCTGTGATTCATGCTTCAATGTTATATTCTTACTGTGCCATTGGGCTACAGAAGTGCTGGAGAGAGATCATCATAAACTCGTTACCTGGGTCACAGTGCTTGACTTTCTACTAAGGCAGACAGACAGACAGACAGACAGACAGACAGAAAGAAAGAAGATTTGGGTTCAAAGTCAGGAAATGTAGAACCTAGCTCGGGTTCTGGTTCTGATTGGCCAGGCAGGCCTACACAAATCACACAACTTCCCTGGACTCTGGTTTTCTTATTTGTAAAGTGAGCACCAAATAGACTTTCAAGCTCATCTTAAGACTTGAAATTCAGTAAGTATGGCCCAATTTCTTCCTCCAGATAACCAAGTGATAAGGTTGGATACTATAGATTTCTCAAAGTGGAAGAGGAATGGAATTTTTTTAAAACTGTGAATTAGGCAAATGTCTATAGAGGGAATTAGTTTTTCATTCAACCATGTACACATTTTGTTTCAAGTCCTGGGGTGCAATCCCCATAAGGTAGTGCCATTGCTCCATATCCTTAAGTGGTCTGTTCCCACCCCTCCCCCTTCACAACTCTTCTTCAGTGTCTCCTTGGTAAATGCTGCCCTCTGGACCTCAAAGGGTGGACTATTCTGGCCGCCCTATGCCCTATAAACCTGTCGATTGACTGATTGAAAACGGAGTTGTGCGGATGCATTCCACTCCAGGCTCAAGCGTGACTAAGAGACATAAGTCTCAAGTATGCCACCAGTCCCTATCCAGCCAGGAAGGCTGCTATTTTTCATGACTCGGAGTTCTGTTCCACATTTTACTCCCACTCTCTCCCTTTCAGAGGAGTTGGTAAGAGGAAACCATGCACCATCTAATTCTTCTGTTCTCAAGGTCCTGGAGACTGAGGTTCAGGTGCTTTATGTGTGCACTGGAATAGTTGTATCCCTGCGACTTTAATTTCTTCATGTTTCTTTTCTCTGGGTGGGAAATGCAGTTTGAAAGAACTTGGCACAAATGTCAGAAACATGGTGATGGGTGTTAAGGCCTGATGCTCTAAATCGCACTCAGCAAAAAGAACATCTGAGCAGTCTAGACTGAATGCTGGTAATTCTATGCCCTAGATGATAAAAGAGGAGACGATCAACTATTTTCAGGTTTACAGTTCATTGATTTGAACTTTAGACAAAAGTAAAAAACTTTTACATAGATGAAGAAGGTAGGGCTTAGTCAAATGAAAGGCCAAAACTATCTAAGGATATACTAGTCACATGAGATCTGGAAGGGGGCAAATGGCCCAAGAACACATTCTAGAATAAGTTAACCCGGTAAGACAATAACAACAGAGACAACAGAATGCAGATAAAAAAGAAAGACTGAAAATAATTGTGATGTCTCAGAAATTCACAAAAGAATTCAAATGATACTATAATCTGTATAATTCCAGAAATAGTTGTGTAAAACCTTCCTCTGTTTCTCAGGAAATGTACCCCCTGTGTATCCAATTGAGCCAGGAATTAAGAATATCTCAATCCCATTCCATTCAATTAATTGTCAAGATATTTGTACTCCAAGGGCTAAGAATTTCTCATTTTCACCTCACAGCCACTGCATAATCCATTTATTCAATAAATCTCTCCAAGTGTACTGAAATAGTCTCTGAATTTGCACACACAACCCATTCACCAAACACTTTCTTTATATATATAAGTATTCACACCAAACAGTTTCTTGAGAGATTGATTTAACCTACAAATCTGTTCAGCTCACTTACTTGAAACTAGTCATCAGAGAATGGCATGAAGTAAAGCAGTTCTTCGGCTCTATCTTCAGGCATGTTCATTCACAAATGGTCCTCCAGCTGGAGAGAATTCGTGGCAATTCCCACAGGCACGGCTGACTCATGGTCGAAACTCCTCATCCTGTTTCAGGCATGACCTGATCTCTGCAGCTCTGCAGAGATCCTACAGCACCTTGAACACTTTTCCAGTACAGCCTCGTTGCTTTGCTATAATCCAGAATGCAAACTCACTGGTATTTCCATCAGAAAGGCACAGGCCTGCCGCTAGGCATTCCCCCCACACACACTGAAGTGGGCATGGTTGGCCTGTTCTCTGTGCTCATTGTCCACCTCCCTCCTCAGCTACAACCCCTGGCCAATCCTTTCACAAGCCTACCTCCATACCACACAGTCTCTCATTCATAGGTGTGGAGGTAATGTCAGCCCTAGGCATAGGCCAATGCCACACATGGACGTGCATCCACTTAAACCACAGAAATCACAGATACAACTTCAATGTCACCCACAGACATGGTGACCCGCATCAATATCACCAACAGAGACAGCTTCACCCTTTCCTACATACATGGCATCTATATTACGCTCAAACATAGGTCTCAATCTTCATCTCTAGTGCCCCAAATAAGGCCTCTCACTTGTGTGTATTCACTAAATGCACACTGAATGAAGAAGCGGATTTGTCTGGGAGTTTGGATCTGAGAGAAGCAAAGGGAGCAGGTAGGTGCCTAAAGGAGCCTTGAAGTGGTGTGCAGACTTGGGGTAGTCCCAGGCCAGGGATGGAGAGAGAACTTACCGAAGAGTCATCTGAACTCACTGCTGGGGCTCACTGGGCAATTAGCTGTGGAGAAGAGAAGAAATATCAGAAAGCCAGAGGAGGCAGGTGCCACGCGTTTCAATACAGATTAGCTAGACGAATATCCATCAAGAAATGATTATAAAGGATGTTTTGTGAAAGCTTAGCAAAGGGAAGTTGTTTTAATCAGGAATCAACGTGGATTTACAGAGAACATATTGTACCACGCTAATCCCACTTCCTGTGGGACAGGTTGATCAGAAGCATAAGATAGACATCATGTAAGTAGATTTTAGTGACACATTTGACAAGGGTTCTTTCCACTGCTCGACATGCCAGTAAGGTGGACACAGAAAAGCTAGGTGATGGCACCATAAGACAAAGGGCCTTGGGGTTACTTAGTAGAGAATGAAAGTAAGTTCTATCTTTTCCAAAATGTTACCTATTTGCTCCCCACTCCCCAAACCAAACTAATATTAAGATGGAATCTGAGCACTTTTTTCCTTAGTCTGAGATGGGCTCTTTTTCTAACCTAATATGGGCATACCTCAGAGACAGTGCGGGTTTGGGTCCAGACCATCACAGGAGAGCAACTATCGCAATTAAGAGTCACACTTTGGGGTTTGTTTGTCTGTTTCTTGGTGCATATAAAAGCTTACACTGTCTTCTAGTCGAGTAAGTATGCAATGGCATTGTGAAAATGTTTGGAATATTGTGAGAATGGTCAAAAAGGGACCCCGAGACACGAAGTGAGAAGAGGCCATTGGGAGAAATGGCATCCATAGACTTACTCCAGGCAGGCTCGACACAAGTCTTCCATTTGTAAAAACAAAACAATACAAAACCCTAAACCCTTCAATTTGTAAAATACAAAAGCCATCAACTTCAAAGTGAAATAAAGGTCAGCCTAATAAAACGAAGTGTCCTGTTGTGTAGAGACCACTGAGGTGGGTTGTGATGGGGTAGAAGTGGTGGGAATTGGGGGAGGAATCGATAGAATTCTATTGACCCCCAATTTTAAAGTTTATCCACAGAAATGGGTAACCGAACATATAAATGCCTGGTTGAACATATAAATGACCGTGTGCATGAAAATCACCTCTGAAAATGTGAGCAGGCAGGAACCATCGCTCTCCCAGAGATGTTTTCCACTCACCAGAGAAACAGTTTTAAACTTCTAATTACTGCAGTTATTATTCCTGATATTAACAACTTCACTTTGTCTAACACATTTTGGGTTAGCAAACCTTTTTCCTTACGTGCCTCCATGTATTTTTAGATTGTATTTCACACTCTGGATATTAGAGACATGGAAAGCAGGTGTGTTTTAGTTAGGGCATGCAGGAAAGGGCACGTTCCTTCTCCATCTTTAAAACCTAAGCCCACTGCTGTCCTGTCAATTACAACCCATAACTACCCTATCAGACAGGGTAGAACTACTCCATAGGGTCTCTGAGTATGTAAATTACTATAGAAACAGACAGCTTCATCTTCCTCCAGTGGTGTGGCTGGTGAGTTTGAACCACTAACCTAGTGGTTAGCAGTTCAACGTCTAATCCAGAAGGAAGCCACCTGCAGTGTCTTCTCCCCACCACCCGCAGCTCCCTGTGAGGGAGATGCACTACTTTTAACTCCCCTGTTTGTAGAAGGCACTTTAAAGACTATGTAGAGAGCTGTGGTCGAACCCACTATCCAACCTAACAGTAATCTCTTGATGTGTCTTGGCTGCACTAACATCACAGGGAGAAGGTCCTTCCTTCCTTACTCATGTCCTTGGGGGACCATTTCTGGGTGTCTTCCATGTGGCCCGATTTGATGCTGCTACATCTATGATGAAAGAAGACACATAACTTGTGTTGCTGCTTTGTTTCAAGTTTTCCTTTGATTTTCCCATTTTCTGAGGCAGGAGAGAAGAGGATGTGCTTTCCGCCACTTCTATCAGCCAGACAATGCGTTTCATGAAGCTTCTCCCTTGCATTACTCCCCATCGGCTTGGTGTGTTATAAAGGAAATTTTGTGTCTTCTATACTCTTTGGGGCAATACATGTATTCTTGATTTGTCTCTCCTCAGAGTAAGAATCCTCAAGATGCGCCAGGCCTCTCACTCATGACTCCTGTGTCGTTGCTGTGTTGTGGAGGTTGGTTGTTGTTTTCCCAATGAACACTTTAGCTACTCCTTTCTCCCAGAAAGTCAGGAGTCGTATCCTGCGACAGACCTCAGTCCCAAGAAGCCAACCAGTAGATGGGTTAATGTATTGACTGGCCGATTGAGCAAACAGGAGTGGGAAAGAGGGCTGCAGGACTCATTAACAGGGAGAGCTAACCTTTGTTCACCAGCCAGCTCTACCAATCCAACCGTACTCATCTCCTCGACTGCCTGGGGGAGGTTTTTAGGATTTGATGTTGTAAAAGAAAAATTAAGCACACACACGAGGGAAGCTACAAAATTTCCATGGAAAAATAGACTGCAAAGAAAACGGAATGCTTCCAGGAACTGTTTTGAAGCCCCTTCATCAGTATTATTGATTTATACATACAGGTTGTGGTTGCTGTGTGACACCTAGTCGACTGACGCACAGTGTACCCATGGGACAGAGTACCTCCACCCCCAGGGTTTCCTACATTATCATCTGCATAGGAGAGGTCACCGGCTCTGTCTCCCAAGGAGCCTCTATGGTTAGGTGCCGTTAGACCAATTCAGACTCACAGCCACCCCAAGCGCAGCAAAACGAAACCCTGCCCGGCCTGCCCCCACCTCAGTGCTCTTATGTTTGAGCCCCTTGTTGCAGCCACTGTGTCAACCCAGCTCCTCAGGGGCCATCTCTTCTTTGTTGCCCCTCTGCTTTACCAAGCATGATGCTCTTCCCCATGGAGTGGTCTCTCCTGACATATGTTCCAAGTACACGAGCTGAGATCTCACCTTCCTTGCTTCTGAGGAGCATCGCAGCATTACTTTCTTCCAAGACAGGTATGTTTGTTCTTTTGGCAGCCAACAGTACTTTCAATACTCTGCACCTACTCCATAGTGCCGATGCAGTGACTGTCCTTTGTCTTCCTTATTCAGTGTCCAACTTTCACATGCAAATGAGGTGACTGAAGATGCCATGGCTGAGGTCAGGCCCACCTTAGTCCTCAAAGCAAAACCCTTGCTTTTCAACACTTCAAGTAGATTTTGTACAACAGATTTACCCAATGCAATGCATAGTTTGGCTGCTTGACTGCTGCTTCCATGAGCGTTGCTTTTGGATCCAAACAAGATAAAATCCTCCAGAACTTCAACCTTCTCTCCATTTATCATGATGTTACCTACGGGCCCAGTTGTGAGGAGTTTGGGTTTTCCTTGTACTGAGCTGTAATCCAGACTAAAGGCTGGATTCCTTGATTGCATCAGCAAGTACTTCAAATCCTCCTCACTTTCAGCCAGCAAGGTTGTGTCCTCTGCTTCTGGTAGGTTTAAACTGCTCACTGTTGGGTTAGTGTGCAAGTCAGCCACTGTGCCAACAGGGTGCTGTACGTGTACCCGTTAGGGTTGTTCCTGTTAGCTGATGCCAAATTCAACTCACAGACACCTTAAAACAGAATGAAACACAGCACGCCCCTGCCTCGTCCTCAGAATCCCCCAACGTCTGAGTCTACTGACGTGGCGACTGCAGCAGTCCACGTTGCTAGGGGTCTCCCATGCCCTTGCTGGCCCTTGACCTCACCAAACATGATGATCTTCTGCAATGCCTGATCCAATCCAATCATGCAATCAAAACAAGCGGGTCGGACGCTGTTCTTTTGCAATCCATATGGCCTTTGTTTACCAATTTTTAGAAGTAGGTCACCCAGTCTTTCTTCCTATCTGCCAACTTCACAGCCCCTGGTGGGACAGGTGCTCCCTACTTCCTGAAACTAGAGTGTTCCTATGAAACCATCCATAAGCCCAAAAGGCATAGGGTAAGAAAACAATTAGGATTTCATTTATACGAAATGTTTTTCCCCAGTGTTCGTAGACCCCCCCCAAAAGAGTACAAATCCCACAGAAAACCTATAAAGCCCCGTCTCCTGGTGTTTGCAGACACGGTTCAAAGCTGTGACAGGCAGTCTGATGCAGAAACGCTGAGTGTGGTTCTGCGGGGGTTTGGTGGTGCCAGTGTCATGGCTCAGGGTCAGGTGTGTGTGTGTGTATGTGTGTGTGTGTGTGTGTGTGTGTGTCTTTAAAGGCTTGATTTTTTTTTTTGGTTTTGTGAAAGCAACATTTTCTTTGGAGTTCTTTCTCTCAGAGAAAGCCGGCCCTAAAATATGGGCCTCTTGTAAAAGTGAAGCAGTGGAAAGTGGACTGTCGAACTGGTAGGGTGCTCCGATGGAAACACTAATGGCCTAGCTTCCAGCGTCATGGCACCATGCCAGCCACCAAAGCACCGCCCACTGACCAAAGGGTAGTGGAGATTTGACATGTTTATTTAGACATGTTGTCCTTAGAAAGCTTCGTGTAGAATAACACTTACGTGTAACTTATAACTGAGTGGTTTTCAAGTAAAGGTCTGTCACTAGGAAACGTCAACAATCGTTCTCCTCAGTCTCCCTTCCCCTGACTCTCACATACCAAGTAGGCGGGCAGGTTGGGTCAGTGTTAGAATAACAACACACGTCTTTTCTAGGCAACTTGGGCAACATTCCATCATCAATACGGTAAGCAGCAATCAGGAATGTGCATATTAGGCAAGAGGTTTTTAAAAAAATCAAATGCTTTTCTGGAAATTTTTTTCCATTTCAGCTTCCTAGGAAAACTGAGTAATTCCTTCATTCATCATGAAAACATTTGGCACAAGATTATCTTGCAGGGAACAATCATTGACCAGGAAGCAAACTTGCCTAAGCAAGAATGTGCAGTCACAGTGGTTTGGCCTTTTCCAGGGTCCATGTCTCTTTAAGGCAGCCCCTCTTCTCCACAAAAATAGAATTTGGGAGCACCAAGTACAGCATCTTGCTATCTGAATCATCTTTACAAAGAGTTGTTCTACTTTCAAAGTAAAAACCCATATTTTTCCAATCAGGTTTAAATGTGATGTAGCATACAGTCATGCTTTGAAAGACACATTGCTGCTTTATGAGCTATTAGTTACCACAAAGCCCAGGTTGATCATCTGCTCAGAAAACACCTTCTCAGGCCACATGCAGATTTTTATGTTGTGTATTTCAGCGTGGCTCTCTGATGACCCCAAGGATTCACTGAATTTGTATAAAGAGTCTTTGCCTCTTTCCAACTACTGGAATGTTTATTCTAGGGTAAGTTAAGGTATTGCTAAACATATCATAAATATATATATATACATATATATGATACACCATTTATTAAAGAAAAATATCAAAACACTGTGAAACTACTGTTTCTCGACATAACCTCAATCTAGAGCTATACACGTCTGAAGGTGCTGCTCTGATAGCTCTACCCCTTTCCTGAAGAATTCCAAACCCTTTGATTTGCAACATGCCATAATGAGAGCTTTTGCATCCTCAAGGGATTCAAATCGTGTTCTTGCATATATCCTGAATTTGGAGAACTGAAATAATCCTGAAAGGGTACGTTCCGGGTTGCAGAGTGGATGTGGGAGTGTCTCCCAATGAAATTCTTATAGGCAATCTCTTCCAACCCTTGAAGAATGAGCAGGCATATGGCCAGATGCAATGAAATCCTGCAGCTCCATTCCCCTGGCCTCCAAACTTTTCCATTTCCTTAAAATGTATTCCTAATAAGCCCTCCTGACTACCAGCCTTTTGAAATGCCCAAACTAAATGGCCATTACCTCCAGAGCTGGCCTCTCTGCCTTGGATGTAAGCGGGTCACCAGATCCCACTGTTTAGGAAGCCACTTTTATTTTTACCTTCTCAGGATCGTGTTGGTAAACCCATTCCCGGTGACAATTGGTTCCATAAAATCTTCGTCATTAGCTGTGATCGTGCTTTAAAGACTGATGGAAACACCTGCTCTTTAAATGAGCTAATGGTCAGGCCGTCACTGGGCACCGATCGGGCTGAAAGATGGCTGAGGCCAGGATGTTCTCTTAACATGGAAAATGCCAAGCCACGTGAACGCCCAATTCAGTCACCATCACATCCATGTTCTCCTCTCTCCTGGCTCATCTTTGACATGTCAACCTACCTTCAAATGCTTGATCCACCTAAAAGCAGCTGCTTTATGTGGGGCAGCATCCGCATCTGTTTTTGCAAAGCTTCAATGAATTGGGAAGATGTCCATTTGAGTTCTGTCAAAAAAGTGATATTAGCTGTGACCTCAAAAAATCATTTCTTTTTCCATGATACAAAAGTGTCCCTTTTCAGGAAGGCATCCCAAACACCTAAGACAAGGGTATTACTCGATGAACTTGGCTGCAGTCAATCACTGAGTACAGAGCAACATTTAACCGTGTGGCATTTGGAATAAGCCAGTGCATGTTTGCACTGAAAGCCATGCAGCAAAACCTTGTGACTTATCCTTGCATTTTAGTGCGTCATCTTCCAAGATTGCAGTATGAAAGCAGATTATACGTATATATTTTTAACTCACCCAGAGTTATTTTTTTCCTTTTGAATCATTTTATTGGGGTTCATACAACTCTTATCACAATCCACACATACATCAATTGTGTAAAGCACACTCATACATTTGTTGCCCTCACCATTCCTAAAATTCGCTTTCCGCTTGGGTTCCTGGAATCAGCTCCTCATTTTCCTTCCCCCCCTCTCCCTCCCCACTCCCCACTCCCCCAGGAACCCATAATAATTTACAAATTATTATTTTATCTTATCTTGCACTGCCCAGCGTCTCCACATGGAAGCAGCACACCCACATGTGCGATCCTGAATGGCCGAGGGGACCAAGTTTCAAGCACCAAAGGGGGGGTGGGGGGGAATCATATCATCGTGAATGAGGGGAGCGCTTGACTGGGACCCAATGCCCATCTGTAGGCACATGGACACCCCTTGCAGGGGAGTAGTGGGGAGGAGATGGGTCACTCAGAGTTCAGTGCAGCAATAATGAAACTCACAACCTTCCGCTAGTTCTTGAATGCTTCCTCCTCCCTATCATGATCCCAATTCTACCTTGCAAACCTGGTTATACCAGAGGATACACAGTGGTGCAGATGGGAACTGGAAACACAGGGAATCCAGGACAGATGAACCCCTGGGGACCGGTGGTGAGAGTGGCGATACCGGGAGGGAAGGGGGTAGAAAGGGGAAACCAATCACAGGGATCATCCAGAGTTATTTACTAAAACTCTTGTTTCTATTTATATGGAACAGTGCTTTTCAATTGGCACCAAGGTGCCCATAGGGGACATTTGGAAGTGATTGAAGACATGGGGGGTTATTACAATGGCATCTGTGATTGTCACAATGGGGGAGGCCATTATGGTCAAGGAAACCGCTCAGCATCCTATAATGCACAGGACAGGCTCCAGCAAGACACAGTTGTTTGGTGTTCATAGGGTCGTGGTGCAGAATGTCTTGGCTCCTATCACAATTGTAGCCTACATTGTATTCCATCCATTAGAGGAGGGTGTGCATAATAAACTAGAATAGTTACCAGTGACCTTGGGAATTATGGTCTTTTTTTGTCCTGAATTGTGTAATAGTCTCCCTTCCTGTATGTGTCTACTCACGGAGCAGATCACTAAACTAAGAGTGGGAATCTCTAGCTCTTGTTACTCCTGACTTCAATCGTTCAGTGTGCTAAGGGAGAACGTGTGCTCTTGTTAGTCATGGCAACTTTGCTAGCTGCCTATGGAGCACAGAGACAGAAATATGTCCCTAGATGATATGATGGGAACGGAATTTGATATCTTAAAAAAATACTTTGTATTTACTCTACCAATGATTTGCAACATGACCTTAGGGAACTCCCTGGCTTAAAAATATTATGAGTCAGAAATTCTTGATGATCTGGCACATATTGAGAGCACAAGGTCTTGACGCTATCAGTTTATTATTCTAATTCTTGAGAAACATCAACTCTGAATGTCTAATATAAAAATTGAAGGCCACCTTTTCCTTTGCACAAGGAGGGTCGAATCACCTAGCGAGAAATAAACTAAAGTTCTATCCCTGCTTCCTCTGACAGAGCTATTTCCACTACTTTTACTTCCTTTTCGCCTTGATTGCTGTTGTTAGTTGACCTCAACTTGGCTCCAGCTCACGGAGGTATGTGCACAATGGGCCTGGCCCTGTACCATCTTCACAGTGCTGGTGTGCTCAATACCATTGTTGTAGCCACTGCGGATTTTCGGAACCTTCCCAGTGAGGGAGCTGATCCTCCTTTACTTTATGGGGCAATGTTCTGTTGTGTCCCATAAGTTTTCCATTAGCTTATCTCCAGGATGTTCTTCTAAATTTGTCTGAGTTTGGAACTCCTACTGAACCCTGACCAAGGGTTACCCTGCTGGTAGTATTTGAAATACTGGAGGCATAGATTCCAGCATCATAGCAATAGGCAAGCTATCTCAGTATGACAAACTCAGTATGATAGGTAGGTAATGGTCTCACTTATACACAACAGCACTACAACCCATGTCATTGAGTAGATGATGGATCACGGTGACCCTATAGAGGGTTTTGAGACTATCAGTCATTATGAAAGCAGCGAGCTTTATCTTTCTCCCATGGAGAAGTTGGTAGATTTGAACCTCTAACTTTGTGGCTAGAAGTCGAACACTTACCTGACCCTTAAGGCCTCAGAAAAAGTGCGGTCAAAGAAGAGGCTCATGGGAAGGTAACTGCGTTAGGCTGAGTTGTCTTGAGAACAAACCAGTGAGGCTCATCTATGTACAAGAAAGAACTTTATATTGAGAAGCAACTTTATATGAAGAAGGAACCCCAGCCCAGTTCAATTCAAGTCCACAGGTCCAATGCTGGCCAGAGCCCTCCTCAGTCTCACTTAGCTGCAGTCTGATGACAGCATAAGGTGGAATGGAAGCAAGAACATCAGGGGCCAGTGCAGCGCCATGTGGATCCAAGACCAGTGGAGGCATGGCACGGGCTCTGGCAGCAATCAGGGTTGGGCAACCCACCTAGGACCACCCCTGGAGGCACACACAGAGTCTCATTGAAGTCCCAGCACGGAGGCAAGTGAAGGGTCAGAGAGAGATCATCCCTGTTGGTCTTCAGACAAGTCTGACATCAGACTATGACTTGATTGACAGGTTTAACTCCACCTATCCAAGTGCCTGTTTGACATAATCCCTAACCAACACAGTAATGTATTAAATATTTCTTCATTCTATTTCTGCAATAGCCAGAACCTGAAAACACCAATTTATAATTGATCAATACTATCACAAACACCAAAATTTCAAGGCAGTGACTTCCTCAGGTAAAATCAAAGTGCAGCCACTATGGCTCCAGGTATATGTTAAGTCACTACCAACATGGCAGAGTAGAAAAACCACACGTTGACCTAAGATAGAATGTTTTGTTTCTCAACCTTTTATGTGAAAGGGAAATAATAGTCCTACTTTACAGAGTCCTTTTGAGTTGAAAAAAGGCAGACAGATTCCTAAAATATCTACAGAGGGTTAAATACCCCCAAAAAAATCTTTTCATAAAGTTGATTATGACTCAGAGCAACTCTATAGGATTAGAAGAACTGCTCTTAGGGTTTCTAGCCAATAAATCATAATAGAAGCAGACAACTTCCATTTCTTTCAAGTTTTTCTCAAGGATCTGCTAGTTGATTTGAATTCCTAACCTTGTTGTTAGGAAGCCCATTGATCAGCAGTTCTCAACCTGTGGGTTGCAACTCCTTTGGAGGTCGAACAGCCCTTTCACAGGGGTCACCCAATTCATGACAGTAGCAAAATTATAGCTATGAAGTAGCAATGAAAATAATTTTATGGTTGGGGGGGGGGTCACCACAACATGAGGAACTATATTAAAGGGTCTTGGCATGAGGAAGGTTGAGAACCACTGCCATTGATAATCCATTAAGCCACCAAGACTGCTTGAGGGTTAAGCCAACCCCAAATGAGACTCATGGTCATCAAGTCACCACTGACTCACAGTGACCCTATAGGCCAGGACAGAACTTCCCCTGTGAGTTTCCAAAGCTGTGACTCTTTATGGGAATAGAAAGTCCTGTCTTTCTCCTGGGAAGCAGCTGGGGGTTTCAAACTGCAGATCTTACTGTTAGCAGCCGAGTGTGTAACCACGATGTTATCAGAGGGTCAACAGGTGGGTGAAAGGGGGCCCATTCTTGAATCCAAATTCAGAAAATTTAAGAATTCCAAATTATAAGTAGAAAAAAAAACCCCAAAACTTTCTTAGAGAAGAGAGGGAAAAAAAACAAGAGTCAGATGCCAAGGAGTGAATATCAGATTGATATCAGACTTTCCATCAGCAACAGTCTATGCTAAAAGGCAAGCGTGCAAAGCCTTCAACTTTCTGAAGGAAATTTCCTTTAGACCTTGAATTTGAAACCCAATCACACTATCAGTAAAACACAAGGGGAAATGAATGCATATTCTCCCATGCTAGTCAGACTTCCCATTGACTATTTGACCCGATCTATCCCTCCAAAAATAAAGTAATTTTCAAGAGAATAAAATGAGATATAAGTAAGAATAAAAGTGAGTTATGATCTAAAAGAGATGAACAGGCTGAAACAGATTTTGACATTATCAGATAGATATTCATTGACTATTATCTTTGGAGTAATAAAAAGTAGTGACACAAGAGCACATCACGTTTTATTTATAAATAATGCTCATATAAACCTACTTGGCTAGATATTCTTTGAAAATAAATATGTAAAGATATTATAGTCTTAATTAAAGCTTACTAATTGAGTTTCAATGTTATAAGCTTTGACAGTAGAAGACAACATGGCTAATCAAAACTGGCAATTAAGAACTGAAAGAGGGACTAGATAGTATTTAATGAAAAGTCTTCATTTTTCATAACAGAAGTTACCAAATTTATTCAAACAGATTTTTCAAGAAGAACAGGGTTACAGAACTTGAGACAGATGCCCTTGTTACCATTACTGTTCAATAATTTGCTGGAACCATTAAGCAATGCAAGTTAGCAGGACAAAGAAATTAGAATATAAAACTGGAAGGTGGTAGAAAAACTATCACTACATTAGCGATCATAATTTTAATCATTGTAAAATCAACGAAAAACTGTAACAAGCAATAAATTAATTCAATAAGCTAGTAGAGCATTTCAGAAATTAATATAGACTTCATAAAGTATGATAAATGACAATGTTTTTGAAAATAATAAAAGACAAAATACCAAGATTAAAGTTTTTAGAAATATGTTTGACTTTTTAAAGGAACACTTTAAATTGTTCCTGAAGGATACAAAAGCAAACCAGAAGGGAAAGAAATCATATGCATTACGGTAAGATGTCTCAATATGATGGTGGTAACTTCTCTTGTTATCTTTAGAAAATAACAACAGTTTTTTGGGACATAATCCACTTACCATATAATTCAATAGCTCAATCATACCAAGCCAAGTTACACGATCATTACCACAATCCATTTTAGAACATGTTCTTCTTTCTTGTACTCATTGTTATTAGTTGCCCCTATTTTTCTCCAAGCTCCTCTGCCATACCCCCAAGAAACCATTGATCCAGTTACTGTCTCTAAAGATTTAACTATACAGGAAATTATATATATATCATATATATGTATTTATATATATCAACAATAACAAAATAAAACAGCAAAACCGCAACTGAATAGAAAGTAGACAATATTAAAAAGTGGAACAGTTTTAAAATGGATGAAAAGGGAGAGCAATGATACGGTGTTCAATTTTAACCTGTGTCTGCCATCATCCACTTCCCAATGCTCTCTGCATGATAGCAAGGCTGCTCATACCCTGCTTTATGGTCAGCGGGGATTCACTGAAGGATTGACACACTGGCATTTTCCCTTCACTTTATTTTTTTTTAACTGAAACAACTTTTAAATGGGTCAAAAGAGAGATCAAATAAGATATTATATTTTAACCTAACTGTACCCACCACAATTGTCTTTACAATGCTTTCTGTCTCATAACAAAGCTATTCACATTCCTTTACTATGGTCAGAAGGAATTCACTGGAAGCTTAAACTACGTATGGACACAGCTGTGGATTTTGGGCTTTCACTCGCATCCAGAGCCTTCTGCAAAGCAGGTGTTCACAATTTAAGCTCTGATACCATTCTCTCCTTCAGATTTGAATTACATAAATTTACAATCCTTGGATCACATAGGTTTGTGTGCTTCTTTCATCCCCTAAGTTATCTCATAAATATAACATGACCTTAATTAAAATTATAGCTATCTAGAAAAGCTCTGACAAAAAGGGAAGTTATCAAGTATATTAGATATTAAATATCCTATAAAGTCTTGATAATTTAAATAGTATGGTACTGTAGGAAGAATTAAAGACAAAATAAAAAACAACTCAATGATATTGAGTCAATTCTGAGTCACAAGGACTGTGTTAGTATGGGTAGACTAGAGAGACAAATTCATAGACACACTCATATGTGTATAAAAAAAGAGCTTTATATAAAGAGTAATTCTACATTAAGAAAACATCCCAGCCCAGTCCAGATCAAGTCCAGAAGTCCAATATTAACACATAAGTCTGATACCAATCTATAAAGTCCTCTTCAGACTCATGAAACACAGGCAATGATGCCGAATACAGGAAGATCACAGGCCAGTGGGTGGGAAGTCTTGTGGATCCAGTGGCATTGTAAGTATCTCAGTGCTGGCAGGGGGCTCCATGTGACTTCTACAGTTCCCCAGGCACAAGGTCTATCAGCGTAGTGCCATGTGTCTTGTCAAAAGAGCATCTCTCAGGGAGTGAGCTGAGAGTGTGTCTCCCACCTCTAAGGAGGAAATAAAGGAGTTCCCAGAATCCTCAGGAGAAGGCCAGGCCCACACAGAGATCTCATTGGCTATCACCTGATTGACAAGCTAGACTCCACCCCTTCATTCTTAATCTCCTCAAATTGACAGCAGATTTACCACAGCAACCCATTAGGACAAGGTAGAATTACCCCGATGGGTTTCAGAGATGGTAACTCTTTATAAATGCAGCAAGCCTCATCTTTTTCCTGTGGAGTGGCTAGTGGTTTCAAACTTCTGACCTTGTGATTAGTAACCCAGAGCACAACCACTATGCCACCAGGGCTCCAGCTCAAGCATAGCCTGAATACAAAAAGACAAAAGGGAAGGAATAGATAACCCATGCTCTTGTTGATAATTGTCATAGACCACAGCCTTCTCAACTCATCAAGGTCTATAACAAAGTGGCTTGGTCCTGTGCCAGCTTCATGATATTGCCACGTTTGGGTCTATTGTTAAAGCTTCTTTGTCGATCTATCTTATTTTGAACCCATACATTGCCCAAAATACATCTTGAAATAACACAGAAAGTAAGGACGACATCTGAAATCAATGGGATAAGAAAGGATTTAACATAAATCTTTTGGGAACTACTAGGTAGCCATCTGTAATGAGCTAAGAGGATGATCCTTACCATCACTGTATTCCAGAATAAACTCCAAAAGGGACTTTTTTTTAAAGATCATTTTATTGCAGACTCTTACAGCTTTTACAACAATCCATGCATCAATTGTATCAAGCATATTTGCACATATATTGCCATCATTATTTTCTAAACAATTATTTTTTTATTTGAGCCCTTGGTATCAGCTCCTCTTTTTTCCCTCCTTCCCCCCTCCCGCCCTCATAAACCCTTGATAAATTATAAATTATTATTTTCATAGTTTATACTGACCGCTGTCTCCCTTACCCCATGATTTCTGTTGTTTGTCCCCCTGGAGGGGGAGGGGTGGTTATGTATCGATCATTGCAATTGGTTCCCCCTTCCTTCCCTCCTATCTCCACCTTCTCCCTAACCTCCTGGTATCACTACTCCAATTTCTGTTCCTGGATTCCATGTGTCATGAGCTCTTATCTCTTATCTGTACCTGTGTACACACTCCTGTCTAGCCCATAGTGAAAGGCTGGATGGGGTCATGATAGTAAGGGTTGAGGAAGTCTCAAGGAACCAGAGGAATACTGTGTGTTTTATCAGTGCTGTACTACACTCTGGTTGACTCATCCCTTCCTTGTGACCCTTCTGTGAGGGGATGTCCCACTGTCTACAGATGGGTTTGGGGTCTCTGCTCCAACCCCCCTCATTCTCAACAATATAGTTTTTGTTTGTTTGTTTTGGTCTTCTGATGCCTGTTACCTGATCCCATCAACACCTCGTGATTACACAGGCTTCTTCCATGTGGGCATGTTGCTACTCGGCTAGATGGCACCTTTGTTTAACTTCAAGCCTTTAAGACCCCAGATGCTATATCTTTTGATAGCTGGGCACCATCAGCTTTCTTCTTCACCACATTTACTTGTGCACCCGCTTTGTCTTCAGCAATCTTGCTGGGAGGGTGAGCATCACAGAATGCCAAGTTATTAGAACAAAGTGTTCTTGCACTGAGGCAGGCTTGAGCAGAGGGCCAAAGAAGGGCTGAATTTTTATTTGTTAAGCCATGAAAATGCTGAATGAAAACAAAGACAATTTTCTTATGACCTTATAACTGGGAAGTCATTTCTATGACTCCAAATCCAGATGCCAAAGAAAGAAAAGCAATCATTTGATTATATAAAAGTCAAGATTTTTCAAGGCCAAAAAATAAGTCACAAGACAAATGAGAGACTGGAATAAGTTCTTTCTAGCACACTTAACAAGCAGCTGATCTCCCTAGAGTATAACAAGTTCCGAGACAGAACTGACAAAATGACCAAGTATCAGAAGAAAAATTAGCAAAGGATATGAGCATTCACAAAAAGAAAGAAAGAAAGAAAGCAGATAGCCTGAAGATGTATGAAAAGTTGCTTGGCTTCACTCAAAAAGAAATTCAAATTCAAACTATAGTGAGGTATCTGGTTTTATGTAGCAGATGAGCAAACATCTGAAATTATGGAAATGTGTGAAGTAACAGACACGCTCATTCCTTGCCAGTGAGAAGGGTAAAATGTGCACCCTCTAAGGGGAGCGTGGAACCCTGATGGCGTAGTGGGTTACGGGTCGGGCTGCTAACTGCAAGGTCAACAGTTTGAAACCACCAGTTGCTGAGCAAGAGAAAGATGAAGCTGTCTACTCTCATAGAGATTTACACTCTAGAACAACAAATTCTGGAGAGAGCGTGAAGAGATTAGAATTCTTTTACACTGCTGATGGGCCTGTAAAAGCAAACAACCACTGTGGAAAGGGATGCGGCCGTGCCTGAAACAAGTGCGGTAGACATGCCACGTGATGCAGCAGTCCCTGTGCTGGGGATTTCCCCCAAAGACATAAGGGACAGACCCTGTTCTCCCATGCTCATTGCAGCACAGTTCACCATAGCGAGAAGCTGGAAACAACCTAAATTCTCGAAAATAGAAGAATGGGAAAAAAATCTCTAGTACATATACAAAATAAAAAGAGTACACACCCTGAAAAAAATTGTGATGAAACACCTATGATGTGGAGGGGCCTGGAAACCATTCTACGGAGTGAATTACAAAGGACAAATATTGCATGAGTCCATAACTAGAAGAATAAACACTGGGTTAAAAGCAGGCGTCTGTTCCAGGGTCATGCAATAAGCTAATCCAATCTGCCAAGTCACATGGTAAGGAGCCTGCCTAGAACCCGCTCTGAATGCACATCTCACAAACAAACCCCCTTCACAGAGGAGACCTCACTCTGGCCGGACTCAGCTTTTCAAGATCGGGGGAGATGAAGGCAACCATTTAGTTGGTGCCATACAATACTGTCCTAAGGTCACCCCACATCAATAGACACTCCTACCAGAGTGATAAGCTAACCTTACTGGAAATTTAATTCAAGGTGTGGGGAAGGAGCATGCGCATCTAAGAGAAGGCAGGTACAATTCTATAGGTAGGAAAACAGGGGAGCTCAACCTGCCATCAGGAAAAAACACTCAACGATACTTACCTAGAACCCAAGGGGAGAATATGCCGGGTACTATGTTCCTAAGTGGACACTTTGGACCTAGTTTCCATCCAGCCCTTGTAACCCAGGCCATGTGCTATAGAATACGGGAACTTTAGACCCTGCTTTTTTTTTTAAAAAAAAATCATTTTATTGGGGGCTCTTACAAATATAACAATCCATAAATCAATTATATAAAGTGAACTTGTGCATATGTTGCCAAAACGTTACCGTTCTACTGGGGCCCTTTGATATCAGCTCCTCTTTTTTCCTTCCCTTCCCCACCAGCCCACCCTCATAAACCCTTAATAAAGTATATATTATTATTTGTTCTTATTTTACACAGTCTGCTGTATCCCTTCACTCACATTTTTGTTATTCATTGCCATCAGTTGGGGTGGGAGGGTGTTATACATCCATCATTGCTATCAGTTCCCCCCTTCTTCCCTCCCTCTCCTCTCCCTGTACCCTCATGGTATCACTACTCCTATTACTTTTTCTGAGGGGTTATCTGTCCTGGATTATGCATGTTGAAAGCACATATCTATACCAATGAGCATGCTCCAGTCTAGCAGGACTTGTGAGGTAGACCTGAGGTCATGATGGTGGGGGAGGAAGAATTGAAGAACTAAAGGCACTGTGTGTTTCACCAGTGCCATACTGCACTCTGAATGAATGGTCCCTTCCATGTGCCCCTCATGTCCAATTGTCTACAGATGGGCTCTAGGTCTCCACTCTGACCCCTTTCCTTCACATTGATATTATTGTTTCTTTTTAATCTTCCAATATGTGATCCCAGCGACATCTTGTGATCACACAGGGTGATGTGCTTCCTCCATGTGGGCTTTGTTGCTTCCTTGATAGATGACCGCTTGTTTAACTTCAAGCCTTTAAGATCCCAGACATTATATCTTTTAATAGCCAGACACCATCAGCTTTCTTCACCACATTTGCTTATGCACCCATTTTGTCTCCAGCAATCGTGTTGGCAAGGTGAGCATCACAAAAGGGAAGACAAGTAGAAATCCAGAGTCCATCTGCTACCTTAATGCTTTTAACAGATAAATGTATGTACATAGACCAATGCCTTATCTTTACATATTAATCTATTTACATAGATACATGTCTATATTTAGACCTCTCTGTGTAGCTTTTACCTCCTAGTTCTTTCCTCTATTTCCTTATGTTCATCTTTCACTTGGCTCTGAGTAATTCCTCTCGGTACATTACAGTTTAGCAAACACCACCAGGCACTCTACACCCTCCTCAAGGTGGATTTTAGACCCCTTATTGTTCCCCTGACCCTGAATTTGTCCGCTTGCCTCTCCCTTCCCGCCTCCCTCTCCTCTCCCATGTCCCAGAACTGCTGGCCCCGTTGGTTTCTCCTCAGGATTGTTTATCCTGCCTATCTTATTTAGATAGCTATATTTAAATGGGGGGGGGGGGAGGACTATAAATAGTTCCAGATCTATCTGCTGACTTTTATGAATGTTCCCCAAGCAGGTCTGTGGGGTGCCATGTACTGCCCCCACCCCAAGTCAAAAATCTGCTTTCAGGGTTCCTCAGGGACTTAGTGATTTTGCTTCCCTTGCTGCTCTGCTGTGCGCCCTTCATGATTTGCCCCACTGTGGGGGGGCGGGGCGGGGAAGGGGTAGACCAGTCACACTTCCCACACTGTGTCTCCAGTGTTGTCCCCTGTAGTGCTGTGAGCAATTTAGGGGATGCCGTGTCTCCTTCGGGGACCAGCCCTATAGTCTTCTCTTTGCATTAGTTCCTGCAATCAGGAATGTCATATTGGCGGCTTGGTGGGCCACAATGAGGTTCTATCTCTCTCCCTTTCCTGTGGAGACATAAACAACACCCTCCCAGTGGGTGGATTAGTGCTCTGTTACCCACTGCCTTTGTCTTAATTTTTGTTTTTTATCCTGTGCTGCCTACCTCCCTCTGTAGTTCTTAAAGATATGGGAGGGGTGGGAAAGATGTCTTTCAACTCGGATGTTGTCTGCATCTTCTTCTTTTTTTTAAATCGTTTTATTGGGGGCTCATACAACACTTATCACAATCCATACATCCATCCATTGTGTCAAGCACATTTATACATTTATTGCCATCATCGTTCTCAAAACGTGCTTTCTACTTGAGCCCTTGGTGTCAGCTCCTCATTTCCCCCTCTCTCTTCTTATTCTTATTGTTTTGGGTTTTTCCTTTTTAGCTGAATATGCATCTCTGGTTGGGTCACACCACTGCCAGAGAACCCAGACCTCAACCTGGAGATTACGCAGTAAGTAACTTTACTTCTGTGCCCAGGGGGATTTTTGGACTCATCTCAGTGGACTCATGTTGTACTTATCCTTTTGTACTTGGCTAACTTCTCTTAGCATCATTTCCTCTAACTCTTCCCATGAGACTATATGCTTTATGTGTTCATCATTGCTTTTTAGGGATGCGTAATACTCCATTGTGTGTATATACCAGAGTTTTTAAAATCCACTCACCAACTGATGGAAATTTAGATTGTTTCCAATTCTTTGTGATTGTGAACATTGGAGCACAGATGTCTGGTCATGGTCTGTTTCTTACTTCTGGGTATATATCCACTGGAGGGATTGCTGTAGACCCTGCATTTTTGAGGTGTGCAACATCCTTCCTAGACCACACCTAGACCAGAAAAAGTCAAAACTCCACTAAGTGAATGGGGCTCTACCTCAAACTCACCTGTAGCCCTTGGACTTAAGGTTGACACTTCATAGTGTGATAAGAAGCAGATGGCTGTGCCAAGGGTATAGAACTGGCAGTCATCAGACTTTGCCTCAGATCTCTTGCCATGAAGGTGCCCAGGAATGGTGGCCCAGGACTATCATATACTCAATATTTTAATGCTGTCCTTGTTTTATTAAGCGATATATTAATCTGGTAGGCCTGGTTCTGCTGCTGTCAATATTATCCAGTCACCTAAGAGTTTAATCTGTACAAGTGAATTCATGTATTGCTATTTGCAGCCAATTTACACTTGTATAAACTCCTTTTCTCAAGTTTGTTTTGAATTCTACACCATTGGCTAAATGAATGAGACCATCAATAGAATTACCTTATGCCCCAGGGAGATGATTGATAATGTTCTCTACCATAAAATGACAATGATGTCTTTAAGGTTAACAAGATATATAAACCATAGATATATGAATGGATTGTGGACTTGAATTCCATTCTGGACCCAATCTAAGGATAATTGATTCTTATGACATAGCCCTACTTGATATGTGCCTCATGAAGAGATCACTGAAGATATGGTTGCTATAGCAAAGTGTGGTGAAGAAACTAGATGGTGCCTGCCCCTCAGAAAGAATAGTGTCTGGGGTCTTAAAGGCTTATCTTAAAACGTGGAGCCATTTAAATGAGGTGTCAACTAAGTTTACATGAAAGAAGCACACCAGCCTATGTGATACAGGGATTTTGAATGATATAATCCAATTCCAAATGAGGGAATGGTCTCAAAGCTTAAATTGTAAACACCCAGTTTGCAGAAGGCTATGGAAGATAGTGGAAGCCCAAAATCCCTTTTCAGGGTCCACACATGGATGAAGCTTCTGGTAAATCCCCTCTGACCATAATTGAGAGATGTGAATAGCCTTGTTATCAGACAAAGACTATTGTAAAGATGATTATAGTAGGTATAATTAGCTAAAAATATAATAAATTATTTGATCCCCCTTTGGAGCCATTTAAAATTTGTATCAGTTTAAAAATACAATGAAAGGGAAATGCATGTGGATTAAACCTCTGGTGAATCCTCTGAACAACCAAGGATGTTAACAGCCTTGCTCTCATGCAGAGTGCATTGAAAAGTGGATTATTGCAGATATATTTAGGTTAAAATTTAACAGCTTATCATTTGATCTCTCATTTTAAAGTTGTTCCACTTCTTAATATTTTCTGCTTTCTTTTTGATTTATGTTTTTCTGTTTTATTTTGTTATTGTTGTTAGTTTTTTTGTTACTTTGTTTTCTGTTTTTGATTGTTTGGGGTATATGAAACCCGGGGGTGGTGAATCTACAGAGACAGTAACTGGAATGATGATCTCTTGGAGGTACAGCTAGAGGGTTTGAGGGGAAAAGGGAGGTAATAACAAGGGCAAGAAAGAAGAAAATGTTCTAAAATTGATCGTGCTAATAATTGTACAGCTCTTTTTTATATGATTGAACTATCAAATTGTAGGACATATGGATTATGTCCCAATGAAGCTGTTTTAAAGAGTATTTCCAATCTGGGAAACCCATAGGAACAGTTCTACTCAATAGGGTCACCATATGTCAGAATTGCCTCAATGGGCAGTGAGCTTTTTAATAGGATGGGGAGAAGTTTGGCAATGTTTATTAAAATCAGGAATATATGAAACATTGTTAATAGTGAATTTAAAGTGAAGATTTACAGAGTAAATCGATTCTCCATTCAACGACTCATACACAGTTTTTTCATGCCATTGATTGCAATCCTCGCAAAGAAACATCACCCTATTTCCTCCCTATATTCTCATTTCCGTTCATCTTCCCTTCCTAACCCTCTGCACCCTCTCCTTGGGAAACTCGACCGTTTGATTTCAAATGCTTGAGTATTTTGAGGTGTGTTTACCTCCCTAGTGTTATTCTTCCTCTGCTTCTGGAAGCAGAAAAAGTCAGTAAAAATCCAAAACTTGCTGCCATTGAGTTGATTCTGAGTCATAATGACCTTGTAGGACAAATATAACTGGTCCTGAGGGTTTCTGAGATTGTAACTCATTATGGGAGTAGAAAGCCTGGTCTTTCTCCTGAGAAGCAGTTGGTGGTTAAGGTTGGCAGTCCGACGTGTAACCACTACACCACTATCATGCCCCATCCATCAATGTCTTTGCTCTAGGCTCCTGTTAAGCCCACAGCATTGTCAGAGCTGCATATTTTCCCATGGCCAGCACTCCAGTAACTCCAGAATCCCTCAAGCTCCTCTCAGACTTTGGTCCTCTTAGGCCAGGTCCATTGATGCCTTCGTTCTGACTGATTTCATCCCTTGTTCTCCACCTACTTCTTACAAATCTTTTTCTTCCTTAGAAATTGAAGAAGAAGAACAAGAAGGTCAAATGAAGCATGCTTGAGCTGGTAGACTGCCTAGTGGTCCTCACGCCTCGGTGCAGTCCCCTTCCCTTGAATGTGGACTACAGTTAGTATAGTGAATTGATTCTTATGAGGGTTGCTGTTGTTAGATGCTAGTTAGCAAGTCCCTGACTCTTGGCAATGTACTGCACAATGAAACAAAATACTACGCAGTCCTGTGTCATCCTCATGATTAGTTGGAGATTAGACTGTACAATTGTGCTTCACAGGAGTTTCATTGACTGACTTTTGGAAGCAGATTGTCAGGCCTTTCTTCCTAGTCTGTCTTAATCTGGAAGCACTATAGAAACACATTCAGCATCACAGCTACACACAAGCTCCACTGCCAGAGAGGTGGTGGCTGTGCAGGAGATGTATTCACCGAGAAGTGAACCTGAATTTCCCCCAGAGAAGGTGAGGATTCTTCCTTGGAAGCATTCCCCCTCTCACTAAAAGCATGCGGCAAAAGGGAAGGATGCTACTTCCGTGAATAGTTTATGAGAGCCCTGACTTCTGTCCTGATGATATTCTCTTTCTGGGTCTTTTCACTTGCTCTGATGAACCTCACTCTCAAGTTCAGAACTGCCCCAGGGAATTCGGAATATGCCAAAGAACTGAGCCCACCTCCAGCTACCAAAAATACCACCATTGAGTCAACGCCAACTCCTAGAAACCGAGTAGAACTGGTCCTTCAGCTCTCTGCGACTGTAACTCTTCCCAAGAGCAGACCGCCTTACCTTCTCCTGTGGGGTGGCTTGTGGGCTCAAAGGGATGAACTTGTGTCAACAGCTATGTGAATAATCTTAACAGCAGAACCTCCCCTCGCCAAGACTTGAGATGACCACAATCCCAGCCTATACCTTCGCTGAAGCCTTGGAAGACACTACAGCAAAGGACGAAGCTAAGTCTTAACTGGATCTCTTGACCCTAGAAAATGTGAGAAACTAGGTGTCATTTTACGTTATTAAGTTTTGGAGTAGTTTGTTAGGCAGCCGACAGGCATGGCGGAGGACCTATACAATGCTGGGCACAGCCAGCAAGAGTATTTCTTTCTGGGCCTGGTTCTCCACTCCAGGTAGACACGGCATTTCCAGATTCTTTCAATATGATTGTATTTGCCTATCACACAGACATTCATCTGAAAATTGTCATTTCACCTCAAAAATGTAATCCATTCCAAGTGCTGTAGTTCCTTTATGACCTGAATATCACGATTTTAAACAGAGATCAGAATTTTAAGTATTTCTGTTGCTTTAAAGAATGTCTAGGCAGCAGGGACCTAAGAGCTTAAAATTTTTTCTGAAAAACACAGTATTGTGTTGGTAGTAGGCATTGCAGACTGAAATATTGTTTAATGTTGAGGTATTTTTAAATGAATTGGATTTACTTTGGTGTTGTGGTGAAAAATAATTTCACACGAAGGTCATTTATAAATCTCTCCCACTCACGGCAACCCTGTAGGACATGATACAGCGGCCCCTGTGGGTTTCTGAGATTGTAACTCTTTATGGGAATAGAAAGCCTCGTCTTTCTCTGCTATGACCTATTCTTCCCGATATATATACATATACATATATGTATATGAAACGGTAACCCCCCAAAAAGCCAGAATTTCACTGGGCAGAGCAGAGTTTTCATAGTACATATTTTTTCCCTGCTAGGTGTTGCCTGGGAGGGTTCTTTCTGATCACAGTGAATTTTTTCATAAATGTCATTTCACTCAAACCTCATTTTTTGTGGTGATGGATTTAGGAGAACAGTGCGCAGCAGTGAACTTTTGTTTCTTGCTCGGGAAAAAGGCCATAGAAACCGTTGTGATGTTGAACACGGCTTACAAGAACAGCGCTATGGGAAAAACTAAAGAGTAAAACTTGTTTTCTCATTTCAAAAAAGGTGAAGTGCCAATTGATGAAAAACCCTGTTCTGGACGTCCATCATCTTCCAGAACAGATGGAAATGTCAGCTCATAGAACATTAGGAGTTTGTTCCACCAGGTCAGACTGTTAATCCTGCTTGCTATTTAGAGGTTCTGAAAAGATGTGTAACAGTGCGCTGCCAAAAAAGGCCTGATTGGGGGCAGACGGGGCTGTTTTGTCATCATGACAACGCACCTGCTCACACAGCTCTCTAAGTGCACCAGTTTGGGGCCCAAAAGAGCATGCCTCTCTAGCCCCATGCACCTAACTCACCTGACCTCACTCCGTGCAACTATTTTTGTTTCCACAAATGCAGAGGGACATGAAAGGACAGCAATTTGACGATGTAGAAGAGGTGAAGAGAAAAA
>NW_022111324.1:94977271-94985216 GCF_000313985.2 Echinops telfairi
GCCTGGGAAACCCTATGGGGCGACTCCTACCCAGCAGGTCTCTAAGAGTTGGTACCAACTCAACATCAGAGGGATCAGGGGTTGGGAGCCACTCTGGGAGTCACTTCCAAAGATTTGCCTGGCTCTGCTTTTCTTTGCTGACCTATGTCCATTATAAGGTCTCAGTATCGTTGGTGCTCGTGCCGTGGCACAACGCTGCTTAAAACAGTCTGAAATACTATTAATGTGCGTCTCCCTGTTTTACTCATTCATTGGTGTCAAGAGATGCATTTCATATTGAAATTTATGATGCCATTAGAAACACAGTAAAATAAACTTTTGGATTATTTTAACTTCTGTTAGAGTATCAGCTATAGCACATTTTCCTTATCATGTAAATGAGTCTCCTTTAAAAATGTCCCTTAATCTCTTTCTTAAATAGTTATTTCTCAATGATAGTGACCTTGATTTATCAAAATGTGTAATGTCATCAACAAATATTGTACTCCATTTATCAACATATGTAATTCCATCAACAAATGTCTGAATTTGGATATTTAGCCTTTTGTTATCATGACAGGCATAGCTGCAAAACATCGAGGTACTAATCAGACCGTTGTAAGACATTCACCCACCACCCACGTATACACTGAGTCTTTTTCCCATACCTCCCCATTCATAACTCTTTTCCTCGGGAATTTTTCTGCTAAGTCCTAACCCACCCTTCCCATTTGTGGTGTCTCACTGAACATAGCCCTGGTACTGTAGATGAGTACATGTCGGTCTTCATCCTGCAGGGCAGCAATTCCAGCCCACCAGCTGCTCTATGGGAGAGAGATGAGGTTTTCTGCTCCTGAAAAGATTTACAGGAAACCACCAGGGCAGGTCCATTGTGTCCTGAACGTTTTTCCATCTGTCAGAATCAACGTGATGGCAGTGAGTCATGAGCAGAGGGTTGCAGATAAGCAGACTAAGCATATTAAATCAAGTTAAAACCCTGTGATAGAAACATGTCCTGTCCTCCTGCCTTAACAAACATACCTTCAAAATGACAAAATGAAAGATGGGCAGAGCTATGGCTTTTAGACTAGCTAAGATTTATCATCTAAAAGACCAAAAGACATGGAATCAAACGTGATCATGTACATCTTGGTGTTCTGTGGATAGGTTGGTCATGTTTGGCTGAGCAATAAAGGCAACATAATTCAGACTTTGTTATGAATGTCCTCCATACATTTTTTTTGCTTTCATTGCAACAAAGACACTAATCATGCTGCTATGATAACAATTTTCACATAACTGGTGTTCTAGTGACTAGGATAAACTTAAGAACTAAAAATGTAATTGCATACGATCTATAGAAAACACGGGTATACTTCATCTAAAGTCAAATGAAAATAAATGCTAAAATTGAAATTGAATTATTGTAATTTTGTTCATCTTCTAAAATATTTAAAATTATATATTAAAGAAAATACAAATAATTAATGAATAGCAAAATGTTTCATAAAAATGAAATTGATATTTAAATGGAATACTTTTATAAAATTATTCACAAGTCCAGCTTTCCATTTTGAGGAAATGGTAGGGGCCATGTGTGACCTCCTCCAGTGACTTAAGTGGGAAGGAGAATCCTACTCCACATGGGCTCCGAGATGATTCCTAGGAGGAAGCAGTCAGACATGTTTCTACCCTCCAATTCCTTCTACCCTATGCTGACACCAACCATCCTTCCTACCACACTGTGCTTCTCTGCTGGGTTTGAGAAACCACTGGAACATCCACACAGAACTCACAGACAATCCTCATGAACAGGAGGGTTAGTAGGGAAGTTTACAGGATACATCAAATAAGGATCAGAAGCATTAAGGGAACAGCCCTCTTGTCAGCAGTGCCTCTTCTTAGCCATGCCACCAGGCATGTCTTCTCTGGTCTTCAGCTTCTTAGCCATATGACCCCTTGGCCTCTGCCCTGCTCAGGCAAGTGTTAGGAAGCTACGTTAGTGTTGGTAAATGCCCAAAGGGCACCCCACTTTTTAAGTCAGCCGCCTGCCAGGAGACACTCAGCTTTACTTGTGCCACAGGCCTACCACTGTCTCAAGATCTTGGTGCTGCTCCTCTGCCTGTCTCATGGTTTTGATGCTTCGGCCTCTGGTGCCTCTGCTACCTCTACCACTGGTCTTGCGTGCATTCCCCCATTGGTTTGTCTTGTTGTTCTCAGGAATCCCCTCCTCTGGCTTCAGTGAAGGCTCACTTATATACCTAGTGGAATAGCAAAACTGACCAATCTCCTCTATTAGTATTTCACACACCCTATTTGCCTGGTCCTACCCAATCCTTTCAGGAGAGTTACACAGATGATGGGTAGAAGAGCATGCCCAGCAATTTCTCCTCACCACAAATACCATATAATTGCCAACATAAAGAATTGAGAGTGCTCAGGATTATGTTCCTGTATTAGCTGCTCCTGAGTTGGTCCTTGACTCATGGTAACTCCATGCACAATAGAATGAAATGTTGCCAGTCTGGTACCATCCCATAATTGCTTGCAGGACATACAATGAATGCTCCCTTGGCATCCACAGGATTTTGACTGATTTTTGGACGTAGATCACTAGACCTTTCTTCCTAGTCTGTCTTAGTCTGGAAGTTCCACTGAAACCTGTTCAACATCATAGCAGCACACACGCACTTCACTGACAGAGGATTGATGGTTGTGTATGAGGTACATTGGCTGGGAATCAAGCCTAGGTCTCCCACATTGAAGGGGAGAATTCTACCAATGAATGACCAATTCCTCCGAGCTTATATCTCGTCATGCCCTGGTAGTATTAAGGGATATGTTGGGTAGCTAGCCACAAGGTCAGCAGCAGTTTAGACCCACAAGTTTTCTCCTGGGCAGAAAGAGCAGACCGTCTATTCCTGTCAATGACTGCAGGATTGGAAACCCTCCGAGTGAGGATCAACTCGATGACAATGAGATTGATTTGGAGATATATATATGACAAAGTATGCACATAGCAAAATGTCTCTTCACTATGTACAACTATTGAAAGTGTGGCTAGATCCTCAGTGCATCCAGCACCAAAAATTGAGACAGGAGGAGAAGCAAGACAATGAGTGCTGAGTAATACTAGGAAACAATACCTTCTTGCGCAAGATCAGCTATATATTTGACAAGCTAATTAATTTGTCTTTTTCCTCTCTCTTAACTGATAGCACCATTTAAATGCCTCCTACACTTGGAATCAGTGTTTATCTTTGTTGACAGCAGGGGCACAACCCTGAAATGCACAGCATTCAGATGCTGTCATCTATTGGATCAAGAACATAGGAAAGGATGCTGAGAAGCATTTCTTGGGGCACACACACCACTAGTCATGAACAAGGAGCTTCATGGTTATGCACCATGCTGTGGCAGATTTGACATGGAGTCTGAGCACTGATTTAAGGAGGTGCTGGCTGGTCCTGATGAAAAGGTACAAGGGACTATATTGAGAGAAGCCTCTACAGACATATCTGATATAATTGAGCCACAAAGCATCTTTGGCTTTGATGTCTTACTCTGTCACAGCTGCAGGATGCCTGAGGGCACTAGGTCAGTACACTGCATCTAAGATACCTGGTTGGCTTACCTGCAGCCCTAATCAGTATTTTACTCTGTGTTAGTCTGGGTACATTAGAGAAACAAATCCACAGAAACTCATATGTATAAGAGAGAGTTTTATATAAAGGGTAAGTGCACATCAAGAAAACATCCCAACCCATTGCACCCCAAGCCCACAAGTCCAATATTATTAGCCCATTTGTCCGACACCAGTCTTTCTCCATCTCACAAACCACATGCAATGATGCCGACTGCAGGAAGAAAGCCAAGTCAGTGAATGTGTAAGCATCTCAGCGCTGGCAGGGGTCTCCACACGACCGCTCCAGCACCCAGGGCTGCATCGGGGTAGGTCCATGTGGCTTCTCCTCAGGGCTGTCTTGCAGGAAGTGAGCCTTGCAAGCTGAAGCAGGGAACTGGCTCAGGCAGCTGCGCCCTGGTCCAACCATCAGAAAGCAAGAGACCCGAGAACTAGAAAGGCAAGGCTCACTGAGCCATTTATCCCTCTGCCCTTCAATTAACCCCACATGTGTTTATCGGCCAGGTTGGCACAATAAACTAACTACCTCATACTGTTTCTCCTAGTCTAAACTCATGCTTTCCGCCAATGGAGGCCCTTGCTAGCTGGTTACAAAATTAGGTAATATTGTAAAATGTTTGTTGTTATTGTTAGCAACTGTGTTAGGCAGGGTTCCCTAGAGAAATGAAACCAGGACACTTATGATTATAAGTGTTTATACAGCACGAAGGAATTTAACAACTAATTACACAGCACTTGAGAAGGCTTAGTTAAACTCACTTCCGTCGAACAGTTAATATACTAGAAGTCCTTTAACTCAGAAGGGCTGCAAGGTCCAAGGTTAAGGAAGCAGACAGCTGAGTCTTCTCTTGGGCAATGCAGGCAGAGTCTACCAACAGGCAGCAAACAGCAGGGTGGGTCACCAACAGTCAGTAGCTCAGGAACTTAGCTAAGCAGACCCGGATGGGATCTCGAACTCAAGCAATGCAAGATGACAGGAGCCACCAGCCTCAAGCTTGAGTGATGTATACACAGCAGCATGGTGAAGCAGCTTTCAAAGGAGCCTCATGATCTCTGGCCTCACAAGTTCTAGCAACATGATCCATGGGATTTCTTGTCTCACAGGTAGTGTAGCTCACAAGTTGAGGCAGAGAACTAGCTAAAGCAGCCACATGCTGGTCTGATTAGCAGAGAGCAGGAGAGACAAGGGTGGACCAGGCAGGGCCATTTATCTCTTTCCCGTCCAATCAAAGTGCAACCAATCTATCACAGCTGATGGTGGGTTGATTCCAGCTCCTGATGTCTTCTTCGCATACAATAAAAAGGGATCTTGTCATTCATCATCCTCCATTCATCAGCACGTTTGGATCCATTGTTGCAGTGGCTGTGCTAATCCAGCTCACCAAGGGTATGCCATGCCTTCGATTGCTTTCCATTTGTGATTTATCCTACCTGATGCTATGTCCAAAGAAATGACTGCACAGTGTTTTTTCCAAAGAAAATATCATTAGACAATGCTTTCAGTGACTAACTAAAGGAGGAGAGTCACCAGACCTTTCTTCCTAATCTAAACCAGTCTGGAAGCTCTGCTGAAATGTAGTGGCCATTTGAAAAGCAGATGACATAGCTTCCAGCATCACAGCCATTGAAGTTCAATAAAAGACAAAGTGTCTAATGTTGTCCATATGATTCCTGGAAGGCATCTGACCACACGTCCACAGCCATGCTCTTTTCATTGCCCGTCTTCTTCCAAACTTCTGAATCAAATGCATGTTGCTGTTTTTGTTGTAACTGACTGTTTTACTCATTATAGTTCAAACAACTTATTGCTACTTGTTTTCTAAAATCAACAGAGTGCACATTTTGGGGGTGCTAATCATATTTGTAACAAGAACAGCAAGCATCAATTGCTTATGGACATTCATTCAAATCCATGACATAGGTACAATTTTGCCAAAGAAGAATCTGAGGCACAGAGAAGTTATATAATTTGGCAAAATAAATTTGCAAAAGCATTGTAACACTTGTACAGATTCTTAGCCAATTCACTAAATTATACTATAGGACATAAAGAATGGGTGTTTGTTGTATACCAGAGGCATGGTTTGCTTACTTTCTACAAACAAAAAAAAGACTTTCTTGAAAATTGGTGGAAGGTACATACGATCAAAAACACTATCTATGTACCCTCATTGATTTTCCTTCTGGGAGTTGATGCTGGTCATGGATGCTGCTGATATCATACCATAAAATGTTTTGAGTATTTGTTCACAGGAGTGGATCCTCTTGTGCTCATGTGACAAGTGGCAAGTGGCTGTGGGAAGGGGAGAGAAACTTTATGAGCATCTTCATGGATCAGAAATCTGCCAAGAACCTACAGACCTCATGGGTAATACCCCAATGTGCTATAGCACACAGGGAAAGAAACAGTTAAATCCTGGCCCCTAAGGTCCCCTCGAAGGCTGGTGAAAGAGCTGGGCATGGAGCCCAAGCCTCTGGCTCCTCTCTCTGAGTTTCAGGAAGCAAACTCCACTCGGACATTTAATCGGTGAGACACTGTGTTTATATTGAAGCATTCCCTCCCAATATTTGCAACCCAAACACTCCAGCATGGAGTCAGAGCCTGAGTATTTGGGGGGAATGAAAGGATGGGATCTGACCCCAAGCAAAAGTGTCAGTCCCAGATGCCTGAAGAGTAAAGTGAAATCTAGCCATGTATGGTAAATGATGGCATAAAAATAAATCATCTTTTAAGGCTTTCCCTCCCTAATCCTCAGTATTAGCACAGGTCAAACAACATCACAATAAATGCCATCATCATAATAAGATTCCTGATTTTCAGCCAATGGCCCTCTTATTCCATGTCACATTTTCTCAGAATTTGCAGCAATGGAATTTGAATTATACTCTGATGAGGTACACAGCTTAAAAAATAATAAATGCTGATCTCTTAATGGGAGACGACCTATTTTCTAGAAGTCTGAGAGCTAGCCAAATACAAAGTAAGAGAAGTGTCCTGAAGAATTGGTATTTAGGCCTCGGGCTGCTTCTGGTTCAGCTTCCCTAGGACTACTGTTTTGTTTATGCTTTTGTCCTAATTGTCCTGGGTGAAAAAAATTGAAAAATGTCTACAAACATAGAAAAGGAACTTAACTTCCCTGTGTTCCTACAGTTCTGCTCTTCTTTACCTTGGAGGATAATCCGGACTATCCCGTCATTTTTTTCAGAAAACTCTCTTTCTGATGCTCTTCCTCCTCAAAGTATCCAAGTCATCCATTTTGCCTCCACTTGGAGAATCCTTCCTCCCCGCCCTGATGGCCATGGATAAGGCACAGAAACAGCAGGATGCCTCAGCTGAGGCTCACAGTTTAGTTGCTATTGCTGTTAGCTCTCTTTATTTTCACAAAGCAAGTCTGCCAGGTTCCTGGCTTATTAAAGCCAAGCCTCTTTTCCTGGGTCCTTAGTCACTACCAGCTGACGTCAGAGCGGATGATATGCCTCCTTTGGTCTATGGAAATCACCCTTATCCTCCCAGTCCTTGAAAGATTCATGTAGGCTTTTTAACACTGGATTCAGAATGGCTGCATCTTGTCTATGTAGATGGACTTTAGGAGGGGATAGCTCTTAGCATAGCCTGTCTAATCACTTAACTCAATATTGCTAATGCTATTTTAAGCCACCGCTTGTTTGTCAGTGTGTTGTACTGTAGTGGCTTGTGTGTTGATGTGATGCTGGTAGCTATGGCACTGGTATTGAAAATACCAGTAGGGTCATTCAAAATGAACAGGTTTCAGCAGAGCTTCTAGACTAAGAATGGAGTAGAAGAAAGAATAGGCTGTCTGCTTCTGAGGAATTATCCATGGAAAACCTTATAGACAGAGCTTAAACATTGTCAGATACTGAAAACTTCATAAAAAGAAGCAGAATATTGTCGGAGATTATGCCAGAAGTTGAGTCTCTCAGGTCAGAAGACAGTCAAAACTTAATTGATGAAGAGTTGCCTTCTCAAGGTAGAATCGACTATAATGTGGTGGATGGAGTAAAGCTTTCTGGACTTTCATTTGCTGATGGGGCATGGCTTAAAATGAGAAGAAACACCTGCAAAAATCAATTAATAATCAGAATTTGGAATGTACAAAATATGAATCTAAAAAAAATTGGAAGTCATCAAAAATGAAATGGAACTAATAAAGATTGATATCCTAGACATTAGTGAGCTAAAATGGACTGGTATTAGCCAGTTGGAATGGGAAAATCCTATGGTTTACTCTGCTGGCAATGAAATAATCAAGAGGAATGGCATTGCATTCATCCTCAAAGAACATTTCAAGGTCTTTCTTGAAG
>NW_022111324.1:94985411-95006301 GCF_000313985.2 Echinops telfairi
GGCCATTGGAATGCAAAAATTAGAAATAAAGAATAAGGAACAGTAGTTGGAAAATATGGTTTTGGTGATAAGATTTTTTAAGACCAATGACTTCTACGTCAAAAATACCCTTTTCAACAAGACAAAGGCAACTATCCACATAGACTTCTTCAAATAGAATATGTGGAAATCAAATTGACCACATCTGTTGAAAGAGATGATGGAAAAGCTCAGTATCAGCAGGTAAAGTCAAGCTAGGGAGTGATTGTAGAACACACTAGCATTGCTCCTCTTTAAGTTATGGCTGAAGGTAAAGAAAATTAAAAACAAGTCCATGTGAGCCAAACTTTGACCTTAAGTCTATCCCATCTGAAGTTCGAGAACATTTCAAGAATAGATTTGACCCATTAAACACTAATAAAAAAAGATATTACGAGCTGTGGGAGGACATCAAGAACATCATACATGAGGAAAGCCAAAGGTCATTAAAAAGAAAAGAAAAAATTTAAAAGATTAACATGCATATCAGAAGAGACTGAAACTTGCTCTTTTAAAAAATTTATTTTTATTAGTTGGGATTTAATACATATAACATATCATTCCATATTTCAATCATGTCAAGTAGAATTGTACAATTGCTATCCAAATCAGCATCCAAGCATTCTTTTTCTACATGGACTCCTTGACACGGTCTCCCTTTTACCCCACCCCCACCACTGCATCCCTCCCCGCAAAATCCCTTATTCTATTTTCTGTCCCTATAGGATCATCAATCCTGGGTTTCATATTGAAACTTGCTCTTAATCAGAGAGTAGCTAAGGCACATTGAAAAAATTACGAAGTCAAAGAGCTAAACAAACATTTACAAGAACCAATGGCACTAAAGCAGCAGTTCTCAACCTGTGGGTTGCGACACACCAGACCCCTTCACAAGGGTCGCCTAAGACCATCGGAAAACATGTATTTCCAATGGTCTTAAGAACCGAGACCGCTCTTCTATCCGTGTCCGGGCAGGTCCGCCCACATGCAGATACACCCACGTACGAGTACCTAGCGCGATGACATCATCACGCCAAACCCATCACACACACCCTGTACAAATACAGATGAATGTGACAAGGTTGGCGCCATTATGCATTTAACTTATGCAGAGCAGTCACACATGTGTAGAGAGCAGCTACTGTGTGACTATCAGACATTTGCAGACAATTATGATTCATAACAGTAGCAAAATTACAGTTATGAAGCAGCAATGAAAATAATTTTATGGTTGAAGGTCACCACAATATGAGCAACTGTATTAAAGGGTCACGGCATTAGGAAGGTTGAGAACCTGTACTAAAGGAAGATGTCCAAGTTTCACTGAAAACATTAGAAAAAAAATAAGGCTCCAGGAATCGAGGAGATGTCAATGGAAATATTTTAACAAGCTGATGAAGCACTGGAAGCACTCCCCTGTCTATGCCAGGAAATGTGGAAGACAGCTACTTGGCCGACTAACTGGGAGAGATCCGTATATGTACCCATTCCAAAGAAAGGTGACCCAACAAAATGCTCAAATTATTGAATAATATCATTAATATCACATGACAGTAAAATTTTGCTGAAGATCATCCAAAAAAAACGGTTGCAGCAATACATTGACAAGGAACTACCAGAGTATCAGGTCTGATTCAGAAGAGGACATGGAACAAGGGATCTCCTTCCTGACATCAAATGGGTATTGGCTAAAAGCAGAGAATACCAGAAAGATGTTTGCTTGTGTTTTACTGACTATACTGAGGCATTTGACTGTTTGGACTATAATAAACTATGGGTAGCCTTGAGAAGAATGGAAATTCCAGAGAACTATTTTGTTCACACGTGGAAACTGTATCTGGAAAAAGAGGCGGTTGTGTGAACAGAACAAGGGCATATAGCATGGTCAAAATCAGGAAAAGTATGAGCCAGGGTTGTATCTTCACATCACACTTAATTCGATCTGTATGCTAAGTAAATAATCAGAGAAGTTGGATGATCAGGAAACATCAGAGAAGAAGAATTTTGCAACAGCATTGAAGGACAGCAGTGACACAATCTGGCTGGCTGAAATTGAGGAGGAATTGAAGCACTTGCTGCTGAAGATCAAGTGCTGTAACCTTCAATAGGGATGACAACCCAATTTAAAGAAAACCAACATCTTCGCAGCTGGACCAATAGGTGACATCACAATAAACTCCAAAACCAAACTCACTGTCACCAAGTTGATTCCAACTCGTAGCGATCCCATAGGACAGAAAAGAAATGCTGCTGTGGGTTTCAAGGAGCAAAAAGACACAGCTTTTTCCCACAGTGTGGCTGGGCAAGGTTGAAGTTACGCTTTCAAATTGCTGATCTTTCGGGTAGCAGCACCACTGCACCAGCAGGGCTCCTTAACATCATTATAAATGGAGAAAAATATTGAAGTTGTCAAGGATCTGGTCTTGCTTGGATCCACAAGCAATGCTCATGGAAGCAATAGTCAAAAAATTTAATGATACATTGCACTAGGTAAATCTGCAGCACAATATCTCTTAAAAGTTTTGAAAAGCAAGGGTCATGGTATTCTCAATCACCTTATATCAGTGGTTCTTAACCTGTAGGTCGCGGCCCCTTTGGGAGTCGAATGATCCTTTCACGGGGGTCACCTAAGACCACCGGAAAACACATAATTCCCAATGATTGGGAGTCACCACAACATGAGGGACTGTATTAAAGGGTCACGTCCTTGGGAAGGGTGAGAACCATTGGCTTATATGCATGTGAAACTTGGACATTGACTGAGGAAGACCAAAGAAGACACAATATACTTGAATTATGAAGCTGGTGAGGAACATTGGAAGTTCCATGGCCTGCCAGAAGAACAAACAAATCTGTCTTTGAAGAAGCACAGCCAGAATGCTCCCTAGAGGCAAGGATGATGCGACAGAGTCTCTTGTACTTTGAGCATGTTGTCTGGAGAGACCAGTCTCTGCAGAAGGAAACCATGTTTGGTAAAGTAGAGGGGTAGGGACAAAGAGGAACGCCTTTGACAAGACAGATCGATACGATGGCTGCGTCGATGGACTCAAATATAAAAACGATTGTGAGGATTGCACAAGACACAGCAGGGTTTCCTTCTTTGATTGGCACTGACGTTAGCGAACCGAAACACAAGATAACCCATTACTCATTCTGAGAGTCCCTTCATAGTGACTGCTGGGCTTTCTCCCATCCTTCTCTCCTTCCACTTTTTTCTTTTATTTTCCTCCATGTCGCAAATTAAATGACAACCACGAGTCACACACTGAGGAAGAAGCAATCACAATATGGGACAATGACAGCTAGTAGCTTTTACACCTAATGTTTGCTCAGGCAAAAGTTAGAAATGTTCGTTTTATAACAAAATTAAGTGTAATTATCTATCGAAATTATCATAAATGTATTATGTTAAATAATTTAGATTCCCTGCTGTGTACACCTACTAATTATATTCAAAGGCTGATTGAATTAAAACTTGTTAGATCACATGCCCTCTGATTGCTAAATAACAGATAAAAGTAATTATATAGTCTACACGTATCTATATATGATATGAATCTGGTTATTTACTCATGTCCACACATCTACACCTGTGTGTGTTTACATTTAAGACTCAAGCTATCTCAACACAAACATAAAAAATCATCTTCCATCAAGTCAATCCAATTCAGCAACACTGTAGAACAGAGTGCAGGAGTCCCGGTGGTGCAGTGGTTACCAGTTGGCCTGCCAACTGCAAAGTCAGCAGTTCGAAACCACCAGCCACTCCTTGGGGAAAAGACAGCGCTTTCTACTCCGAGGGCAGTTTTCCCTGTCCTGGAGGGTTGCTATGAGTCAGCATCGACTAAATGGCAGTGAGTTTTCTTTTCACAGACCAGAGTAAAACTGATCCCATATAATTTTCAAGACTATATTCTCTACGAAAACAAACTGTTAAATCTTTGTCCTACAGAAGGGCTGGTGGGTTCAAAACATTGACTTTTTTATTATCAGCCCAATTCTTAACCACTGTGCTACCAGGGCTCCTTTGCACACGTAAAGGTCACCAACATGACCTCAGTAGTCACTGAACTGATTAAATTGACAATAACATGCGTTTTGTCAAATGGCTCACGCTTCTGAGAGAGCAGCCAAGGTTTACCCAGAGATAACCATGAGGTATGGAGGGTGGTCTCAAGACCTTCCCAAAGCATGCGGATACATTTTTTGGCCGATGAAATCTGAGTCTTAGTTTTCTGTTTGAAATCATTACATAGAAAAAGAAATAACACATATGTATATTAAATTGTAATGTATATTTATTATGATGAATTATAAATGCATAATACATTTATATTGGGGTGTGTGTGTGTGTGTATCCACCACCCATCTGTCAATTTGTTAGTCTGTTGTGGCTCACGTGTTGCTGGCCAGTCATGGTGCAAAGTTCAGTGGAACTTCTAGACTAAAATAGACTAGGAAGAAATACTTGGCTATCTACTTTCGAAAATTAGCCATGAATACTCCATTAATATTGTTCAATATTGGACCAGGCGACATTTCATCTGTTGTCCTTAGAGTTTCCATGTATGATTCAGAGTTTGACTGACAGCAGCTCAGCTAACGACAACTCTGGTTTTGGTTTTTTTATTGGGAACTCTCACAGCTCTTATCACAATCCATCCATGTATCCATTGTGTCAAACACATCTGTACGTATGTTGTCATCTTTTTCAAAACATGTTCCTTCTACTTGAGCCCCTGGCATCAGCTCCTCAGGTTTTCTCCTCCCTCCCCCACTCTCCCTCCCCCATGACCCCTTGAAAATTTATAAATTATCAAGCAAATATGGCGAAGAAAGCTGATGGTGCCCAGCTATCAAAAGATATAGCGTCTGGGGTCTTAAAGGCTTGAAGGTAAACAAGCGGCCATCTAGCTGATTAGGAAATATGTTTAATTTTTAAAACCAAGTTAATATATGAAAGGATTTTTTGAAAGTTTGTGGAAACTTTCCATTATGTTTTATTCCCCTTCACTTCTTAAACCCCCTTCATACACAGTCAAATGGTGATATTTTCTACTGAAACACAATGGTCCCCAAGCTCTCTATTCCCCAATCCTTGAAGACAACATTTTCATATATATTCATAGTCTATTCTGGTATTTACACTAATATGCCTAAGTAACATACTTCCTATTCTATTTCTCAATTAATCCCAGGAAAAAGTGGAGGCTTTCTACTCGCACAGAGTCGCAGTCTCAGAAACCCACGAGGCCAGTTCTCGCTTAGAGACACCAGGAGTCAGAACTGACTTGAAGGCAGTGAGTTTGATTTTCTTAGTTATTAAAAATTAAATTAATCAATTTTGGAAATTATCTATTGACAATTATAAAAGGTCAATAATTAACTTTCTATATATACATGCCCTTCTTACATTTTTCAAGACAATAAATATTTAATCAATATTTATATTCTTTCTACTTTTATGAATATTATTGACCTCTTGCCAGATTTATGTTTCCTTTCTCAGACAACATTTTGGATTTGTCATGAAGGTCATAGAAATTACCTCATTTTTTAATTGCTTCATTTTCCAGGTACCTAATTCTTTACTTAAAAAAGCCCTGGTGGCCAGGTGGGTTGCACTTTGGTCTGTTACTCACAGGTCAGTCGTTTGAAACAACCAGCTGAGAGAACAATCAAATCTGTCGTGGAAGAGGTCCAACCCAATGCACAGCCACAATGCTCCTTAGTATGGAGGGCAGCACCACTTCATCTCAGGTACTTTGGTCATGTTATCAGCAAAGACCCATCCCTGGAAAATTACAACATGCTTAATAAAGTAGAGGAGCAGTCAAAAAGAGGAAGTTCTCAATGAGATGAATTTGCACGGTGGCTGAAACAATGGGCTCCAACACCACAATGGTGAGAGTGGCACAGGACTGAGCAGTATTTGTTCTGTTGTACATAGGGTCAGTGTGCATCAGAACTGAGTCAATGGCATTGAATGAGGACAACAACAACATGGTGACCATATTGAACGACGCAAGAAGTATCATAAAAAGGATAAGAAATTCAGGTACTGCACTCAAAAGGATTTATCATTGTTCAACTATTTCAAGAGGTACCATCTGATTAAAACTAATGGAATTGAAGTCTACGCTGCTTTAAGGGCACTGGCAAAGAGTAAGAATCTAGAAATGGATGGAATACGGATTGAAATATTTTAACAAATAGATGCAAAACTGGATCCCTTGGTTATCTATGTTAAGAAAATTTCAAGAGAGCTACCTGGTCCACCAACTGGAATAAATCCATACTTGTGTCCAATCCAAAGCTAGCTGGCCCAAGAGAATGCTAAATTTCTGTACCATCATCATTAATATCACACACAAGTAAGTTCTTCTGAAGGTAATTTAAAAACAATTGGAGGAGTACATCGACATGAAGCTGCCAGAAATTTAAGCCTGATTCTGAAGACGATCCAAAATGGAGAGTTATGATTATTGATGTTGGATGTACTGTGACTTAAAAAGAGAGACCACTAGCAGATTTATTTTACCTGTGTTTTGTTAACGATGCAAAGACATTCGATTCTGTGACTCATGAAGTTATGGATAATGTTGGGGGGGTTAGAAAAGAAGTCCAGAATATTTAATTGTGCTCAAGCACTCAAACAGAATTTTTACATGAATCAAGAGACAATATTCAAACAGAACAAGGGGGTATTGCATATTTAAAATCAGGAAACTTGTAGGCTGTGGCTGTAGTCTTTCATCATACTTGTTCAGCCTGCATCTGTGCAAATAACACAAGAAGATGAAGTATATGAAAAAGTCATAGCATCCCAATCACAGGAAGGCTCATTAATAATCTGTTATATGTAGATTTACTTGCTGAAGTTAGAGAGAACTTGAAGTACTTATTGAGGAAGCTCAAAGAATACAGTCTCCAGTATGAAATATAACTCAGCATAGAGGGGGAAAATCCTCACAATTGGACCAATAAGAAAGTTGAGATGAATGAAGAAAATACCAAAGCTGTAATGATCTCATTTTACTTAGATCCCTTTGAAGCAGCAGTCAAGAAATGACATTGTGTTAGTCAAATCTGCTGCAAAAACTCAAATTGCTGTTTTAAGAAAACTAAGTTACTTGAGGGATAGGATGTGCCCGACCCAAGTCATGGTCTTTTCAATTTTCTCAAATGTGTACGAAGGCCGGACAAAGCATAAGGAAGACTGAAAGAGAACTGATCCCTTTCAGTCTGGGCTCTGTCAACAGTATTAACTATGCCGTAGACTGGCAGAAGAACCAATGTATGTACTCTCTTAGATAAAGTACAACCAGAAGACTGGCAGAAGAACCAATGTATGTACTCTCTTAGATAAAGTACAACCAGAAGACTGGCAGAAGAACCAATGTATGTACTCTCTTAGATAAAGTACAACCAGAATGCCCCTGAGAAGTAAAGATGGTGATGCTACAGCTCACGTACTTTGGTCACGTCATCCATAGGGACCAATCCCTAGAGAGGGACATCATGCCTTGTAAAATATGAGGTCAACCCAAAAGAGGAAGTACCTCGGTGAGACGGATTGACAAAGTAGCCACAATAATAGGCTGACATACGAGAACAATCGTGAGGCTTTCACAGGATCAGGCACTGCTTCTTTCTGTTGTACCTTGAATCTTTATGAGTTAGAGCAGACTTGATGGCGCTTAACATCAACTCCTCCCCAATGCTCCCAGAGAGTCCATCAGTTGTTCATCTGGGAACATACACCTATGAGAGAACTAAGCTGTTGTTTACACCAATCGGGCTTCTCTACATTCATGAGTGGACACAGTAAACAGCTCTCCCTGTTCTTGATTTGATTAAATTCTAGTGGGGGGAAAAAGACAATTTCAAATAAAAATAATAACTAAGTAAGTTTAGTACCTTTTTTGTTTTTATAGTTTTCAGTTTGTGCCCTGGAGGAACATTAGGATAGCTTGTGAAGGTCAGTGCTAATGAGTTACTCTTTTCATTAGGTGCTCAGGAGTCAGAAATGCTGCAGAAGGGGCTTCAGCCAGAGGGTAGAAGAGTCAAGCACCCACCCCCTCAGCAACAGTGGTTCTCAACCTTCCCAATGCCACAACACTTTAGTACCGTTCCTCATGTGGTGGTGACCCCCACCCATAATATGATTTGTGTTGCTACTTCATAACTATAATTTTGCTCCTGTTATGAATTGGGTGACCCCTGTGAAGGGGTCATTCGACCCCCAAAGGGGTCAAGACCCACAGGTTGAGAACTTCTGCTCTACAAAAAAAGGCAATAAGAAATAAAAGGGAACAGATTAGATAGATAGATGATAGATAGATAGATAGATAGATAGATAGATAGATAGATAGATAGATAGATAATCTTGGGAACCTGAGCTTAAAAAAAAAGGACATCAAATATTACCTAGAAGAAAGAACTGCACAAAAATAGCCAACAAGAAGATGAGCAGAATGGCAGCTGGTAAACTGCTATGACACCATGTAACCATTTTGGATTTTTGCCAGCAGTGTTCTAATCTAAGTGGCCCTGGTAATAAGCTCCACTTACACCAGCAGCCACATCCGTAGGTGGCAATCAGATCGCAACCATGCCCACAATGCCCAACCACGCCTGAACCTTCTGCATCCTTGCTCACCGGCCAGGTTTCTCACCCACTTCTGCAGAACCGTGTGATTAATAATAGGCAGTGACCAACACCAGCCCAACCCAGCCTCGATTGTTCTACATGAACAGCACAGATCTGCACACACAGTACCACACTTCTGTCACACCAGCCAGGAGACCAGTGGTGTCTAATTGATGCCATATCTCACACTCACTCGGATATATGAAAACCAACAAAAACTGGTCAAAACACACCAACCAATTAAACACAATTGAACAGCATCACCACACTCTGTCAGAAACAAGACACAGTTTACACAAACAGGTGTGAAAACATGAGAAATGGACAAACTTGTAATGTCCTACCTACTCAGATGAACACGATCTGAAGCAGCAAACTGGAACAGACCCATGACAAAAGAAGAAATGGAACAGGTCATTAAAAAAAGAAGTCGTTTTGAAAATGATGATGGCAACCAATGTACAAATTGCTTGACACCATGGATGGATGGATGGATTGTGATAAGAGCTATATGAGCCCCCAATAAAATGATAAAAGAAGAAGTCATGGCCCAGACAGCTCCACTGGTGAATTCTACCAAGTGTTCAGAGGAGTGCTGACACCCATTCCAGAAATTTTAAAATGGTGGAATATTGCCCAACTCATTCCATAAAGCAAGCATAATCTTGATACTAAAACTTAGTAACAGCATCAGTAAAAAAGAAAATTATAGACCAGCATCCCTTAGGCCACAAAAATTCTCAACAAAGTTCTAACCAATAGAATTTTGAAACATATTTTAAAATATCACAGCCAAGTGAAATTCATACCAGGTTGAATTTCATTGTTGGCTCAATATTTTTTAAAAAAGAAGAAAAAGAAGAAGAAAGTATAATTCACCACATAAATGAGACCAAGAAAAAGAACCACACAATCTTATCAGTTATTGGAAGGAAATGGGAAATGGAAGTTAATGGAAGAAAAGCATTGAAGAAAGTGCAATGCCTATCCCTTCTTTAAAGGAAAAAAAAGTGCTCAACAAAATAAGAATAGAAGGGAAATTTCTCAACATAATTAAAGGCATATATGTCAAACAATTGACCAACATTAGCCTTAGGGAATACTGGGAGCATTGTGGATGGAACCCAGAGAAGGATTATTTATTGTCACTATCATCCAATCCAATGTTGTATTAGAAGTCCTAGCCAGAGCAATAATGCAAGAAAGGAATTTAAATAAAAGGCATTCAAATTGGCAAAGAAGAAGTAGAACTAGCTCTACACATACATTTGTAAAATGGATGATCCTATGTATAGAAAATCCCAACGACACAGCAGGAAAATTACTGGAACTAACGAAAAGACTCAGCAAAGTGCTTAGGAAGATCAACAAGAAAATAATCAAAGTAGTCTAATTCCTTTGCACTTACAAACAGAACTCTGAGAAGGGAGACAATACCATTTGCAATGGGTATCTAAAGGATTAAATACTTAGGAATAAATCTTATCAGAGATTTTTCACAAAAGATCTATCCAAATAAAGCTACAAATAAGAAACCAAAAGAGACCCACATAAGCAGAAGAACATAACATGTTCATAAGTTAAAGACCTTATGGTGAAAATATCACTACCCACTACCCAAAAAGCACTACAATAAATATCATGCAATCTTGACAAGGATTCCATCATTATCTGCTAAGAGATGGAAAACTGAAACCTCAACATTATTTGGAGAGAGAAGTGCTCCTGGATAAGAACACAGTGGTCCATGCCGCCTGGTACTGACACAGGACAGACAGACCCATCCCTGGGACAGAATTGAGAACCAAGATGCATATCCATCCACCTATGGACAGACGATCTCTGAAAAGCGGCCTGAACTAATTAAGTGGAAGAGAGCCTCTAATAAATGGTGATGACAAAACTGGATTTTCAGAAAAAAATAAACAGGACCCATATCTCGTAACAGATGCAAAAACAAACTCAAAATAGATCAAAGGCTTCTCAATGTAAAACCTATAGCTATAAAGGTGATCAAAGGAAACACAAGAACAAAGGTAGGGCCCCTAATCAATATTAAGGGGGCTTCAGAAATTCATGGAAAATTTAGTTTAAAGGTACTATAATATTTCCACCAACTTTTTGATGACCCTCATACATTATCAAACATAACCAAAAAATGCAAAAACAGCAGAAGACAAATTAGATGACTGAGACATTAAAAAATTAGATACTTATGCACACCAAAAAGTTTCACCGAAAGTCTAAAAAGAGAACCCAGAGATTGAAAGGAAAATAAATTGGTGATGACATATTGGAAAAGTGCTGAATCTCTAAAATGCATAGAATACTCTAACACCTCAACAACAAAGAAGCCAATTCATAAATGGGCAGGGGATTCGAACATAGATATGTTACCATAGAAGACATTTACATAGCCAAAAAAACACATGAAGAAGTGATTGCTGTCCTGAGCTATCCCAGAAAACCAAGCTCACAACCATTGAGTCAATTCTGACTCATAGATTCTGCTCTATCGCATAGGACAGAGCTGCGTCAGACAGTCTCCAAGAGAGCAAATCTTTACAGGCCTCATCTTTCTTCCTCAGAGCGGCTGGTAGTTTCAAACTGCTAACCTTGCCGTTAGCAGCCCAACTCATAACTCAGAGCTTCTCTTCACTAGCCATTAAAGAGATGCAAATCAAAGCAACAATGAGATATCATCTTCCCCGGGCATTAGGAGTGAAGTTGAGAAAGGTACAAAATAACAGTGGTGGTGAGGATGTGGAGATACTGGCACCCTCACTCAAGACACTGCCAGTGGGCTGTGAAATGATGCAATCACGGTGCCACTGGATGGCACTTCTTTAAAAAGGTTAAAGAAGTATGGCACGTCTTTATTTTTTTAATCATTTTATTTGGGGCTCTTACAGCTCTTAGCACACTCCATCCATCCATCCATTGTGTCAAACATGTGTACCTATGTTGCCATCAACATTTTCAAAAAATTTTCTTTCTACTTGATCCCTTGATATCAGCTCCCCCCTTCCCCCCTCCCCCACCCTCCCTTTCTCATGAACCCTTGATAATTTATAAACAATCCCTCCCCCATGTCTTACACTGACTGTTGTCTCCCTTCACCCACTTTTCTGCTGTCTATCCTCCTAGGAAGGTGTTATATGTAGATCATTGTGATTGGTTCCTCCTTTCTTCACCTACCTTCCCATTATCCTCCTGGTATCTCTATTTTCATTATTGGTCCTGAGGGATTTCTCTGTCCTGGATTCCCTGTGTTGCAAGTTCTTATTTGTACCAGTGTACATCCTCTGGTCTAGTCAGATTTTTAAGGTAGAATTGAGGTCATGATAATGGGGGTGGGGGGTGGGGGGCGGGCTTGAGGAAGCATAAAGAACTAGAGGAAGGTTGTATGTTTCATGGGTGCTATACTGCACCCTGACTGGCTCTTCTCTTCCTTGTGACCCTTCTGTAAGGGGATGTCCAGTTGTCTACAGATGGGTGTTGGGTCTCCACTCCACACTCCCCTTCATTCACATTGATATAATTTTTTGCTCTGGGTCTTTGATGCCTGATACCTTATTCCATGAACACCTCAGGATCACCCAGGCTGGTGTGCTTCTTCCATGTGGGCTTTGTTGCTTCTCAGCTAGATGGCCACTTGTTTACCTTCAAGCCTTTAAGACCCCAGACCCTATATCTTTTGATAGCCAGGCACCATCAGCTTTCTTCACCACATATGCTTATGCACCTATTTTGTCTTCAGCGATTGTGTTGGGAAGGTGAGCATCACAGAATGCCAGATTATTAGAACAATTTGTTGAGGGAGTACTTGAATGAAAGCCCAATGTCTATCTTCTACCTTAATACTTAACATATAAATATAAGTACATAGATCTATTTCCCTATCATTTTATAAATATATATGCATATGTACATGCCTGTATTTAGATCTCTATAAATGTCCCTTGCCTCCTACTTCTTTCCTCTACTTATTTTTACTTTCCTCTTGTCCCACTATCATGTTCGGCCTTCATTCAGGTTTCAGTAATTCCTCTTGGTTGCATTGCCCTTGATTAAGCCCCAACAGGCATCCTATGCCCTTGTATCCATCGATTTCAAATTACTTGTTCCCTTGTCCCTGGGTTGGTTGACACCCCCCTTCCTTTCCCACTTCCCTCTCTCTTGTGCCCCAGCACCCCAACCCAGCCAAAACCATCGGTCCCATTATTTTCTCCTCCAAATTGTTTATCCTGCCTATATTATCTAGCTAGACATGCAGAAACAATAATAAGCCCAGATCGATGTGGTGCGGTTGCCATCTCCAGGGCCGGACCAGAGGAGGGATGTGGTGCGGTTGCCATCTCCTAAACCTCGCCAGAGGAGGGACAGACATTCATGGTGAATGGGACCGCTCTTCTAGCTCTGTCCTTGGGCTGCTTGCTTCTCCCTGCCGTCTGCTGGTGGTATGGGGGAGGGCAGCGGTGCGGAACCCTCTTTGCCTCATGGCGGTAATTTTAAAACTTTTAGAAGTTGAAAATAGAAATGTGATCTTGCAATCCCTCTATTTGGCACATGTCCTACACAAATGAGAGTCATGTCACAGACGGACATATGCACACCCACGCACATCCAGGAACTATGCACAATAACAAAAAGATGGGAATACGCTAAATGTACATCAGTGGAAGAATGAATAAACAGACTATGGTGCCTAGGTACACACAATAGAATACTCGCTGCCATGGAGTCGAGTCTGACTCATACTACACAGGGTCAAAGAATGACAGAGGATCTCTGAAACACACCGTAGCATGAATGAACCTGGAGGACACTATGTTGAGTAAACGTCGTCAATCATGAAAGAGTAAATATTGTATGAAACCACAAGTCAGGAAAAGGCTTCCACACAAAAAGAAATATTCTTTGATGTTAACCAGGGGTAGAAGGAGAAACAAGAATAGATCCCTAGAGAGTAGACCCATATTGTCTTGGGTGAAGAAGACAATATACAATAAGAGGGAGACCAGCAAACAGTAATCAAGGGACGGCAAGACACTAGGAATAATACAAGAGTTAAAGACAACAAAAGTAAATATTATTATATACACAATTCTATAATAATAATAGCAATAACCAAAGTGGATACACAGACACACATGCTGAATAGTTATGGGAGGGAGAGTGAGAATATACCCACAAATATATCTAGCCTTGTACTTGGGTGTTTGAAGCTTACTAAAAACTTAAACTTCATGCCACCAAGTCAATGCTGACTCACAGTGACTCTGTGGGTTTCTGAGACTGTAACTCTTCATGGGAATAGAAAGCCCAGTCTTTCTCCCACAGAGGTGCTGGTGATCTCAAACTGTTGACCATTCAGATCGAATGGTCACAACACATAGCCCCTACACCACCAGGGCTCCACACATTTGAAACACAAAGGGGGCGAGCGCATTATGGAAACGTCTTAGCCTTAAGAATCTACCGTGAGGGAATGAGTCACAGGACCGTGGGGCTCAGACCATGCTCAATAGACAGGATGGTGCCTTGGCGTAGCGTAGTCCATAGAGACAATGCTCTGTCTCCTCCCGTGGTGAGTAGCAACTGGAGTCTTACCAGCTTGTGAGCAGTCATCTAAATCACAGCTATCAGGCTCTCCTTGGGAAGAGTGAAGAAAATCAAAGACACATGGAAACAATTAGTACAATGATCTAATGGACCACGGGAACACCTGCCTCCACGATCCTGAAACCAGAAGTAGCTGGTGCCTGGCTATGGCTACCAACTGCTGGAAAGGTCCTGGAGAGAGTGGAACAAACTCAAAGCCATAAAAACAACAACAAAAAACAAGTTTATTGTGGCCTTACATCACCCTTCAGTTGTGGAAATGAGCTCACTCCCCTGGCTCACGTTCCAGGCAAACAACAGACACGTCTAGGGAGATATGAACTCCTTGGACCAACCAAGCCCTGAAGAGCGAAAGAGCAGCATTTACCCAAAGACCTCATTGGAAAGACAAGAATGGTTGGGAAAAAAGGAGGAATGGAAAACCAGACATGGAAGAAGCAAGAAAATGGGTACTGTACTGGAGGCATTGTAGTGGATGGCATGAAATGAAGGGAGCATGGATTGTTGTGTGGCAAACGGATTTACTTTGTAAATCTTCACCCAATTCACAACAAAAGCTTGAAAACGTGTAGCTTTTGACTTTTAAAAAGTGCTGAAGAAAGGACTGCGAGTTTTAAATGAGAGGAAGAGAGTTTTTGAGCAGAGAATCCCGGGAGTGAAAAAGGGAGGCGGGAACTCAAAGGGAGAATACCTTCCAGGCAGAGGGGAAACCACATACAAATTGAGGACAGGGTGTGTTCTGGATATTTAATAAATCCCAAGGAAACTACATTTGCCAGTTTGCAGTGAGCCAGGGAGAGTGTTAACAGAGGTCAGATTATAAATCATTGACCTGATGATAGGCCTTTGTAAAGACTTTGGTTTTTATGTTGAGGGTTGAAAAGTTTGGTGTTCACTTCACACAAAATGCGTTTCATCGGAAGACAATGATTAACTTTTATCTAGGAGAATATAGCTGTGGGAGTCTCATAGGGCTAAATATACCCACTGAGTGCAGTTGATGATAACCGATAACATTGCTAGTGGCCAGACACTCCAAAGTTCCAATTTGTGCCACATCATACACAACTTGTGTAGGTGAGAAAGAATAGCTGAAATATTCAACCACACCTGTCCTTTCAGAACTAAGTAGTTAGCCCCAATAATCACCTGCTTTAGGTATTCAGCCTCAAATCTGCTGCCAGCATCACATACTTCATTTCTCTTTTTATGTGAGGCAGTTCCCGATCTGTACAAAGTTGCTCTCAGAACAGACCCTGAACTTCACTTCTCTTGATGGAAGCTGCTTATATACCACCAGAGCCAAATTTACTCAATGACATGAATAACAAATGCAATCCGTATCAGGCTGTCCTCTAGTACAGAACAAAACTGTCTATCTTGCTGAGAAACAAAGACAAATATGTGTCTTCTTTTCTTTAATTGTTATTAGTTGCTGATGGGTCTGCCCTCAACTCAAGGCAGCTCCAGTCATAATGGAATTAAAAACTGCCTGGTCCAGTTGCAGATTGGGTTGATGTAATCCTTAGAGTTTTCCTTAACTAATTTTCAAAAGGCATCATAGCAACATGGAAGCTTCCTCTGTTAGTGGAGTGGTGACTATGCATGGGGTGCATTGGTAGGAATCGAACCCAGGTCTCTCACACTGGAGGAGAGAATTCTACCACTCAACCACCACTGCTCTCTTGCTTTATTTAGAGCTACAAGGATTACTAAGAACTGCTGGAACAGAACATAGGTCAATGTTACATGAATAAAGTGGTCCTAAGAGACTAACATAAATTCATAGCAGCAAAGCATTAGTCTTCAAGCATGTCAATGTTTCAGAAAATTCAACAACCATTACCAACTCTAAAAGGGATCACCTTACAAAGTCCTAGATGGAGTAAGAGGAAAATGTGCAACAGAAGTCAATAACATAAAAAAGACCCAACTTACGGATCGGAGAGAAACTCAAGGAAGCCTAAGACGATGGTGCTTAGTCATCCTTCAAGGCTGGAACTGAACTCACCTTCATGACTCAACTTTCAACCCAACAATCGTCTGGCCTATAAAAGAAACATTAACACGCGGGACACACACACACCTTAAATTAACCAAGTATTTGGGATCCAAAGGATAGCATGTTCCAAGGTCAAGGTTCAGAAGGGTAAGAGAAGGAGGAGGAAGGGAAACAGGAAACATCGAATGGGAGTGAACGAAGTGCTGTTTCACGGAGGAGGTTCGCAGTCACAAAGTGCGTGTGGGTTAGCGGTCTGCTCTGTAAGCCACCCGATTCGTCGATTCGTCAGAAAACGTTTTCAAATGTAAGCAATGAAGCAGACCGTGTCTGAGCCAGTGGCAACATCTGGCAGAGAATCAGCCATTCTGAAGAGAGGACTCCAGCTGCCCTGTGTCCTAGTCCTCACTTGGCTAAGAAACAGAGAAGGTTTTCCCCCTAGAAAATAAGGGATGATTGACCGCCCTTCCTCAAGCTCACGTACACACAGACACAAAAACAATTCCAATAGTTTGTTCTGGATTTTCTAGGCTTTTCCTCACACACTCGTAAGAAAAGCTTTTAAAATATCAAAAGATTCCAGCTTTTAAAATATCAAAAGATTCCATGCCTAAGTTTCCTGGAAGAGAAGTTATTGGAAGGTGATTCATAGAAGGGAAATATTTGGAAAAGAGAGTAAAACGATGGTGGTTATGAATTGAATTGTGTGCATCCAAGCTGTGTGTTATGTCTTAAACAAACTGATGGAGGTAACTCTGTGTGAAGATCATTTTCTTTGCTATGTGAATGAGGACATATCGGTATAGTGTGGGTCCTAAATATAATCACTCTGAGTCATCAAGAGATCAGATCAGACACCTACAGGTCACATACTGGGAAAACAAATGCCATGTGAGGATGGCCAAAAGCCAACGATTACACGGGGCCACCAACAGGAAAGGAATGATCAAGGCTAACACTCTGATGTGGACCTTTTGCTTACAAACCAAATTTCTGTTCTCTGAAGGCACCTACTTGTTGGCACTTAACAACAACAACAACAAAACCACCTATTTGAGTTGCACCCAGTAAAGCTTGCCTGTTCTCTGGTTTTGCAGTGAATTTGCTTGAATTGGAGAGCTGTTGGGTTGGAGGTGACACGGAGTGTTTGTGTTATAGCAGCAATAGCTAACTAAAACCAGTATGGAAGAGACATTCTCTAACCCTTCTCTATGTAACACAAAAGCCAGCCTTAGGCAGACTAGTCTTGACACCTGTCCCAGGAATCCTGGGAAGACATCATTATAATAAATGTATCCTATGGTGAAGGCCCCAGGATGTAGGGTGAACCCAGAGATCCTTTTACTGAGGACAGGACTTTGGGGACAAATGAAAATCCTACAATGTCTCCCCCAAAAGGAGTGTACCCAGCAAAGTATTTTGCAATCCTTGCATTTTAGAAATAATGTGATTCGGCAAGGTAGCCCATAATAGAAACCACGGAATAAGAGCTGCCCTGCTCCCCAGGGCTTAGCCTGATTGGGCAGAACAATTTAACTCAGGGATCCCACTTTGCGATTCAGCAGAAAACCGTAGACGCATGTCCTTAGAAATCAGGGAAGGACACAAGGAAGGGCTCTGGTTCTCTGCTCTCTATTCTAAAGGGTTCCGATATTTGCAGGGGAGAAGTGGGGCAAGGAGTGTGGTTACCACGACATAATTTCATAAGTCACAGTCTAGAAAGGTTTGTCCAGCCATTTAAGAAGTTCTGTTTACTTACATGCCTGTATCCGACAGCGATGTGTTGTCGCTGCACATATTTGATTGGACTACTCATTTTAAAACTTTCCACTTTAAATCCATCCCAAGTTTTCATTCCCTTATCCGGGGCCCCGAAGCATGTCAAGATAGCTTCTGAACTGAGGCAGGAGGCTGGGTCAAGGGATTCTGCACAACTTTCTCTCTGAATGCAGGCTTCTAGGGAAAGTAGTGCACCTGCAAATAGGTTAATGAGCCTCAGAATTGCTGGAGTTGTCAAGACCAACTGTTGAGAATCCCCACAGAGTTAAGTAGAATAGGAATCAGGCTTTGAGTAAATACCATTACCTCTTCCGCCTGCCTGCTCTTGAGTTTTGCAGTGAGCTAGAGCCTTTGGGCTGGAGGTGGCTGAAAGTATTATTTAAAATGGCTTTCTTGGTAGGCAGCAGCACTGGTGTTTATTCTTGAAGTTTTCTTGGCTTTGTTTGATGATGGGAGAAGAGTGAAACTGTTCATGTGGGTTTCTCCAGTAACCCAAACAAATAATCTCTACGGGAGCAGGAAGCCACCTCCTTCTCTGCAGTGGGACTGGTGGTTTCAAACTGTTGACCTTGAGTGTTAGCAACCCAACTCATAACCACTGCGCCCTCCTGTGGCTCCTTAATTGGCTGCTTAGAAGAGGGGTCAGCAAGCTTTTGAGATCGAAGATCCAATGCTGTCCCTCACAGCAATTTTTAAACTATTTGAGAGCCACAAATATATTTTTACAAACAAATGAAATCACCATTATCTGAATAATATCCTTGATTTTTTTTCAATTTTACTTCAGAGCCACATGTACCTGCCAAAAGATCCACCCCATCCCCACAGAGTTGCATATGGCTCCCAGGCCACAGTTTGCCGACCCCTGGCTTAGAGCTTCCTATTTTGGTGTTCAATGGTCAGAGGACATAAAGAAGAAAAGTAGCAATCATGTCAGGCGCTTTCAAGTAAGGGTCTCATATCCACACTCTCAAATGCAGACCATTCTGCTGACTGTATGAAGGGAATCTGTAGTGTACTTTTTTTTAGCATAGATAAGTATCTATAGGAGTCCCTCGGTAGCAGAGAAGTCGGAGGTTTGAATCCACCCAATGGCACCTTGGGAAGAGAAACCTGGTGTCTATTTTTGAAAAATTAGCCACTGAAAACTCTGTGAAGCAAAATTCTGCCCTGAAACTCATGGGGTCACCAGGAGCCAGAATTTATCCAATGGCAATTGGCGTGTTTTGTCTTGTAGTTTATAGGAAACTTTAAGCCTCTGATTTGTACCATCAAGCTGAGGAAGCACTCACTCATCTGTGCCAGGAAAGTTAGAAGACAGCTACTTAGCCAACGTATTGGAAGAGATCCATATTTGTGCCCATTCCAAAGAATGGTGACTCAACAGAATGCTCAAACTATAGAACAACATCGTTGATATTGCACACAAGTAAATTTGTGCTTAAGATCACCCAACAACGATTGCAACAGTACATTGGCAAAGAACTCCCAAAAGTTCAGGCTGGATTCCAAAGAGGATGGGAAACAAGGGTTTTCATAGCTGATGTCGGATGGATCTGGGCTGAAAGCAGAGAACACCAGAACGATGTTAACTTGTTTTTCATTGACTATGAAAAGGCATTTGACTATGCAGACCATAATGAACTCTGGGTAACCTTGGGAAAAATGGGAATTCCAGAACCTTTCACTGTGCTTATGTGGAATTTATGCATGGATCAAGTGGTAGTTGTGTGAGTAGAACAAGAGCATACTGCAAGGTTAAAAATCAGGAAAGGTGTGTGTTAGGTTTGTATCCTCTCACCATATTTGTTTGATCTGTATGCTATGCAAATCATCAGAGAAGCTGACTTATATGAAGAATGTGGTGTTAGAATTGGTGGAAGGCTTATTAATACCCTGTGATATGCAGATCACATAACCTTGCTTGCTAAAAGTGAGGAGGACTTGAAGCACTTGCTGAGGAAGATCTAGGATTGCAACCTTCAATATGGATTACAACTAAATGTAAAGATCAAAATCCTCACAGTTGGATGATTACCCATATGTAACATTATGATAAATGGAGAAAAGATTGAAGTTGTCGAGGGAAGTGTTTCATTCGCTTGTGCATAGGGTTGCTATGAGTTGGTGCCGACTTGATGGCACCTAACAACACCAAGAACAAGCCTCTGATTGAAGGTTACCATAATGCAGAAAGGTGCACATATGATAATTGTACAACTCAATATGTTTTCATTAAGAAAACATACCATTTGACCACAATTCAGATCAAGAAACAGAGCCCGATCAGCACCCAGAAGTCCCTCTCTTGCCCTCTTCCAGGAACTAACTGTGCAAGATTGACCTCCATTCTCCATTCCAACACCTAGGAGTCTTCTTACTTATTTTAAATTAGTATAGGTAGAGCTATACACTATGTTTTCTTTTGTACTTGGCTTTTTTCCAAATACACAGACTTTGCTGATAGGTCTTTGTTGTAAACCATTTAAGTGATTGTCCACTTGTGAAGGAATAACTGATATGGATGACAACAGTTTGCTTTCCAAAATAAGTCACATCTGGATTACAAATAAATGTATAAGTGGCTGCCAAAAAAACCCACCAATTCCAAATGGAATGGGGAAAGCCTTAAGCAACGGAAACCTCTATCATTAAGCTCTGTTTCTGACCACAGTGAGTAAAGAACTACTGGGAGACCAGTAAGAGTTGTAAGATGCAGCTAGTGATATGCACAAGAAAATGAGAGTTCTTGGTTGAATGATGATGCACTAGAATGGGAAATGTTGATTTACCAGCAAAAGAGCTTGATGTCTAAT
>NW_022111324.1:95008513-95021297 GCF_000313985.2 Echinops telfairi
AGTGGGCAGTTAGTTTTTCTCTTATTGTCAGCTTGCAAAGTATTGTAGATTTTAGTAATAAGGCCTTTGTCTGATGTGTCATTGCTAAAGATGTTTTTCCAGTTAGTAGACTCTCTTGTTACTCTGTTGGTGAATTCTTTCGAAGCACGCAGGTGTCTTTAGTAATAAGGCCTTTGTCTGATGTGTCATTGCTAAAGATGTTGTCCCAGTCCGTGGACTCTCTTGGTGAATTCTTTCGATGTACATAGGTGACTTATCTTCAGTATATCCCACTTGTCCATTTGTGACTCCTCTGTATTTGCATCCTTCCCTATTTCCGATAGCCTATGTATTCCCTGTGCCAAGGTTCTCAGGTTTGTCGAATTTCCCTCATTAATGGCCCTATTTGTTTGGGGCTTTATCTCAAGGTTTGTAATCCACCTTGAGTTTATGCTTGTGCCTAGAGTGAGGTAAGGGTCTTGCTTCATTTTTCTACAGGTAGATATCCATTTTTTCCACCACCGTTTATTAAAGAGGACATCTGCTTCCCATTTGTTATTTTTTTGGACCCTTATCAAAGATCAGTTGCCTGTATGCTGATGTTTTTATTTCTGGGTCTTCCACTCTTTTCCATTGGTCTGAATATTTTTCGTTACACCAGTACCATGCTGTTTTGACTACTGTGGCCGTATAATAGGTGCTAAAGTCAGGGAGAGCAAGCCCTCCCATGTCCTTCTTCTTGAGGAGTTCTCTGCTAATTCTGGGGTCTTCCCCCTCCATATGTAGTTGGTAATCAGTTTTTCCAGTTCTTTGAAGAAGGATGGTGGTATTCATATCAGGATAGCATTGAACTTAGATCATGCCTTGGGCAGAACTGACATCTGTACTATATTGAGTCTACCAATTCACGAGCATGGGATGTTCTTTCATTTGTTGAGGTCACTCTTGGTTTCTTGTAGTAGTGTTTTATAATTTTCATAATACAAATCTTACGTTTTTTTAGTCAGGTATATCCCTAGATATTACAATTTGTGCTTGGCTATTGTAAAGGGTACTACCTTTTTAACTGTCTCTTCTGTGATCTTGTCTCATGTGTAGAGCAGTCCAATAGACTTCTGTTTGTTGATCTTGTATCCTGCCACTCTGCCACACTTCTCTATTGCTTCCAACACTCCACTTGTGGAGTTTAAGAGATTTTCAATGTATAGAATCATATCTGAGAATAATGATAATTTTGCCTCTTCCTTCCCTAGATGAATAACTTTGATGTTTTTTCTTTGTCTTATGTTGTTAGCTAGGACCTCCAGTATGATGTTAAATAGGAATGAGGACAAGAGGCATCCTTGTCTGGTCCCCTTTCCAGTGGAATTGTTTTCATCTTTTCTCCATTAAGTACCACATTGACTGTTGGTTTTTCATATATAGTTTATATGATATTGAGGAATTTTCCTTCTTTTCCTATATTCTTGAGTGTCGGAAACAGGAATGCATGTTGGATGTTGCTTAATGATTTTTCCGCATCTATCGATCTTATCATATGGTAATTATAATTTTTCCTGCCAGTGTGGCAAATAATACTGATGGTCATTTATATGTTGAACAATCCCTGCATCCCTGGTATGAATCCCACTTGGTCACAATGCATTTTTTTTTATGCTTTTGTATTCTATTGGCCAGTATTTTGTTAAGGATTTTTGCATCAATGTTTATTAGGGATATTGGTCTGTAGTTCTTAATTCTTGTGGAACTTTTGCCCACTTTAGGTATCAGAGTTATACTGGCTTCAAAGAAAGGGTTTGAATATGTTCCATGTGGGCTTGAAAAGAATGTGAATTTTTTGCATGTGGGTGAAAAGCTCTGAAAATATAAAGTCAAAAATATACTAAACAAATGGCAATGCAGAAAAACAAACAAGGGTAGCAATCTTAATATCTGACAAAATTGATCTCAAGATACAGGCCATAACAAGAGACAAGAAGGGGCACTATATAATGCTCAAGGGAACAGTAGACCAAGAACCAGTGATCATAATAATATATACGCGCCCAATGAGAGACCCGCAACATTTGAAAGTCAAACACTCCAAGAGATGAAAAAATAAATCACAGGCTCAACAATTATAGTTGGTGACTTTAATACACCACTCACTGAAAAAGACAGATCACTTAGAAAGAAGCTCAACAAGGAGGCTACAGATTTACACTGCACAATTGAACGACTTAGAGGTCCGATGGAGGTTTCCTCAGCAGCGTGGCATGCTGTAGATGGCTGTCACAGCTGCCTCATGTGGTGTGCAGCACTCCCACAGAGGGCAGGCTGGAGTTCCCCCTGCTATTTGGGTTGATTTGCCCTAGGCGGAGGGTAGTGGCCTGGAGGCCAGTAGTGGCATATGATAGGAAAGAGAGGGAGAGAAGAGGAAAAAGAGAGGAAAAGAAGAAATAAAGAGAGGAAAAAAACAAATCAAACCTGAGTCCATTGAGACCGACTGCAGTGGGAAATATAGAAGGACGAGCAAATAAAGTAAGGACATAACTGAGATTTGATGACCTGTCCTTGGGGCTGGAGGAGTTCCAACTCTTCCTCAAGGTAGCAGGGTGGTGTGCCCACTTGATGTAGAGTTCCACAGATGCAGAGTGGGATAACTCTCGAAGGCAAGATCGCACCAGCGGCCAGGCATCAGTTCCCATCTCAGTATTGAGTGTTGGAGTTCACTGGTATCAGAATAGAAGTTTTTACAAAAGAAAACCATAGAATTATTTATAAAATGGCTCACTGAATCGAAAAAATGGCACCTGATGCTTCATCAGTGTGATTTCACTTCTAGACCATCTTCATCCCTTAGCACTTGATCATGGAGATGAGGATATGGATTCTGGAAATACTAAAGCCTCCATGGTTATGGTCAATATGGTAGCCACTGGCCATATCTGGCTGTCTCCATTTAAATTAATTGAAATTACAAGACATTAAATATTCAGTTTCACAGCCATAGTAGCCATATTTTAAGAAGTTAATGATCACATTCAGCTAATGGATAACTTTTTGGCTAGTACAGATTTAGAATGCTGCCACATTTGAAGAATGTTCCACTCAGTGCTCTGTAGATCCTTTGCTCTTTCAAAAATGTATGATTAACTGTGAAGATCACTACAGAGAATTTGTAATACAACAGAAGCATGAATTTAAACGACTGTGGATTGGCACCTGAAAAATCCTTCCTGAGATGTTGGTGAATTGGATTGCTCTCTCCCCTCCAGAAGATCAGTGACATGTGGTGTATGAAGTATACCTCCATAACGCATGTATTCATATTAGTAGGGTTACCAAATATATGGTAATGATGGCTTTGAATAAAGACTCCTCATCAACCTCACTGAACCTTTCTCTCTCCATCAGCTTTGGGGAAGGTCCTTGTTTCTTCAGCTTCTGTTTCCTAGTAACTTGGAAGTCTCCAGGTGGGTTAGCATCTATCTTCCCTCACTTCAGCTTGTTTCATCAGCTTCTTTTTTTTATTTTATATGTTGTTAGCCCAAGACACACCATACATCCAGCCTGGCTAACATAACAAAGACATCCATTCCCAAACAAAATTATAACCACGGGCACAGAACTTAGAATTCAAAACCCATATTTGGAGGGAACACAATTCAATCCATAAGAATGTATGAAACAATGGATGCTTGTGTTAGCTCTGGTCCTCTAAGAAGCTAGTTAGATGTGAAGAAATCCAGAGAATGCAGACAGTAACTTCAAACCATGTGGTCGTTGCAGCATCTGTGAAGAAGAGCAGGGAGGCAGGGAGGGAGATTGGGTATGAAGAGTCTTGGAATATAGCACAGTTTCAAGTAAGTTACAGTGAGGCTGATGAAGAGTCTCTAGTCAAAGTCATCAATCCAAGAAATCCTGAGTATCATAGGAATGAGCCTGTATTCAGTTCCCCATTGAGTTGGGTCATTGGAAACAAAGTGTTGGTGTGAAGGTGGTAGAGAAGCTAGAGGGGCAGCAGTTGGGCCATTAGATAGTCATTCTCCCCAACAGAAGGGTCTGAGCAGCCCACAATACTATATCATGGATTATCAGTAAAGGAGGCCTGGTGGAGTAATATAGTTAAGCACTCAGCTGCTAATTGAAAGGTTGGCTATTCAAACCTGACCAACATAGGATAAAATACCTGATGATCTGCTATCATGAAGACTTTCATTGCCATCAAATCAATACTGACTCACAGCAACCCTGTTGGACAGATTGAAAACTACCTCAGTGGATTTCAGACACTATGAATCTTTATGGGCATATAAAGCCTCATCCTTATCCTACAGAGCAGATAGTGTTTTCAAACTCCTGACCTTGTGGTTAGCAGCCCAATTTGTAACCACTGCCCCACCAGGCTCCATAAAGATTACAGCCAAGAAAACTCTACAGTACAATTCTACTATGTCCTATAGGGTCACAATGAGTCAAACTAGGCATGATGGGACACAACAGCATATATATGTAAACAAGATTCCCAGATGATTCCTATAGATCCTCAGATTCTTACAGATCCTGTTCTTACAGATCCCAGTGATTCATATGATTCTTGAGAATCACCTGAGGGTCTTGTTAAAACATACATTCTGCAGCAGTCTATCTTTGATGGAAAGGCAAATTAGAACCAAAATGAACCCATTCACCGTCCAAACAGAATCTGTTCTTTGCAACCAGATGATCAGGAAAGGAACAAGCTGGCAAGAGGGAAAACTTTTAGAGAAAAATAAAACCACTCTATGAGAGCTAAACATGGGGAAAAAACAAACACTCTGGCCCCACCTCTGACCATGTCTGCAGAGGCCAAGTTGAGAACCTTGACTTGCTAGGCTGTAACCAATGGTGTCAGAGAAGACCAAATACATGAGCTGGACTTTCATCACGGATATAAGGGGTATCTATTGATGCAACTACTTGGGAAGCCTGGACTTTCTGCCTCAACCTGTAGTAATAAAGCACCGCTCACTTCTTCCTATTGGAGAGGTATCAGGAGGCCTCCTGAGAAGTCACATCTTTCACTCAGTGGTAATTGTGGCCATCCTTCACCAGGGCATCAATGGAGGTCACATGGTGAGCAGTAATGGGACACTCCTACCCTTCCGAAACAGTTAGGCATGAGGGGATAGTTAATGGGATGTGAACTCCCACCATCACTCAGTAGTAAGATGGAACCCCTGGTATCAGGTGCCAACAGAAAAGGAGTGGGAAACTCAGCATTCTACTCCAACCTGGCAGTAACAAAGCAGTACCATCCCTTCCTTCTCTTCCTTTCCCTTCCCTTCCCGAGTGGTGTCAGAAAATACCAGCTAAAACAAAAGTTTTAAAAAGAGTCAAAGACTCATTATATAGTATTTAAAATGTCCAGGTTCTGGGGGGAAAGGTTAATAGGTGGAAAAATGCAAGAGAAAGCTGAAGAGGAACTGTGGGAGAGTACACCAGAACAGCCCACTCAGGTAAGCCATTTCCTGGGACAAAGCAAGGTGTTGATGAAGGAAAGTGGGAAAGGGCTGAGGTTGATGGTGGATACTGAAGACAACCTTTCTGAACACTGCCCAGACTCCTGTGGATACAACAATGTTGGGGTTTTCTTTCTTGTTTTTTTCATGGTGAGGTAGTTAGTTAATTGTGCCAACCTGGCCGATAAACACATGTAGGGTTAATTGAAGGGTGGAGGGATAAATGGGTCAGTGAGCCTCGCCTTTCTAGTTCTTGGGTTTCTTGCTTTCTGATGGTCAGACCAGGGTGCAGCTTCCTTAGCCAGTTCTCTGCTTCAGCTGGAAAGGCTCACTTTCTGGGAGACATCCCCGAGGAGAAGCCACATGGACCTACCCCGATGCAGCCCTGGGTGCTGGAGCAGCCGTATGGAGACCCTCCTGTAGTCAGAATCATTGTGTCTGTTTTGTGAGATGGAGGAGGACTTTATGGATTGGTGTCACACATATGGTTTCATGTTGGACTTGTGGGCATGGGCAGCACTGGGTTGGGATGTTTTCTTGATGCGCACTTAACCTTTATATAAAACTCTCTCTTATACATGAGTTTCTGTGGATTTGTTTCTTTAAAGTGCCCAGACTAACACGGGGATGATAAATAGTAACATACACCTTTTTGTGAAATAATAATATGGTGGACGTTCTCTGCAAACTACTCAACTCTGAGCAAATGGAAGTTAATCTTTTCTTTACTATTGTGAGAAGTTATATCCTTTTAGTATGTGCAGCTTGCAGATTTAGGGGAGATTGTTGGAGAAATTTAACCACAAAGATATAGGGACGTTTTTGTTTTGTTTTTAATATATAAAATTTTATATATATATAAAATTTGAGAGTTTATTACTGCACCTAACCCATTTACCCTGACTTTCCATACTTCCTTAAGTGGCATTTGTTCAAGCCAGTCCTCATAGTTCCCTATGAGCAAGCCAAGTCCGTTTCTATCCACAAATTCCTGAAAGTTATGGCTAATAGGCATATTACACTGATTTTTATCATCTAACCAAACCATCAATAGTCTTCCCATTTAATACTTGAGCCACTGGGCTGCTCAGTAATAATGGTCACTTTCGTGAGGACAGAGCTATCCACCCGCTCCATTATCCTTCCTCGACCCTTCACGTTGTTCTGATCTGTCACCCAAGACCTTCCCAGCGACGGGTGGCATTTTACCATTTTCTGATTGCATCAGTATTTGTACTTTATTTTCAATCATGAGCATTTTCCTTTTCTTTGATGAAGAACCAACATTTGCCCTGGATTTGCGCTTTGGAGGCCTGGTGACAAGGGTAAATAAGAGGCAAATTTAAGCCAAATGCAAAGTTACACATTCAGCACAGTGCTAACAGCAACATGATCTGATTTTAAAAGGTAGACATGTTCTCCTTCCTTGATCTGAACTGAAGCCTTGCCAAGTTTCCATCAGTGTCACTAAGTATTATTTGCCACCATGTTTACATCCCATTGTATGTAGGTCACCATTTTAGGCTCTATGACAGTTTATTCTTAAGTACAAGTTGGCCGTGAGTCAGCTGTTCTTAATCCAGGGACTTCCCTTACCATATTTATAAATATTCACACTTGTAACCTCTATCCTAGCACTATTTACATTTAATAAGTGTTTTGAGGATGTCTTATTACCTTTAAATATTTAGAAAGTGTCATTGAGGTAGCTTAAATAAGGAAGTGAAATAAAGTAAATGAATGTATAGTTTATAGCACACTGCTGTATTAAAAAGTCCTTATGAATAACAATTAATAAAAAAACACATAATACAAATATGTTCAGATATAAAGGACTTGTGAGCTCACAGTTATGTAAATCCTAGTACAGAAGAGAAAGGACAAGTCTAAAGGAGCCACAACCTCATCCACCCTGCAACCAGAAGAACTAGATGGTGCCCAGCTATCCCTATATCACTCTGACTACATTACAAAGGTCTTTCCTGGACAGAATGAGAGAAGAATAAGGAAACTAAATCACACTTTTATTTTTAAAAAAAAAAAAAGAAAAGAGGAACTGATATAGCAGAAAATAGGACTCCCTAAATCTATTGTCCCAACACTCTTTAAGTCTAGACCTGAGCCTATCCTCTGTGATTATCCTTTAACAAAATAGCAGAATGGCACACAAAATCAAATATATCACCCACAAGATTGGTGCCATACACAATCCAGCAATACCTTTGCTGGGCATATACCCCATAGAAATACGAAACAGATTATGAACAGAGGTATGCTCTCCCATATTCACTGTAGCACAGAACACAATAGCAAAAAGTTGGAAACAGCCTAAATGCCCTTCAGTAGAAGAATAGATAAAGAAATTCTGATACAAACACACAATGGAATAAAATGCATCACTAAAATAATGATGAAGCCATGAAACACATCAAGACATGGAAACCATTATTCTGGAAACCATTATGCAGAGTGAAGTTTGTCAGTCTCAAAAGGATAAATATTGTAGAAGTCCACTACTATAAGGATAAACACCAAGATGAAGGCAGACTTCTGCTCCCAGGTCATGTAATCTTCTAATCCTGTCTCCCAAGTGACAAGGTAGAGAGCCTGCCTAGCGTCCATGAACCACATATCACCCGTTTTTATAAGTCACCTTAAAGCCACTTCAACAGAGGAGACCTCACTTCAGCTGGACTCAGCTTTTCAAGACTGGGTTAGAGGAAGAAGACGACCATTCAGTGGCTGCCATAGAACGTTGTGCTAAGGTCACTGCAAATCAACAGACATCCCTACCAGAGTGATAAGCTAACCTTACTGGAAATTCAAGACTGAAAAATTGAAATATGGGGAGAGGAGTATGTGTGTTTCAGAGAAAGGTATTACATTTCTCTTGGTGGGTAAATGGGAAGAAGCAACCTCCCAATGGGGTAGGGGGTGGGGGTGGGGTGCTTAACGATACTTATATAGAACCCAAGAGGAGAATATGCCCAATGTTATGCTCTTAATTTCTTTCTTAACCTAATTTCTTTCTGTACAATTTTAATCTGTACAAGTCAATCATTCATGGATTGCCGTTCATAGCCAGTCTATACTTGTATAGTTTCCTTTTCTCAACAGTGTTTTAAATTCAATGCCCTTGGCTACATTAGTAACACTATCAATAGAATTATCTTATGTCCTAGGGTTATGAATGATAATATTTTTTAACATAAAATGATAATGATGTCTCTAAAGTGAACCATACACACACACACACACACACACACACACACACATACATGGATGGATTTGGGGCTCACACTTAATTCTAGCCCCAATTGAAGAAGAAGTGGGTTCTCACAACAGGGCTCTACTCAATGAAGAAATCACTGAAGATATGGATGCAATAGCAAAACATGGTAAAGCAACCACATGGAGCATGCCCATCAGGAAGCATAGCATCTGGGTCTCAAAGGCTTGACACTAAACAGACAGCCATCTGAGTGAAGCCTCAACTCAGTCCACATAGAAAAAGCACACAAACCTCTATGATCCAAGGATTATACATAACAAAACCCAAATTGTAAAGGAGGGAATGGCATCAGAGCTTAAATTGTGAACACCTGCTTTGCAGAAAAGGCTACGGATGATCGTGGAAGCCCAACGGTCCATTTGAAGTGTCAACATATGGATTAAGCCTTCGGTGAATCCCCTCTGACCGTAGTGGAGGGATATGAATAGCCTTGTTATCAGGTAGAATTTTAAAGTCAATTGTGGCAGATGTAGTTAGGTTAAAATGTTATATCTTATAATTTGATCTCTCTTTGATCCATTTTAGTTGTTAAAGTTTGTTTAAAGAAGTGAATGGGATGTTCATGTGAACTAAACATCTGGTGAATTCCCTCTGACTAAGCCAGGGATGTGAATGGCCGTGCTCTCATGCAGAGCACTGGAATGTCGATTATCGCAGATGCCATTAGGTTAAAATTTACCACCTTATCATTTGAGTTCCCTTTTGACCCATTCTAAATGTGTTCTACCTTTCAATATTTTCTGCTTTGTTTTCTGTTTTACTTTGTCATCATTGTTGGTGTTGCGGATGTTATTGTTTTTTATGTTTTTCTATATATGAAACAAAGAATAGATACATCTATAGAGATAGTAATTGGATTCATGATTTCAGGGCAGGCTGTGGGGAAATGGAGTGCCAATAACAATGAGTATAAAGAACAATAAAATGTTCTAAAATTGATTGTGGTGATTGTACAACTCTTTGTTAATATGATTGAACTAAAGAACTATATGCTATGTGAATTATATGCCAATAAAACCTATGGATAAAAGATGGGTGCCATATTTAAAACCACCAGTATGGGGGCAAAGGACAACAATACTCAAAGTAAAGAGAGAAAGATAAGAGGGCAAAGAAACTAGTGTACTGGAAAGGGAACAACAGAACACAGTTATAGAGAGTTCTGAAATATTGTGATAAATGTAACTATTGTCATCATTCAACTTGTGAGGAAATAGTCAAAAGATTGACTAATGGGAATAAGATATTGTTAGTCCGGGTAGACTAAAGAAACAAATCCAGGGACACTCATAATTGTATAAGAAAGAGCTGTAATAAAGAGTAACTGTATATTAAGAAAATATCCCAGCCCAGTCCAGATCAAATTCATAAGTCCAATATTAGCCCATATGTCCAATACCATTCTATAAATTCCTCTTCAGACTCACGCAACACATGCAATGACACCGAGTGAAGGAACATCACAAGCCAGTGGGTAGAAAGTCTTGTGGATCCAGTGGCAGTGGAAGTATCTCAGCACTGGTGTGGGTCTTCACGTGGGTTCTCCTGCTCCAAGGCTATGGCTACCATCAGCATAGTTCTATGTGGCTTGTCGGCAGGAATGTCTCACAGGGAGAGAGCAGAGAGAGAGTGTGTGTTGCGCCTCCAACTAGGAAGACAGGAGTTCCCAGAATCCTCAGGAGAAGGTGGCCATGCCCACCCAGAGGCCTCATTGGCTATGGTCCGATTGACAGGCTAGACTCCACCCCTTTACAAGTTGACAGGAGATTATGTAACTGCCACAAATATTTTTTAAATTTTATAGCTTCATTTTTTTAAACAAACATTTTATTGGAGGCTCATACAACTCTTATCACAATCCATACATCCATCCATTGTGTCCAGCACATTTGTACATTTGTTGCCATCATCATTTTCAAAACATTTTCTTACTACTTGAGCCCTTGGTATCAGCTCCTCATTTCCCCCTCCCTCCTTCCCCCTTCCTCTATCCCTCATGATGAACCATTGATAATTTATAAATTATTATTATTTGTTCATGTCTTGCACTGACCAATGTCTCCCTTTACCCACTTATCTGTTGTCCATCCCCCTGGGAGGGGGTTATAGGTAGGTCATTGTGATCGGTTCCCCGTTTCTCACATTGAAATGTAACTAATACACTATGCAATTCACTCATTTCAAGTGTATAATGCAATGACTATTGGTACATTCACAAAATAGTGTATCCATAAGCACAATCAATTGTAGAAAATGTTCATTACTCCAAAAAAGAAACAACATACCCATTTGCAATAACACCTAATTCCTTCCAATCCGCCCGGGTTTAGGGAAAACACTTACTACTCACCTCTCAACTCATTAGGGGACATTTTGAATTTACAATAATCATAAAACAATTGACTAGCCAACTATTTTGAAAAGTAATGACATACCTCTGGCAGTAAGGAACACCAAGGTATGAGGCAACAGGAACGCTGACTGTGGTGATTAAGGCTGTGCATCTACTTTGCTGAGCCATGAAGCTCACTGATCTGGCAGTTACCCTCCAGATTGCAATCTGATGTAGACCTCTCACTTGGTCAGAATGGCAATTTGTGTACTAACTTTAGAGTCTAGAGTGAGCAGTGGGTTTACTTCTGTCTCCATAGACTTCTTCATTCCCCACATTTATCTAAAGGAAAATCAAACATCTGATCTCTGGCTTCTTTCACTTAATATAATATTTTCAAGATTTATCTAGGTTGTATTATATATCAGGACTTCATTTCTTCTTATTGTTACATAATATCTTATCATAGGGAAATACTATATTTTATACATACTTAAATCAATAGACATTTTACTATTTCCACTTTTGACAAATATGAATAATGTTGCTCTAAACTTTCATTTACAAGTATTTGTGTTTTATTTCTCTTGAGTATATACCTCCGAGTAGAATTAATGAATCGTGTAATAGCTCCATTTTCAACATGTTGAAGAAATATCAGATTGCTTTTGAAAGCATCTGCACCATTCTACACCCCCACAAGCATTCCAATACATGGTATTGTTCGTCTTTTTCATTTCAGTCATCCTAGTAAACATGAATGGAGCCCTGCTGGCATACTGGATTAAACATTAGGTTGCTAACCACAAAGTCAGCTGTCCAGACCCACAGATGCTCTAAAAGAAAAAAAGATGAGGCTGTCTACGCATGTATTATGTAGCCTTGGAAATCCAACCTCGTGGTGCTGCTCTGTCTTAGAGGGTTGCTAAATGTTGGAAGCAACTTGATGGCTGTGGGTTTGGTGTAGTCAGTATGAAGTGGTATCTCATAGACAGATTGATTTGTATTTTCTCATGGCTAATGATATTGAGCATGTTTTTGGCCATTTCGATACTGTGTTATGTTAGTTCTCTAGAGAAGCAAAACCAGAGATTGATCTATCTCTACATCTTTAAAGAAATTTATATCAAGGAAGTGGCTCAAATGGTTGTAGAAGCAGTTCAGTCCAGTCTGATGCAAGTGTGTGGGTTCTATGTTAAGCTGGAGGCTTTTCTAGACTTGCATAGCTGCAAGGCTTGACAAACAAGGAAGCAAGAAGCTGAAACAGGAAGATCATTGTTGATGGATACAGAAACAGACAAGTATAAGAATGGCAGGGTCGGATGTTAAACTCTCATGACTCCCGGGGTTGGCAAACAATATGGTGTGTCAATGAGCCAGATTCAGGTCCATACCAACAAGAAGGGGCAAGCCTTCCCACAGAGTCTGCTTAAATAGGAGTACACCGCACCCCGAGGAAACTCCCTTTAAATGCATCAGAGCTGGGCCCTGAATAAGGAGGCTACACCCTTTCTTAATCCTTTTAACACAGCTGGCTGCTCACAGCAGACCCTACCATAACGTTGTTTACATTTTATTACACATTACGGGGAGGCACACTTCCCAAGAGTAACAACCACTGAGAATCTAGCACAGATGTCTTCACTGGAGCAATATCTATTCAAGTCCTTGGCTTGTTTTATAATTGGGTTGTTCTTT
>NW_022111324.1:95023315-95045455 GCF_000313985.2 Echinops telfairi
AAGCTGCAGATTCAGTGCCATCCTTTGAGATAAATTCTTCTTGGTGGGGGGATTTGTTCATTTTTATTGATGAATTATAGCTTTCTGTATATTAAATTCATATGTGCAAATATTTTCTCACATTTATTAGATTATTTTATTACTGGATGCAAAGGACAAAAGTTGTGTTCTTTGATGCAAAAAAGTTTTTAACTTTGATGAAGTCTAATATGTCTATGTTCTCTTTTGTTGCTCAGGCTTTTGATGTTGCAGATATGAAAGCTTTGTCTAATGCCATCTGTGAAGGGGTGCTCCTGTTTCCTTTTACAACTTTTATACTTTTATCTCTTACATTTTTGTTTATGATCCATTAGGTGTCAGTCTTTATATAGGGAGGGGTAAAGGTGAGTTCTAGATTTATTCTGTTGGTAGTCTTACATGTCTAGTTGTTCCAGTACCATTTGTTGAAAAGACCATAATTTTTCCCATTGAAATATTTTGGCAGCTTTGGTGAGATTCAATTAACTACAAATGTGATAAGGGCTTGTTTTGGGAATTTCAATTTTATTCCATATCAATTCAAGGATCTATATGTGTATACACCAGTATCACACAATCTTTAATACTGTATTTTTCTAGTAAATTTTGAAATTAGGAGGTATAAGTCTCCTGACTTTGTTCATTGACTATTACTTTGACTAATCTTGGTATTTTGCTAATTCTACTTTTCGCTTCTCTATTTCTTCCCCAAAGGGGTGGTGGTTATTTTGTTGAATCTGTATACTGATGATTGACATAAATGTTTGTTAGTTGTTGTTAAGTGCTGTCGAGTCATTTTCAGCTCACAGTGGCCCTATGTACAATAGAAACACTGTTCAGACTTTTGCCATCCTCCTACTTGTCCTGTGCTTTAATCCATAGCTAGCCAGTGTATCAACCCGTCTCATCAAGAGTCTTACTCTTCATCACCGGAACTAACACTCCTATCCTTGCAGTAATGGGGATGGGGAAGCCTAAAACCACACCTAACTGTTGAGTTCGTCAGCAAAATGAAAACCTAAAAGCTCCCAAGAAGCAATGCAGACAAGTATAAAGGCAGAGGGCCCAGAATCACAGATAAAAGTGAATGAATAAATCTACAAAAATGTCAATCTTTAAAAAGTGATTAATTTAAAATAAATTAAGATTATGCATATTTCTTAATGGTTGTCTAGAAATGATTTGGAAATTGGTGAGAGGTAGAGAATACAGACACCACGCAAGAATGACATATATTTCTCTTTTTTAACTCAATAAGCACTGCTCATTAGCCTGTGCACATTTCATATTTCAAATTGTCTAGAGACATGCCAATTTATATTTTCTGGAGCTTGTACTACAGGAAACCTTCAGTTACTTCGTGTAAGGCGTAACTCTTGTTAATTTTGAATTAATCCCACATTTGTTCAAGGAGGTCAAAACCAAGTTATAGTGGTGACTCATGGATCATAATCATTTACTTCTTCCCTTAGCCTTTTTGTCCAGGAAACGATCTTGTGGGAGTTCTTGATGTTATCATTCTCTCAGCTGTTTCAATATGTCCTAAAGCACAATATTGCTACGGGGAAAACGTTATTCTACTTCTATGAATAGTCAAGTTCTCTTGGTCAATGACTCTCCATTGTCTCTCTTTGGCAATCAACATTTCCTCTAGAAAAATCACTTCCCTCTATAAAAATTCCTGTTCTTAACCGAAAGAAGCGGAGTTCCTACCAAGCATGCTATCTCACTGACTTTGCAGCCAATAGAAAATCTCTTGGCTCTAGTGATTGGTTCATGTTACACAATCAATGAGACACCTTAATGACTCTTCTAGGAAAAATAAGGAGCCAAACTTTGTTCCATCAAATCTGAGGATTTACTATTTACTATTTAACCCACCATGCATCTATCAGGTTGTTTACACGGGTGGCTGCTATGTTGTTGGAAACTATGCTACTGGTATTCCAAATACCAGAAGTGTGTCAAGGTTTCAGCAGAGTTTCTAGGCTAAAATAGACTAGAAAGAAAGCCTAGAGATTTACTTCTGAAAGTCAGTCAGGGAAAAGATGAACCCCCTCGGTTGGAAGGCATGTAAACTACACAGTGGTCCACAACAGTGGATTTGAGTATGTCAACAGTTATGAAGATAATGCAAGACTGAGTAACCTTTTGTTCTATGGTCCATGAATTGAAGTAAACTTGACTGCAACTAACTCAATACCTGCTTTACCGTCTGGAGAAAGCCAGAATCTACTGGAAACACCAAGCAGCCAGGGTTAGGGTTAACCAGAGCAAGAACAAGCAAGCAGAGCAAGCAACATACTGGAAACCTGAATCACGAAGTGCCTGTAGTCACCCACTGTCTATTAGTCAATTGCATCAACATATTAATTTTACATTTCTAAAACTAGTTTTGAATGGGTTTTTCATCAATGGCATCATTTATACTTCCTAAAAATATCTGCAGTCATATTCAGTTTTGCTTTTTTAGTCTGCAATTAGCAAATAGAATAAAATGATGACTTGCTCTCTATTTCTCTGTACATATTCTAATTAATTTATGTGTACCATATTTATGTCCTTTGTTCTTGAATTCTCTGTATCTTTACCCTCATGGGTCCATAATCATGTGCTTCTGTCTTTATTCTTTTTGTGAAGGAAAAGATCTTGTAGTAGTTCTTGATATGATCTTTCTCTGAGATGTTTCAATATGTCCTAAAGCACAGGTACACTACCAGGGGGAAACAGTTCTTAGAGAACATTTGAGAGGGTTTGATCTGTAGTAATGGGATTCTTCTCTCTCCATGTAGTCCTTCCTTGATAGTGACCTTCAGATAATTGTGTGAAGGCCATCAAGAGTGGATGAGGAATTACATATGAGCCTGTTTGCTGAAAATATAAGTATGTGTGCCAAATCCTTTCCACATTCCTTACAGATCTCTTACCAAGTCTTACAAAAGTCCACCAAGGGCAGAAGGTATGATGTATTTTGAAGTATGTATAACCCCTTATAGCTCAGTGGTCGCAAAATGTGGTCTATGGACCTTTTGCCCCAGAATCACCAAGGGCACACATTATACCGTGTTTCCTCTAAAGTAAGACATCCCCCCAAAATAAGACCTACTTACAGGTTTGCCTCTTGCTGAAATATAAGGCACCCCCCCTTAATAAGGCCCCCTGAAGCTACCTACCATAACTCTGGACTCTGGACCATATCGGCAGGCGCTACCATGCATCTCACTGTTGGCAGTAGTGCAGCCAGAGCAGACAGGAAGTGCAAGTAAATGTACCATAGATTATGATTAAATGTACCATAGATTGTTGTACATGGAAGTAATGGTAGTAACAAGAAATTCTTGATACTGTAGGATTCACAGTTTGTCTGGTTATGCTGGTTTGTGATGACAACTACTACCGTACCATATACAGGTAATAAATTTTCTTTTTTGTTGTTCAACAATAAATGTGTATTGCATTCTTCTTCATGGAAAAATAAGATATCCCCTGAAAATAAGACCTAGCGCATCTTTGGGAGCAAAAATTAATATAAGACACTGTCTTATTTTCTGGGAAACAGGGTAAAAGCTGATCAAAATGTCCCTGGGTAATCGACTATATGTATTGAACATGAATTAATACATTCCTCTGATGATCAGCTGGACAGAGGTTAAACTCTACCCAGAGGCACCTCAGAAGACAGGACTGTGGATATACTCCTAAAACAACCTTATGGAGCAGTTCTTCTTTGACACACATGGGATTACCATGTGTCAGAAATGACTCAACGGCAACTGGTTTAATTCCCCACGGTCATGATCACACCAGAAACAGATTTTATGTTTTCTTAATGAATGACTACACCCTCGTGTGATTATTTCATACCACACTACGGTATATTTTTAATTTACTCTTTTAGCAGACAAAAATGAGAATGAAAGAGGCAGTTTTTCCCAAATGTATTGTAGCAGCTAAGGTGTTAGATGGATATGATTTCTGCCAAAGACCTGGTGACCTTAATGAGTTCAACTGTGTAAATAATGTGGGCAGAGGTGTTGCACCAAATGGGCATGTGGTCCCTTCTCATGGTGTCAGAACATCACTGCGTTACAGTGAGCTGTGGTTCCATTAACTGATTCCGAGTGATTCCTGTTGAGTAATTGCTGTCTCTAAGGGAATGTCAATGCAGGCTGCTCGCAATTGTCACTTTCCATCAGCTATGAATTATGCTGTATAATGGGTTCAGGTGCTCATATAAGTTGACTGTCATAAAATCCTTGCATGTGATAATTCAGTGAAGCCATTTCATCTCAGATGATGAAAACAAAGGTGCAGACTTGTGACAAGAGAGTAAAGGGGATAATCTCCTTGCTGTGCCGAGAGAGGCAAGGTTTAAACACTGCTCCTGATTCATCGTTCACCCTGCATGGCAATTAGCAACCCCCCTAAAATATTCCTGGGCTCTTTGATGATGTTAGGAGAAAAACAAAGTAGGCAGCCCTTGTGTACTGTTGTTAGACTTGATTACAGCCAATGTGTATCCAAATATGTATCCATATCTAATATTGTATGTATCTTTTGACCCACTAGTTACCATTTCAGAAGAGGATGTGGAACAAGGGATATACTATTGCTGTGGTCAGGTAGATCTTGGCTGAAAGCAGAGAATACCAGAAAGACATTTACTCAGGTTTTATTGACCATGCCAAGGCATTCAATTATGTAGATCATAATAAACAATGTATAGCCTTGAGAGGAATGAGAATTCCAGAACAATTCATTATGTTCATGTAGAACTTGTGCATGGATCAAGAGGCAGTTATGCAAACAGAACAAGGGAATGCTAGACAGTTTAAAACCAGAAAAGATGTGTGTAAGGGTTGTTATCTTCTCGACAGGCGTGTGCAATCTGTATGCTGAGCAGATCATCAAAGAAGCTGGACTTATGAAGAAGAATGTAGCATCAGGTTCAGAGGAAGGCTTATTAGCAGCCTGAGATATTGTGTTCGTCTGGGCAGACTAGAGAAACAAATCCAGGGAAACTCATGTGTGTATAAGAATGAGCTTTATATACAAGAGTAGTTGAATATTGAGAAAACATCCCAGCCTAGTCCAGATCAAGTCCATAAGTCCAATATTAGGCCATATAGCCAATACCAATCTATAAACTCCACTTCAGACTCACAAAACACATACAATGATGCCAAATTTAGGAAGATCACAGACCAGTGGGTGCAAAGTTTTGAGGACCCAGTGGTAGTAGAAGCATCTCAGCACTGGCAGGGTTCTCCATGTGGCTCCTTCCGTTCCTAGGGCATGGGGTCTATCAGCGTATTATCATGTGTCTTGTCAGAAGAGCATCTCTCAGGGAGGAAACAGAGAGAGAGAGAGATTGTCTCCCTCCTCCAAGGAGGAAATACAGGAATTCCCAAAATCCTCAGGGAAAGGCCATGCCCACACAGAGGCCTTGTTGGCTATGACCCAATTGACACACTAGACTCCACCCCTTCACTCTTAATCCTCTCAAGTCCCAAATTGACACCATATTATGTAACTACAACCAATATGCAAATGAAACCATCTTGCTTGCTCAGGATGAGATGAGTGGAAGCCCTTGGTGATGAAGATCAAGAACTGCAGCCTTCAGTAGGGACTACAACTCAATGTCAAGAAGACCAAAATCTTCTCAACTGGACCACTAGGTAACATCATGGTAAATGGAAAAAAGATTGAAGTAGTCAAAGATAGTGTCTTGCTTAGATCCACTATCAATGCACATGGAAGCAGCCGTCAAGAAATTTTTTAGTCATTGCATCGAATACATCAGCTTCATAAGACCTCTTTAGAATGTTGAAGAGCAAAACTGTTACTTTGAGGACTAAGATGCACTTGACCCAAGCCCTGATATTTTAATGGCCTCACATGCATGTGTAAGTTGACACTGAGTAAGGAAGACTGAAGAAGAACCTATGCATTTGAATTGTGTTAAATATTGTGTTGAATTGTGAAGAATATTGAAATTACCACGGACTGCCAAAAGGACAATCTGATCTGTCTTGGAAGAAATATGGCCTGAGTGACTTGTCTTACACACTTTGGACACATTGTCAGGAGAGACCAGTCCCTGCAGATGGACATCATGCTTGGTAAAGCATGGGGCAGAGAAAGAGAGGGAGGCCCCCAAGGAGATGAATGGACACCACATGGTACCAATGGACTCCAGCCGAGGAACGACGGTGAGGATGGTGCAGTCCTGAGCTGCGTTTTGTTCTCTTGGGCACAGGGTTCCTGTGTGTTGGAACTGATTCAGTGGCACCTGACAACAGCAATCACAAGTTACCACTTGTAGGGTTTGACCCCAAGAAGCTGATACTACAAGTGCAAAACCGTGTATGTGCACACTGTGTTCTCCGTAGCAATATTTATGTGAGTGAAGACTCAGAAACAACATGTGTGTTGACAGCAGAGGGCTGTTTATGGGACGTGTCTATAAAAAGAAAAGGAAATCAAGCCTGAAAATTTGTGGGGGGGGGGAGACCCTCTGTGAGAGAAAGACTGATTGTGGCTGCCACAATCGTCTCAGTCACAGAAACGATTGTGAGGGTGGCGCCAGACCAGCCAGGGTTCTGCTGTCTTACGTGGATCCCCTTGCGCCTGGATCAACTTGATAGCACCCCCACCACCAACACCATTATGATAGTTTCAAACATTACAAATGATGATACTGATCTACATGTGTATTGACATGGACATATGTCCAGGACATATAATTGATTACAAAAAAACTAATAGACGGGGATATATAATTATGCCACAGTTAGAAAACTATATGCGGTGATACCTTAGTTGTTGAATGGCTCTGAGCTTGAACTTGCCACAACGCCAATGGCCAAGTTTGCACATAAAAAAAGAAATCTGCTCAGTGTTGGTAACTTGCTCAATAGTTGAGGCAAACATCTGACTTGAAAAAACCTGCCAGGACCGAGAATGAGTCACGAGTTCTGTGGGTGACTCTTCAGTCTAAACACCACTCTCACTCAGACATTATGTGAGTGCTTGCATTAGGGCGTTCAAACGTTCATCTTTGTGCTTTTTTGGGGGTGTGTGTGCTTATTTGCATAATATATCACATACTTGTGCTTTTTGGGGGGGTGCTTATTTGCATAATATATCACAACCATGGCTCCACAGAGAGTGATACCAACAGTAAAACTCAGAGGAAAACTGTCAGACCCACGACGGGAAAAGATAGAAATCGTTACAGAATTTGACACCATTAAGCATGAAAAAAAGAACCGACCCCACCAACATGGCTGAAAAGTTACTGCTAATTTGGACAAATCAGAAACACCTCGATGGCAACAGCAGATCCAAGCATATAAAATCCTGCATAATGATTTAAAGTCCTGGAAAAATGAATTGATAAGCGTAATTTGGGGGCCTCAGAACCAATTAGCTGGTTTTCCATTATTCCTTATGGGGAAAACAATATGTTCAGATCTCAAACTTTTTAGTATTAGAACACAAATTTGCAATGACTTGAGCCTGACAACTGAGGCATCACTGCACATGTATTTACATGTGTTTAGAGAAATGGGAAAGGCCTGGAAACATATTCACTGAAAATTTAATCATGGTTTCAGGAGAATAATGAGCTCTGATGTAGCGCTTTACTTTTTTTTCCTGTACTTTTCTGTGCTGCTTGAATTTTTACATGAACGTTCCGGGTTGCTGTTTTTTTAATGAAAACAATCATGCCATTTTAAAAGAAAAGACTATGATGGGAAACTTTGCGTGCAATTGAGGGCGATGAATTTGAAAAGGGTTCTTATAATTACCCCTCCATTCAGAGATGATGATTATGATGATGATGGGTGAATTGCATAATAATCACGTAGGAGAGAAAAACATTAATTTACAATTTATTGGGACAGTATCAATATGTGCTCAGCATCCTGAAAACCAGACTAAGAGACTATTGTGAGTGGACTTGAAACTGAAATGAAATAAGAATCACTAAGGCCTTTGCAGGCAGATCACTCCGGGGGCACAAAAGCTGCTTTTGTGGGGGAAGCGGTACCGGAGCTGCTGTTTGGGAGTGGCCAGAAGGGTTGCATCCCAGTCGAGAGCATTTATGGAGCCTGGGAAGAGATGTCCGGAGGAAATGAATGTGAGAGGTGAGTTACAAAGTGTGAGACAGACAGCTTGCTGGAGAGCAGGCCAAAAGAGTGTTTCTTAGAACCCAACAGCAGGAAGAAGGATTTTTTGTCTTGCCTGGGGATTTCCAAAGCATAAATGTGAAATGTGTCTCTATTATGTGGTTACTGCCAGCGTCTGCAGCCTAGCTCTGTCAGGCAGTCAGACTCGCCTTAAAATGTCTTGGCAGATGCACTGTGTAGAAATGACTGTTGGGAGAAATCACCCCAAGAAAAATCATACACGTAAATCCTTTGGGAGGCCCGTACTATCTCTCCCAGGCCCCAAGGATATTGGTGAATACAGAGCCGAAGCACTAGAGGATGGTTTGCATTATGGTGTCGCAATCTTACAGGTGGGTGAACTCCCATCTACTTAACTGAGGCTGAGTACATTAAGTAGCTCCTTTCTTCCCTAAATAAGGCTTCACTAGCCCTCCACTAGAACCTAATATTTGTTTTCTCTTGGGCAATATAACTGTATCTCTAGACAAGCGTGAGCAAGACAGCTCTTTATTAGCCTAGGTTCTATTACTGGAGGATAAAATACCCTGAAGGAATGGTATACAATACTGAAAATATTTTGGTTGCAATGAATGGTTACAGCCAATCTTTGGGTGCTGGCTGGTTAGTGGGTGGAGTAGCTTAGGGGGAGGTGTGTGTGTGTGTGTGTGTGTGTGTGTGTGTGTGTGTGTGTGTGTGCTCGTTGTTATAATACGCACACATTCACAATATATGCCTATATAAGGCAGCCCTGATGGATCTGTGAGTGATATAGTTAAAGCTTATTGTGCCAACCTGGCCAATAAACCCATGTGGGGTTAATTGAAGGGTGGAGGGATAAATGGCTCAGCGAGCCTCGCCTTTAGAGTTCTTGGGTCTCACTTTCTGATGGTTGGACCAGGTGCAGCTTCCTTAGCCAGTTCCCTGCTTTAGCTGGCCAGGCTCACTTCCTGTGAGACATCCCTGAGGAGAAGCCACATGGGCCTACCCTGATGCAGGCCTGGGTGCTGGAGCAGCCGTGTGGAGACCCCTGCCAGCGCTGAGATGCTTACACATTCACTGACTTGGCTTTCCTCCTGCAATCAGCATTATTGCATCTGTTTTGTGAGATGGAGGAGGACTTTGTGGATTGGTGATGGACATATGGGTGAATGGGTTAATGTTGGACTTGTGGGTTTGGGCAACACTGGGTTGGGATGTTTTCTTGATGTGCACTTAACCTTTATATAAAACTCTCTCTTATACATGAGTTTCTGTGGACTTGTTTCTCTAAAGTACCCAGACTAACACAGTGAGTTAAGCATTAGGCTGCTAACCGAAAGGTCAGTGGTTCCAACCTTCCAACGCAGGAGAAAGATTTGAGGATTCTACTCTGTCTGCGAATGGGTTCAAACCACCAACTTGTCAGTTAGCAGTGGAGCACAGGAGCCATTTGCACCCCTAGGAGCCCTGAGAGATTGAGGCTGTCTGATCCAGTAATGACACCCGGAGAAACCCTAAACAGAGTTACTTTGACACTGAATTGACTCATTTGCAAAGGGTGAGGGATTCCATATTAATCTCGTTAGGATTCTATATCCTCTGCCTTTCTTTTCAAATAATAAACTCCTGGGGGGCAGGATCACTTCAATTTTGCTCAGTACCGTCCTCCCAGCAGCACCTGGCTCAATGTCTCATACAGAGGCAGGGCGCACGGACACTTGTTGAGTGAGAGTAACCGAATAGGATGCTGGGGAAGAGAAGGACAGATAACCTAGGAGTGGCAGGACTTGAGGAGGATACCATATCAAGAGGAGCCCTAAACTGAATAACACACCTTCCCGTTTTGTCTTGGGTGTTCCCCATCTAACAGAAATATGTATCATCCTAGTCCCTGGAGACCAGGGTCACTCTCTCTTCTTGCCTTGTTTCTGGTTTCCCCTGCTGTGCTACGTGGAGAGGACTATTAGCCACCCCGTACAGAAAGTGTGGCTAACAGGTACAGAGTAGACATTCTCAAAGGTCAAGCACAAAGAAAACTGAGTCCATTCAGTTAGCACAGTTCTCAGGTTTCCTCTTAAATGTTGCTACTAGCGACATATACTTGTAAAAAAATATTCCTTTGCCATTCTTTCCTCCAATTTTGCCTCAGATTTGTGTTACTTTATATATTGTACCATTTTACTCCCCATATCTCAATAAAACAGATACTTTTATATCTAGTTTATCTATTCCACCAGTACCAGAAAAAGTTAATCCTATTTTAAATATTTTCCTTCCCTGCTCTGTTAGCTATAAAACAGTGTATATGTGCACAAGTATATCCATATACAGATGTATGTGGGTCAGGAAGCTATAGTGTTTCTATTCTTGTCACCGCCTGGAGCCCCGAAAAAGCAGACATGTATTTAGTGAAGTGCCGTTTACCGGTGCTCACTTTGGGTGTGGTCCTGAAGGCAGGCACCGAAGAAACAGTGGAAACCTGGCGGTTTCACATACCAATCTGTTCAGGGTTGGTTTTCTCAGGATGGGTAGAAATGTCTTATAAAAAAATCTCTTCAAGTATGAAAAGCACGACATTCTCTTTAGGCTTCTGTACCTAGCTTTTATCCAAAGTTTCCCATGCAGAGAGTAAAACAATGGACGAAAGAAAGCAAGAGAACCCATCCACGCCGAGATGCTTAAGCTATTCGTCATCAGTCCCTAGCTGGGAGCAGACATATTTGTGTAAGTGGAAAGATGAATCAGTACAGAATGAGAAGGTCGTGGAGATCTCCATAGTCTCTGGGTGAAGAGTAACCCATGGGCCCTTGTTCCCAGCACAGGTTGCGAGAGGGCGCTCTGGGGCTAGCAGCAGTCCCCAGGGTGCCTTCTATAGAAGAGAGGCAAACACAGACCGCTTTCTGGGTTCAGGCAGGTCCCCCAGGTGTGCTTCCTCTGGAAAGTGAGTCCACCTGGAGAGCTGTAAAATTGGGAATCGAAGAGAAAACATATTCTAAGTTTCTCTCATGTGGCCCCTGATCATCCTGACAGCATGCCACGTACTGAAAAGATGAGTGCTTTAAAACAGATGCTCGCGATGCCCCTGAGCCGCGCGGTCTTGGGTTGAGTCCCCTGATAACCGATTGACCCCGAGAAAAGAATTTGAAGGCAGGTAGTTGATTTGGGAGGCAATCTCAGGAACCCTGTGGAGGGAATGGGACCGGACAAGAAGTTACCTCTCTCATTCTGCCGAGGAAGCCTGGGAGTCAGTTTAGAACATGCCCCTCGGAGTTACCCAGCCTCAGGGGTGAGGGAGCTGGGCCTGGACAGGCTGTGGTAGATGGCCTCCTAGTGTGTGACTCCTCCTCCCACCTGCCCACCTGGGTCTGCTGCCCCCCACGTGGAGAAGCCCAGTCTATTGCTCCTCCCTTCGGATCTCAGCTAGTCTGGTAAGAGCTGCTTTCACCAATGCGAGGAGAGCCGGCCATGTTTGCCAGTGCTGCATCAGTAGGACACCTGGAAGCACCCGCCTTTATGCTCTCTGGGAAGACAGCTGCCCCGGTGTAAAGAAGCTAGGCTCATCTACTGAGTAAGGACACATCATATGACGAGAAAGAGGGCCCACAGAGAGGTGAAGGGCAGACACCTGCGTGCTGTCTGCGGAGCCTGTAGGGCCAACTGAAGACAATTCAGGAGTGGCCGCCGCCAGCATCAGCTCCCCGCAAGTTAGAGAATCCTCAGCTGAGCCCTGCCCAACTTGCTGACCTACAGACTCCTGGGCATAATAAAAATATAAAATTTTGGTTTACAAAGCCACCGGGAAGGTTCTTTTGCCGTGCAGAGACCGGATACATGCACCAACCCTGCCACCCACTGATAAAGAGTTCCTCACACGGGTGTCTATTTCCCTGGTCAGTGTCACAGGTGGGCAAAGTAGGCTTCAGTGCCCAGAGAGAGTCTCGGGAAGAGAAATACAGATTGGCTGGCAGCTGGGGCTCCAACTGTGTGCATGGAGGTGGCACCCGCTCAAGGCACATGAATATGTGCTCTTCTCCCTCATGCCTGGGCTTCCTATCACAGACTTCTGACGAGCAGGCACATGGACCCCCTCTTAATCCCCATTGCTCCTGTTAAAACTTAATCCTTTCAATTGGCCAAGCATGAGCTTGTTGTTCCAAGATCAATTCCTGTTTCCCTCGAGAGTAAAGTCTACCTGGTGTTGTTTGCTGCATCCTTTAACGTTTCCGGGACGTTGTTACCTTCCGTGAAGTCAATCCCTGCTCACGGAGAGCCCACAGGCAATGGAAGGAAGTGCCGTCAGGGCCTGCATGGTCCCTGTGTTCAGTTGTGAACCAGAGCATTGTGATCCACAAGGTTTTGTATCGACTGATGCTCAGCAGTGGATCGCTAGACTGTTCTTTCCCCCTGGCCTCTGCCTGGAAGCTCTGCCCAAACCGGTGGAACATCGGGTTCACAGACTGGCAGCTGGGAGCTGTGTGTGCGCTGCACTGACTGGGAATTGAGCCCAAGTCTCCTGAATGCAGGTGAGATTCCTACCTTCCCATTTGGGGGCCGAAAGATTTATATAGGATTTGGATTGACACTCCCCCCCTCCCCCCGGCGCCTCTTTATAAAGTAGTATATTAGGTAATGTGGTGGGAGAAAGATGAGACTTTCTACTCTGGTTGAGTTCACAGCCTTGGGAACCCACAAGGGCATTTCTACTCTGTTCATAGGTTCCCTGTGAGTCAGAGCTGACATGCTGGCAGTGGGTTTGGTGTTGAGTTTTTGGTAGGGTGTGTGTGTGTGTGTGTGTGTGTGTTTTGAAAGAGCAGGGAATTCCATATCAGTTGGTCTTCTGAAATAGTTCCAAGTCGATTAAGAGACAGGAGCCAATCAGAACATCCTACCACCCTACAGCAGGATGGAGGTAAAAGGCTTCCGTAACAAGCGCTGTCGCACGTGGGAATGCAGGGCTCTGTCTGCAAGGGAGAGCGACCTTTCTCCTTGTTTTCCTTCTGGTGGTGACGAGGTCACCCCAAGAACCTGCCCTCTCCCCCAGTTGCCCTGGTAATCAGAAGCATGTAATTAAAAGCTGGCTGGTGGGAGCAGTGAATGTGGTTCTGTGACCCCAGAACAGATTTTTTTTCTAAGCAAAGCTCATTAGAGCTCATTAAATGCAAATAGGTTTCAATTCACAAAGTGTACACTGGAATAATCATAAGCACGGGCTTTAACCAGAGAATTCCCTAAGAGAGAGGCAGCCTGAGATTCGTTTTTCAAAACGTGAGGAACCTGGATGGTGCATGGGTTCTCTAGAACTTATTTAAGGCAGCAGTGGGTGCATGTTTGAAGAATAGACGAATACATGAGTCTAGGGGTTGCAAGAGAGGGCATAGCGGATTATGCACTGGGCAGGTAACTGCATGGTGGGTGAGTCAAACCCACCAGCCCACCCATGGGACAAAGATGAGGCTGTCAACTCTTGTAAAGATTTCCCCCCTCAAACCCACACGAGCCGCGCTGTCCTGTCCTGTAGGGTGGCAATGGACGGGCCAGGAAGTCTCGATGGCACTGAAGTTTTGAGTGGCTGCAGGAAGCGGTAAGACAGGGCCTGTGGGGGGGAGGTCAGATGCGCAGGCATTCCCCCACTGAAGGCAATCAGTTGCCAGACTGCTGTCTCATCCCACCACGGGTGGGTCTGCTCCCTGCCTCTGGGAACAATGGACAGGCTCCTGTAGGCGGAGTTTTCACCCTACTGATAATGTTCCTATGGAGACCCAGAGACCACCCCATAGACCACCCTCTCATTGCTGTGTAACCTATAGTGCAACTCCTCCCTGTGACGTATGTCTACCTGTAATTAGTGGGCTGGCATGCCCCCAAAAGGTATATAGGTGTGAGTCAGCAATATAGCTCTCTCTCTGACTCTGAGCTCCTTGCTGCTCACTCCCTGGTCACTGCCCTCTACCTTGTTCCCTTGCCCTCCTTCCCTTCCCCCTCTCTCCACGTGGACCACCAAGCTGGGCTGAGGTGAGCAATGGTACCATGTAACATGCCTGACTGTATTATTGTATTATCTCTCATGCTCTCGATGACTTTAATACAATGCTTATATATCTCAACCGTACAATTGTGCATTACTGAACCCAGAAGTAGTATTACTGAATCCGAGTAGTAGCAATAGGAGTATTAGCGGTGGGGGCTGGCCCCCCACCTCCCTCAGCGTCATTTTTTTAATTTAATACTACAAGGGCCTGTGAGCCCCGCGGTGAAAACTGACCAGGGAAGGAACGCCTTCCACACAGACACACAGAATGGGGGGTGTTCTGGGTTGGATTACTCCCACCTACACCCTTCCAAGAAGATAGTTGACATCGTAAATGCTACACCTGGATATAAGACCTTGTTAGCACCCAAGGCTTTTCTCTTTGATCTGTTAGGTTAAACAAGGTCCTAGTGGAGAAAGTGGGTCCTAACCCTAAGCCTTACATACTTTGGGCGTGTTATCAGGAGAGCCAGTCCCTAAAGAAGAAGGGCGGGGAAGCGGAGGAAGGCCCTGAAGGAGACGGATCGGCACCGTGGCTGCAGCAATGGGCTCAAGCGGACGAACAGTTGTGTGGATGGCGCAGGACCGGGCCTTGTTTCCTTCTGTTGTCCCTAAGGGCCATTATGTGTGGGAACCAACCTGAGGGCCCCTAACTACAGCAGGAATCCTAACCCCGCCTGAAGGCTGCCTCCTTACAGGGGCGCACAGACACGGAAACAGAGTCACCCAGAGGAGAAGGGCACCATGTGAGGATTGCGCTAACCGGTTGCCATCCGGTTGGCTCTGGCCCATGGCAACCCCATTTCTCTGAGCGTACAGAATTGGGCTTCTGGGGGTTGCCCGAGACTGATTTTTTTTCCAGAAATTGCTCACCAGGCCTTTCTTCTAAGGCAGTTCTGGGTGGGCTCAAACCTCCAACTTCCCTGTTTGAAGCTGGACACACTGACCCTTTGTACCACCCAGGATGCCAGGATTGCTCGACAAGCCCAGGGAGCCGGGGCGACCAGAAAAGGAAAGGGATGCTGGAAGATCTTCCCATAGAGCAGAGAGAGAGATGGTCTAGCCCTTTGGATGCCCTGAGTTTGGACTTTTCGCCTTCAGGACTGTGAGACAATAAATCTCTGTTCTTTAAAGCCACCCAAGTGAGGTAAGACATGGAGACAGGCCCAGATTGGAAATCACTTACTGCTGGGTTGCATTCTTATGGAGATGAGCAGGCCACGTGACAGTTAAGTTTTTTGGGCACCTAAACAGCTGATTCTGCTCCTGAGGGTCAAAGGCTGACACACATGGCTTGGAAATCCTGAGGCTGGTTCATTCCCGTCTGTTGCTGAGACAGTGAGCGCGCCATAACTTATTTCCCAAAGAGAAAACCCTGAGGGAGGGAGAAACTGCCCATTCCCCCTGCCTGTCAGGAAATGAATGCAAACACGTCCGCTGGGGGTCTCACTCAGCAGTGCTCCAAGAGGGACCAACCTGAAGGCACCCCTGGCTTCCCTGCTTCACCAGATGTTTTCTCCGAAGGGAAAGAAGAATATCGAAGTCGACAGGGCAGACAGAGTGGCCTGCCGGCTCAAACACACAGGCAGCTGCAAGGAAACCCTCAAGGAGATGACGGCGAACTCTTGACAGGAAGTTGACATTGAGTGAGGGGCTCCAGATGCCTGAGTTGAATGCTCAGTGCCACCACCTCACCCCTCAGGGGCTGCCTGCATGTTCTCACCAGGAAGGGAAGGACAGAAATACCGACCTCCCCGAGATGGCGTCCCGTAAAGTCCTGACTCAGTGCCTGTGGCAGAGCAAGCCCTTGTGCCACAGTGCTGTGTGCCTGATCGCCAGGCGTCTGCACTGGCAGCCAGGGGGATGAATGGTGTGGGCAGTTCTGGGGAATTTCCCATTTGCACAGTTCTGCCCTGACCCACATGAGATCACCAGGACTTGCAGTCAACTAAACCGCAACTAGTTTAATGTAAGGATATTAAACGTGGGACCAAACACGAGGTTTCAGGAGCTCCATGAGTCCCCCAAAACTGGATGTAACACTGACTTGGTCCTTAAGTGCACTTGGGAGGGAGGGCAGGAAAATCTATAGTGTACAGTGAACCCTCGCCACTTCGCGCTTTGACTTCCGCGGCTTCACTCTATCACGGTTTTTGCGTAACAGCGCATGCTCTTTCATTACTGCCACTGATTGGCTCATACTATACACGCTTGATGCCATAAATAATATAATAAATAATAAATGATAATTGTAACGTCCAAAATGTTTTACTGTATTTTCCCTTTTTCATTTAATAAATTGGATAATACGAGTGTAATGGTGACTAAAGGGTGTTTTTTCATGTCCTCTATGTTCTAACTACGAAAATATTTGATTTACAAATAAGGAATCCTACTTCGTGGAATTTCATTTATCACGGTAGGGTCTAGAACCGATTAACGAGGGTTCACTGTATATTAGGTTATCCAAGAACGCAGTGATTGGATGGGAACAGCTATCTGGACTCCACCATCCACTGTCTCTTTTGAGTTAGTGGGTGTGCTGCAGTTCTGGTGCTGTCTCTGGGAAGCAGAAGGCAGCCCTAGGTGTTACACCCACTAGTGAGATCAGCCAGTAGTGAGATCAATGGGGAGACCCAGTAGTGAGATCAGCGACCATCAGATAACCCGAAGAGCCCTAGGTGTTTGATGTGATTGTGAAAAAAGAGCAGAGGCAGGGACAGAGCCAAGCCAAACCCTGATGCCTGGAACGCATCATTTGCTCCTGGAAGCTTCCAGGGAGGGAGCACACAGAGAGAGCTCCCAAACCACCAGAGTAAGAGCAAACACTTTCTCGGCCCCAGGGCCCCCGGGTGTGTCTAGGGGTTTTCACACCAGTTCCTTCATCTGCAAAACAAAGAGTTATACTTGATGGGTGCCTTTGACTCCTTTCAGACTCTGAGAGACCCTACTAGCCATGAGGAGAACTCAGAGGAGACTGACCGATAGGGTCTCTAAGGCTGTAAATCTACACAGAAACAGTTTGTTGAATTATCTCCCATGGAGCCACTGATGGGTTTGAACCACCAATATTTCCCTTAGCAACTGAGTGCTATAAACAGGTCAACAATACAGCTCCTTGGGATTATGCTGGAAGTTCTTTCATATATCTTCCAATTCAAAATGGAGGGGTTCTAATCACTCCTTATGTTATCTTCATTGATTACTTTTCATTGTGCACAGGGAAAATTTATTGATCCTAGAATCTATGGAGCCTGAAGTTCATGTCATCTGAGTTTAGGGTGGCCAGATAAAATACAAGATGTCTTATGACATTTTAATTTCAGGTGTATGATCATTTTTTAACATAAAAAAATAACCCATGCTTGCCAGAAATGCAAACTTAACTAGGAGCTGTGTGTTCTCATTTCTCTGACATCTGTATTAGAAGAGCAAGCTAAGTGAAAGAACACAAACTACGAATATAGAATCAATAACAAAAAATCAAGTGCAAATGTTGAAGTTCTTTTTTGTTTGTTCAAGAAATCAAATTACTGAAGCGGAATGGATTAGATCCCTTTTTCAGAAGACAAGCATCCCCCTGTGGCAAAGACAGTTAAGTGCTGGACAATTAGGTGAAAAGTTGGTGATTTGTAGCCACCCAGAGACTCTGTTGAGTTCTGAGTTGGACTGCTAACTGCAAGGCCAGCAGTTCAAAACCACCGCTGTTCCACTGGAGAAAGATAAGCTTTCTACTCTCTTAAAGTGTTGGAAACCCACAGGGACAGGTCCACCCTGTCTTATGGCGTCACCACGAGGGGGAAGTGACTCGATGGCAGTGAGTTTGGCTGTCATTTTACGGAGAGACACGACTTGTGATCTGCATATCATTATCTTAATTACACAAGTCACTTTGGTAGCTTTTATGTCCCAATACAAAGTCTGAAAGAAGACAAATCAATCATTTGTTTTCTTTCATATATGAAACGTAAAAAAATAAAAACACGGTAATTTTGACTTCAAAGCACGGCTCAGGAAGACAAAGTCAAATATTATCATCAAATGTGCAAAGATCTGGAGTTAGAAAACCCAAAGAGAAGAGCGTGCTCAGCTGACCCAAGCTGAGAGAAATGCAGACAAGTAGCAGCCTGGGGTTTCAGTGACGAAGGCACCTGTGACCACTGAACAACAAAGGACATGAATACAAAGAGCCGTCATACTCAAAAGAACGAGCCAGCGTTCAGTCATTTCAAGAAGTAGCATTTGATTGCGTTGTGGTGTATTCTGTTTCTAGAATGTATCTGCCTGGGCCTGTGGTCCCATTGGGGAGGGTATTCTCCATGCTGCTGATGGACATGAGTGGGGTGGGATTGAGACCTGACCTTGGTGGAGGGTCTGGACAAATCTCGAGTGTACTGATTCATTATATTGATGCTATTATGTCAATATCACACATGGAAGAGCAGGCAAGGGCAGATTTGAAAACTGGTGGCTTGCATGGCCCATAGACCCTGGTTAATAAATTCATCAAAACTCCAAGTCCCTGCCCAAATGGTGAAGTTCTTGGAAATAACTTGGGCAGGAGCTACTCATGACATTCCACAGACAGCCAAGACCAAGTTCCTGTCAATACCTACCCCCAAGACTAAACAGGAGGTCCAGCATTTGTTTGATCTGTTTGGATTTTGGTAGACTCATATCCCCCACGTGGAAATAATGCTTGCTCCCATCCATTAAGCTACGAGAAAGAAAACTGCGTTGGAATGGGGGCCTGAGCAACAGCAGGCTATTTTGGAGTTACAGAAAGAAATCTCACTCTCCTTGCCTATCGGCCTTTACTGTCCACCTTCAAATTTAATTTGGAAAGTGTCTGCCGTGTGTTTATGTCAACTGGGGCTCATAGCAAAATCCTGAAAATGCTGCCCTACACATATGATGTTCTTCATTCTGCTCCTCAATCCGTCTGGTTTAAAAAGAAGAAAGGTGTGCGTCAGAGTTGTATCTCCTCACCATACTTTTTTAATCTGTATGCTAAACAAATCCTCAGAGAAGCTGGATTATACCAAGAAGAGTGTGGCAGCAGGACTGGAGGAAGACGTAACAACCTGAGGCCTGCAGCTGCCATAACCGTGCTGGCTGAACGTGAGGAGGACTTGAAGCACTTGCTGATGAAGATCAAGGGCTACAGTCTCCAGGATGGATTACAGCCCTGTGTAAAGAAAATAAAAATCCTCACAACTGGACCAATAGGTAACATCACTGGAGAAAAGGTTAAAGTTGTCAAGGATTACATCTCCCTAGGATCCACAATCAATGCTCACGGAAACAGCAAAGATCAAATGTCATATTGATTTGGGTAAATCTGCTGCACAGCCCTCTTTAAAGTGTTGAAAAGCAAGGACGTCACTTTGAGGACTAAGGTGTGCCTGACCCAAGCCACGGTCCTCTCAACCACCTCATGGGCATGTGAAGGTTGGACATTGAATAAGGAAAGCCAATGAAGACTCAGTGTATTTGAATTATGGTGCTGGTGTAGAATATTGACAGTATACAGCCAGAATGTTCCTTAGAAGCCTGCTGCTGGGCATTGATTGACAGTGCCTCAATTACAGAAGGACATAAAATCTCCGTGAGATCTGAGGTACCTATAATGTCTTCGGTTATGTCAACCAAACACTCACATAAGGGAGATGGTGCCAAAAATAGTTCCATAATAAAATGGAAATGGCTCATACAGGAACAGCATACTCAGGGGAATACAGGGTAGAACCCACCAAATCACTAACAGTCAGCCTCCTTCCATTCAGGTCCTACCCTGGAACCACCTAAGAAGCCGCCAGAATCTATTGCCACTATGAACAACTTTTTACTGACCAGCAGAAAATTTCTTGGTTCACAAATAGCAGCTTCAGGATATGTGAACAATGCCTGCTGTGAAAAATGGCTGCATTGATATTAACATGTGGAAAGACCTTAGTTGAAGAAGGCAAGACGAGGTCAGCTCAATGGGCATGCTGTTTTCCTAGTTGTTATGGACGAATGGGACAATGATGAGAGCCCATGTTGGGATTTTTACTGACTCCCAAGCAGTGGTCTTGGCTTGGCTATATGGTCAGGCAAGTAGGCAGTGGAAAACTGGACTGTTGAAAGACCACTTGTGTGGGGGAAAGACCTTCCCAAAGTATTATGGGAACTTAAAGGGCACATCAGAATAGGAATGGCAATGCCCATCGGGAGAACCTCCTTTGTAGTTAAGAAGGTGATTTGAACTAGCAAGTGGACATGTTGGTACACTCCCTTGGCATGGCCAATTAGGTCATGAGATGAGTGAGCATGGGGGCACTACAACAGTGGATAGAGGTGCTGAAGCCAGACACATCCCTCTTACAACCACTGAGGCACACAATGCCAATAAAGACTGCTTTGTCTGCCACTAAGAAAGACAGAGGTTGCAGGTGGCTATGGGCCAGATTCCCTGGGAGGAAGGCCTTGCACATAACTGGCAAATCAATTCTATCAGAACAATAATATCAGTGGCAACAAATGGATCCTCACAGGAATAGACACTCTGGACTGGGCTTTGCATAGCCAGTAACACACGAAGATGTAAAAACACCATCAAGGGACTAAAACAAAAGAAATTGTACCAGTTTGGTTCACCAAGTACATCTCCTCAGACCAAGAAACACACTTTATAGCCCACAGGGTGTGCCAGTGGACCAAGAATCATCACATTAGATGGCTATATCATGGGGCATACAATGGTCTGATAGAGAATTGGAATAAGCAGCTGAAACATTTGTTATCCCAAACGGAGAGATAATGGCGTAAGGGGCGGGTTTTCACATGGTTGGGAGTATCTGCTCATACTCAACATGAGGGGGACAAAGGAAGGACCACCACTAGACAGATTCCTATGTTTACCAGGAGGGTCGAGGAAGAGGCGTGGGGGTGGGGGGGATGATGCTGGTACCACCGTACAGTTTTTCTCCACCTCACCTGAAATTACTTTCTTTCTGCTGGATGCTGTGGTCCTAACTCCAGGGATGCAGCTCCGAGTTTGAGAAGCAGGAGTGGTCCCTCAACAAGAGACTGTCATTATAGTCCTGAATCTGTGTATGAGAATTCCCAAGGGCGTAATGGATTGGACTGTCCGACAGTTCCACACTCATACACCTTCTCCTCATCTGGAAAGACAGGGATTGACTGAGAATAGTGTCATGTTTCCTAGTGGTCAAGATAATCCACTATTTCTTGTACCTATGTCACCCCACCCAACATGAATGGGACTAGACTGAGGGAGAAGGACTTGCTAGACTGGGCTGGCTACCAGCAATTTGGGGTGGCACAGCACCTCAACCTGATATCCTTTCCCAAGGAAAAGTATGGATAAAAATAAATGACAAGTGAAAGGAAGGAGAAATAATAACTGAAAGTAAAGGAATGAATAAATGGGTTATGTGTGTTGGGGGGCGGGGGCAGGAATCTAACATTCTGCTGTTCTTCAAGAGAGACTCGGAGCCAGGGAATATTCTTTTCTCAGTTCAAATTTGAATGGGTTAATGGCTGAGTTAGGGTCAATAATGGGGCACTTCAAACCATGCTTCATTATATGATACGTTGTGGTTCTAGAGCTTATATGCCTGTATTGTGGTCCCATTTGAGAGGGCATTGTCCACTATGCTGATGGGCATAGTATGAGACCTGACCTTGGTGGAGGTTGTGAGCAAGGTCACATCTTTCGTTACCTTGAGGGCAACATTATGACCTCACTTTAGGTCTGGAGTGAACTAGGACACACTCTTTGGATTCTTGGGATAAAAAGAGTGCCCCCAGACAGTTCTACACTCACTACCCCACTTGGAAAGCCAGACCTCTATTTTCCTGACGGAGCTTTGATAGAAGCAAGAAGATCTGCTGGAGCTTTTGGACATTTTTGGCTTCCGGCTCTGAGTC
>NW_022111324.1:95045555-95070605 GCF_000313985.2 Echinops telfairi
TGGAAAGCCAGACCTCTATTTTCCTGACGGAGCTTTGATAGAAGCAAGAAGATCTGCTGGAGCTTTTGGACATTTTTGGCTTCCGGCTCTGAGTCCTCCACTGGGCTCTCTTCTGCCTGACCGTGGATGTTGAACTGAACAGCACCCACCACCACGTGAGACAATTCCTCAAAGTTCCTGAGATTCTGTGGGATATTGCGGAGAGTCATAGAAACCACGGGCATGAGGAAATATGCCCCAGGAGGAAGAGGAGGAATGGATCAGAGTAGTATCTTGGAAGAGTTGGATATTTGAGATTTTTTTTATCTCCAACTCCTTGGAAGTAGCAGCATTAATTCTTAGAAAATAAATTATTACCACAATAATTAAGAACCAACAGTATGGAAGGAGTGAGTCCAAGCTTCACTGACGCCACAGGCAGGAGACAAAGCTCCAGGAACTGCTGTGATCTCCACTGAGATGGAATGGGGACCTAATAATAACGAACACAAGAAGAAAACGTGCTAAAATCAAATATGGTAATGATTACGCAACTCTTCTTGATATGACTGAATTGTTGAATGATATGATAGGTGAATTGTGTGCCAATAAAACTGTTTTTAAAAAGACAGATGCATCTTTGCAGGACAGTAAAAAATACTAATTGAGATATTTCAACAAATAAACTCAATGGTGAAATGACTCAATCATTTGTGCCAGGAAATTTGAAAGACACCTAGCTACCTGGCCAACAAACTGGAATGGATTCATATTTGTGCCCATTCCAAAGAAAGATGAGCTAACAGAAAGTAGAAATTATCAAACATTACCCAGAATATAACACTTAAGCAAAGTTTCACTGAAGAGAGTTTAAAAACAATTGTAGTAGTATATAAACATGGAATGGCCAAAACACCCAACCAGATTCAGAAGACGACATGGCAAAAGAGAGATCCTTGCTAATACCAAACGGATCTTGGCTGAATGCGGAAAATACCTGAAAGATGTTTTATTGACTATGAAAATGCATTCAACTGTGTGAATCATGATGAAGTATAAGAAAAATGGGAATTTCAGAACAAGTAATGGTGCTGGTATGGAACTTGTACATGGACCAAAAGAAGACACAGTCAATCAATTGGAACAAGGGGAGAGTGAGTAGATTAAAATCAGGAAAGGTTTGTGTCAGGGTTTCATCCTTTCAGCATAATTATTAAATCTATACAATGAACAAATAACCCAAGAGGCTGTACTATATAAAGAAGATTGCTGCATCAAGACCGGAAGAAGACTGGTTAATAACCCGGGACATACCAATGACTCAGCCTTGTTGCCAAAAGCAAAGAGGATGTGAGCATTTTACTAATGAAAACCAAAGACTACAGAGTTCAGCGTGGATCACAACTCGGTGTAAAGACAACAACAATCCTTACAACTGAACCAATAAACGACATCACCCAACATGGAGAAAAGACTTGAAAATGAGATCAAGGATTTTATTTTACTTCGAAATGCCATCAATGCCCACAGAAGCCAAAGGCAAGACATCGAATGATGTGCTGCATTGGGCAGATCTGCTGCAGACGCGTTCCTGACAGTGTTAACAAGTAACGATGTCACGTTGAGGTCTAGGATGCTCCTCACTCAAACCGTGAGAATTTCAACAACTCGCCTCATCTACACACACAAGGAGCAAACACGGAAACTGAAGGAGAGCCAATGCCTTTGAATTGTGGTGTAGCTGGAAAATAGTAAAAGGACCATGGACTGACAGAAAGGCAGACAAATCTATCTTGGAAGAAGTAAAACTAGAATGCTCACGTACTTTGGGAATGTTGTCAGGAATGACCGTTCCCTGGAGAAGGACACGGGCGTGGTAAGGTCAAGGGTGAAGTGAAAAACAGAAAGACGCTCAACAAACTGGATTGACACAGTGGGCGCAAACGTACCAACAAAGGGCTCTAAGACAGCAACCATGGAGGCAACGGAGGCCGCGTGGGCAGCGTTTCACACTGTTGACTATAAGTGGCTATACAATGGGATCTGCTCAAAGGCCCTTAACAACGATGTCTGTAGTACATTTCTGAATGTTGAGCAGAAATACTCTGAAATCACTACAAATTTTGCCAAACTTATTGGCCATTAGAGAATAAGTCAATTTGAATAAAATTTTTTGGTCATGAGCATGCATTAAAATATGTGGATAGAATGTACATTCAAGTATGTTTTAAATGAAGCATGCAGGAAACACAATATTTTTTGTTTCCATTTTAAAACTAAACCCGTAAGTTCAATTGTTTTTGTTGGAGAAAAGTATTTTTGAAAATCATTACATAATTTTCATATTAACATAGCCTGCTATGTTAATATGAGTCGTTCTGTCCTTGAAAACTCTGAAATCCTTTCCTAACAGTGCTGGAAACTTACTTAAAATGTAGTGTGGTAGAAAACAAAAATGACTATAAAAATGAAAGCAATGTATGACGTATAATAGAAGCAATGAGCGAGAAAGAAGAATGCAGAAGGAGAAAAGTCCATGGAAAACCTGGATTAGCTGTTAAGAAAGGACATCTCCCGAAGGTTCCTACATTGCAAGTGAAGCATGCTTTGGAAAGACCCTATCTATTTAGTAATTTTAAAAAAATGATGTACAGTAAGTTGTATATTAATGAATGCTCATGTAACTGAATGAACTAGCTTGCCATTCTCTGTATAGCAACCCTGGATTCCGAACTGTCAGCATTTGTGCAGTCATTTGGTTTGCTCTTGTCCTTTAAAATACTTGAGGCATGATATTGAAGTGTGCGTGTGTAAGCATGTAGTGATAGTAGTAGAATGGTGTGTATGTATGTGCAGAGCTAACGAGGCATCCCATATAACAGCTATAACTACCTCTAGGATAGTCATCCTGTTTTTATGGACAAGTTAATCATTATACTTAAGGATCACTAAGGCTCTCTTTTCCTGAAATATTTAACATGACAGAATTATCTTACTGCTTAATCCTAATTCTGCCTTCCTTTTGGAAAAGGCAATGAATAAATGTCCAGTGGTTATTTCTACTTTTCAAGACACCTTTTCTCTGCTGTTTTCATGGGGAGATCATTAGGAGGATATCTTCCATGCGTGCTACTTTTACTGCTGCTGATTTCATTTTTTGGAATTGAACAGATCACTACTAGTGGAAATATTATCTACGTACCTAGCTTCAGCTGGGGTCAAAGTAAACAAACAATACTGCCTCGTGAAGCGTCCTCTCCCTCTTGGCTAGTATATAGATTATTCTACAACCTAACGTTACTGAAAATAGGCCCCTTCTCTTTTGAGAACGCCATCACTTCAATTTGCTATTGTTGATATGTTTGTTCTTCTGAGCGTGTCTGCCCCTCACAAATTTGTTTGGCTATCATGTACTAGCCACTTATGGTTTGCAGCCATTGTGTTTTCTAACTTGTTGTTGTTGTTGCTAGGTGCAGTCAAGTCCGTTCCGGCTCATAGCAACTACGGAAGGAAACGCCATCCTCACAATTGTTAGGGTTGTGGCCACTGTGTCAATCGTTCTCATTGAGGGGCTCCCTGTTTCTCTCGACCTTCCTTTTCCAGGGACTGGTCTCTCCGGATAACATGTCCAAAGTATGTGAGGCAGTCTCGTGTCCTTTATTTGAAGGAGCATGCTGGTTGTACTCCTCCAAGACAGATTTGTTTGTTCTCTGGTAGACTGGAGGACTTTCGATATTCTTCGCCAGCACCATAATTAAAATGCATTGGCCTTTTTCAGTCTTTTATTCATTGTCCATCTTTCACAGGTGTATAGGGCAACTGAAAATAACATGGTTTGGGTCAGGTGCATCTTAGCCTTCCAACCGACATTTAAAAGAGGTCTTGGGCAGCAGATTTGTCCAATTCAATGTATAATTTGATTTCTTGACTGTTGCTTCCCTGAGCATTACTTGAGAACCCAAGCAAAATTAAATCCTTGACAATGTCAGTCTTTTGCCTGTTTATCATGTGACCTATTGGCGGCCCAGTTGTGAACATTTTTGTTTTCTTTACATCTAGCTTTACTCCATATTGAAGGCTACAGTCCTTGATAATCAGCAAATGCTTCAAATCGTCCTCACTTTCAGAAAGCAAGATTGTATCACCTGCTCATCACAGGTTGTTAATGGGCCTTCCTCCACTCCTGATGCCTCGTTCTTCATACAGTCCAACTTTTCAGATTATTTGCTCAGCATACAAATTGAATAAGTATGGTAAGGCTACAACCTTGATGCCACCCCTTTCTTGATTTTAAACCATGCATGTATTCCCTTGTTCCTCTGGAACTACTGTCATTTGGGTTCATGTACAGGTTCTGCACGGAGACATGGATACCCTCTCTTCCCAATGCCATCCATAGTGATTACCTCAATGCTAGACAAACCCAATGTCTTTGCATGCTCAACGAAACACGAGTGAACGTCTTCTGATAGTCTCTTTCAGCCAAATTCATCTGTTCCATGTCCTCTTCTGAATCTAGCTTGAATTTCTGGCAGCTACCTGTTAATGCACTGGTATAACCACTTTTGAATTATCTTCAGCAAAATTTTACTTGCATGCAATATTAATGATATTGTTTCATAATTTCTGCATCCTGTTGCTTCGCCTTCCTTTGGAATGGGTATATCTACCAAAATTCTTTTGACATAGACAAGTGAGTACCTCTATTGCTTCATCATTTGTTGAAGCACTCCAATTGATATTCTGTCCACTCCGGGAGTCTTGGTTTTCATGAATGCCTTCAGTGCAGCTTGGGCTTCTTCCTTCACTACCATTGGTTCTTACTCTTACTCTCTTGCAATGGTTGAATGTGGACCAAGTTCTTTTTGGTACAATGACTCTGTATATTCCTTCCATCTTTTTTTTATGCTTCCTGCATCATTCAATATTTTGCCCACAGAATCTTTCAATGCTACAACTCAAAGCTTGAATTTTTTCTTCAATTTTTTTAGTTTCATATGTGTTGAGCATGGTTTTCTGTTTTGTTTTGTTTTGTTTTGTCTTGTTTTTGTACAACTTCAAGTCTTAGCACATTTCATTATAATACTTAATTTTGTCTTCTGGAGCTGCCATTTGAAATTTTCTCTTCAGCTCTTTTACTCCATCATTTCTCCCATTTACTTTAGTTACTCTATGATCAAGAGCAAGTATCACAGTCTCTTTTCACATCCACTTTGATCTTTTCTTCTCTTTTCTCTTTTTAATGATCTTTTGCATTCTCTATGTAAAATGTTCTTGATGTCATCCCATAGCTCATCAGGTCTTCTGGCATTAATGTTCAATGAGTACGATCTATTAGTTAGGTGTTCTCAAAATTCAGGTGGGACATATTCAAGGTTGTATTTTAGCTCTTGTGGATTTGTTTTAATTTTCTTCAGCTTCCACCTGAATGTACAATTGATGGTTTATTCCACAGTCAGGCCCGGCCTCATTTTGGCTACTTATTTTTAGCTTTTCCTTCATCTCTTCCCACAGATGTAGGTAATTTGATTCTTATGTAATCCACCTGGTAAAGTCCCCATGCAGAGCTTCTGCAGCCACCACCCAACATTCAACATCACAGCAATAATAAGGCGCCACAGTACGACAAACGGACGCTGTCAGTGGGAACTAATGGTGGAAACTCTCCTTAATTAGCAATATTCAGGCTTCCACATAGAAGATTCCTGGGTAGCTTATTAGCCCTAGCTTTGCACCATACTTAAATTAGTTGCATGAAACAATGCTCCACGGAAAAGCTAGTACATGTCATTAGTCCATATCAAGGGATTGCAGAATACATATAATCACTCCTTAGAAGTACTGCAAAGGTTGATTCAGGTCATTATTTGGACCCTCAAAGATTTGTTCATTTAGTAATTGTTCAATAAAAAGAATGCATAATATAATCTTTAAACACTAAAATGAACATGACAGAAATAAGAGAAAAAATGATCAGTCTTATACACATGCTAGCCTTGTTTGTTTGTTTGTTTAGTTTTTGTGGGGTGTTGGCTATTTTCCAGTTAAAAAAAACCAAAAAACTTTGAAATGTTGCAGACAGATGGAAGGAGCAGAAGAACTAGAGTCCATTCATCTGGTAGCTCGCTCGGCCATCGGATTGGTACAAATGTTAAAGTTTGACCATTTCAAGTTGAAGAGGAGCCGCTGGTGGGAATTTAACCAGAACAGCTCCTCAAGAGACAACTGGAATGTATCCAGTCAGTTTGAAGATGTTCATATCTAATGACTCAGCAATATACCTCCTAGGTAGATGCCTCAGAAAAATCTGGTTTGTGAGCACAACGGGATAAACACAAGCATGCTCATTACAGCATTTTTTAAATAGTGAAAAAGGCAAGTGGTACTGAAATCACATGTGTAAATACACTGACACAGTTGGGGTTGTCATGAGTCACAGTCAATGCCACAGCAACTATGTGTGTTTGTTTTAATGTAAGGAACGGGCTACCTGTCTGTTGCTAAAGGAGTGAGCTTATCACAAATCTTCATACATCAAAACCATTTATGATCACCAGCCCTCTTCCGCCCTCAGCCCTCCTCCCTGGCTTACTCTGTCATACCATCCATATTCACCCTGGACCAAACATCTGGTCTACCAGGCCCCACCCTTCCTATGTGGCCCTCCCTAGATAGCCCAGGTGTTCTCTATTTCACACTTATCTTCACTTCCCTATTCCAATTGTTTCCACTGTAGGCACCAGCAGCACTAACTTATTAGTTACCAAATGCCAGTTGCCATGGAATCCTCCCAACTCATGGTGTGTCAGACTAGAATTGTGCTTGATGGGGTTTTCAATGGCTGTTTTTGGTTTTGGTTTTGTTATAAGTAGATGGCAGACCTTTCCTTTGAGTGCCGCAGCGTGATCTCAAACCTCCAACGTTCACTGACCAGCTATGAATAGTAATCCCTTGCACCACCCACTAACCTAGTTGTGATCAAAGCCCCACTCAGGCTGCTGGCACCCTGGTGAATGTACCCACATCTCTCCCCATGCCTTCCCAATTATCTGACAACCTGAACCCCCACTCCTTTACCATCCCCTCAAGGTCATAAGCTCTCAGGGTTATTTGTGACTTCAAACCAGGTGACTCTTTGTAGGTTCAAACCTTACTGAGTCTCCCTTCACTGTGTCTGACTGTCCCGTGCTGTCTGTTTTTCCTCTCTTCTGGAACCACACTCTCGAGGGGCAGCCAGGACGTCTGATACACCTCTGTAAGTACTGAGTGTATAAAGGATGTTTGGTAAACTGAACCCGTCTGAGGAAAGAACGATGACCCAATTTATTTACAGTAAATCTTTTAGCTTTAAACCTTAAGCCAAAGCTTCAATCATCTTTGAATCAATAGCTAGTTTATCTTAATAAGGAAAGTGTGTTTGGCTTAAGGATTGTACTCTTTTACAGAATGACCCCACTTAGGAGGTCACATTGACAGTAGCACTCAAAAGCTTAGATGAGAAGCTTAGCAGGCAAGGAGTTTAAGTTAGTGGAGGTGGGACAATTTGGAGACTGATTGTGAAATGTTTGCTTGACTTAAAGAATTTAGCCAGTGTCACTGAATTATATATACAGAAACCAGTGAAAAGTGTATAGCTGTATGTAGTTTCACCAAAATAGGATTCCATTTTATTTCAGAGCAATGGTGAAATCTCCATCCAGAAGCAATATGGAAAGAAAGCCTGTATGGCTGGGTGCTAACTGCACCCTCACTCTCTGAAAATGTTGGCTGTCCATCGTCTCCTGAACTTCGTCCCCTCCCCATCCTATCCTCACCTCTGGGTCTTGGTGTGTTTTCCTGCGCTGGTCCACCCTCTATACTCATTTGGACTAAAATCCTGGTTTCTTTGTATCCAAGGTAATGAGAGAATTTCAGGGGTTTTTCATGAATTAACACAATAGGTAGACCGTAAGCCTTGCAGTGGGTTTTCCACAGCACCACAGACTGCTTTTTCTAATTTGCAGCTATACCACTTCATGACCAACCTGTTGGAATGTAGGGAGGTTCATTAGCCTGTGATGTTTATTCAGCCACATGTTCAATGGCCTTGAAAATAACCTTCCTCAGTTTACAAAATAAATCAGATGCCCTTTATATTGCTTCAGTTTTATGAGGGATATTACAAAGTTGGTACTAAAATGGAATTGAGAGATCATGGAAAATTTCTGCCAAATTTTTTAAACCTCCTTCACGTATCCTACTCTCACCATTGCTTTGGTTGTTGTTAAATGCCATTTGCCTGGCTCCAACTCATGGCCACCTCATACACACTCACTCTCACTGTCTCCTAGTGAATTCCAACGCTCAGAGACCTCCTAGGACAGGGGAGACCTGCCCCTGTGGTTTTCCAGGACTATAACTCTTTATGGGAGTGAAAAACCCCATCTCTCTCCCCCTAATGAATATAGCATTTGGGCTATTGTGGTTTTCATTGCCTGATTTTTGTACAGTAAATTGCTAAGACTTCTTCATACTTTATTTTAGTCTGAAGGTTCTGTTGAAACCAGTTCAACATCAAAGCAACACACAAGATTTGCCTGACAGATGGGTGGTACATTGGTTGGGAATTGAGCCTTGGCTGTCCTGTACAGAAAATGAGAAGGTTATCACTGCTCCTACAAGTTAGGTTTTCCACGCATTGTGAATGGGTCATAATAGGACTGATCCCTAGTAGACAGTACATGGGTAGATATATAACCTGTGTGGTTTCCCATTGGAGTACCTGGTCACCTGGTAGAACCCATTTTCACTCTGGTTACATTGCTGTGTCTATTAACAAGAAATCCATTTTTCAATGGAAATATACATACATATATACACAGGCAGAGAGCAGATTGCCAGCCACGTGCCCACGATTCAGATGCCATAGAAGAGTTGGGTGTAGGAAAGCCCATGGATGAGTTGGATGCAGGAGGTGCCTCAGCACCTCCAAGATGATGCTCCTGCACCTGAGAATACACACATGCCCTGCAGGCAGTTCATCGGCCATGTTTCTCACTTGTGTGAGCCCCCTGTTGGACTCCCAGGAGATTGGACATGAGGGTGGGGGGAGGCAAAGGGGTATGAACAGCGGTTGATGATAGACCAGAGAAAGAGTAGAGAAATCTGTGAAGTGGGTGAGTGGAAGAAGTACAAGACAGTGTAGGAATGAGGGGAGCATATTTAGGTTTCCAAGATGCCCTGATGCAGTCACGGGATATAGTGATCATATGCTGGTTGCTGCCCAAGGGAAACGAAACTCTGGGGCAGTCCTACTCTGTCCAATAAGGTCACTAGGAGTTGGCATGTCACTATAGTTAGGTTCCGACCATAGCGGCCCTATGCACAACAGAATGAAACACTCTGATCTCGCACCATCCTGACAATTGCTTCTATGCTTAAGAGCCCATTGTTGAAGCCACTGTGCCAATCATCCCATTGAGGGCCTTCCTCATCTTCACTGCCCCTCCACTTTACCAAGCATGCTGTCCTTCTCTAGGGACTGGTCTTTCCTGACAACAGGTCCAAAGGATGAGTGGGGATAGTCTTAAGAAAAATGAGCTTGGTTTGGTTTTAGTTAGAGGGATGAGGCAAGGTATCCATGGACAAAGGCAGAATAAATAGTTACCCTTGGTATGTGACTGAGGCTGAAGTTACTTCAATGGTATGAACTAGACCTCCCCCTAGAACCATTGTGCTCATGTCGTCCTAAGCGGATGTCACAATACTGTGAATCTGAGGTGTCCCCCCCCCCCCACTATCATTCTTTCACAGTTTCCATCAGGGTGAAAAGGGCAGTGACAGACTTCTCTTACACTTTTATACGTAATTGCCAGTGGACGTGCAGAAAGGGATATTTGTCCCCCCTTGGCATTGATTGGACGAGCGACTCTCCCAGACCAACTCAGAAAAGGGAACATGATGTACCCACTTCCTAACATGAACCTTGTCCCCAGGTAACCAGTGTGTCACAATCTGCCATCACTTAACCCAGTCGCTAAATGTTATTAGCTCCTCATTTCCCCTCAACTTCCCCTGCCATCGCCCTGAGAAACCAATAATCCAGTCACTGCCCCTATAGCTTTACCTATCCCAGGTTTTCTATACAGAAAACCATACAAAGGAAATGAAAACAAAATGAAGAGCAATAACAAAGTAAAGCAGAGAAAACCCTCAATCAAAAAGAAAATATTAAAAACTAGAACAAGTTTAAAATACCGTATCTATTCATGTATAAACTGGGTTTTTCAGCACATTTTTTAATGCAGTTTTGGTGGTAAAATTAGGTGCCTCAGCTGATATCTGGGTCGGCTTATACTTGAGTATATACGGTATGTCAAAAGGGAGATCAGCTGATCAATTAATAAATTCTAACCTGACCGTATCTGCTATAATCCAACATGCTTCTTTTGTGAACATTCATAAAAGCAATACTGAGCCACTATTGGCTCTCCAAGAGTGATCTGCCAAGGACCCCCTGGGACCTTGAGTTGGGCCCACAGAGGTTAAGATGCTTTAATAATCATACCATGATTATGTTTCCTCTTTAAATTTCATGGGCTCACAAGTGGATATTGGTATCTCCCAAAGGCCATGTGACATGTGATAATCCAATAGAATGAATGCAGAAACAGACAGGAGACTCCAGCTGTCTTCTCCACAACCAGATATGAAAGAAATTTTCACAAGGCCATTTTTCTCAACATTTTTGGAGTTATTTTTTTCATAATAATCTGTCAGTTGTGTGAATGTAATGGTTTATTGTTATCGTACCTACATTAACACATAATTTTAATTGCTCAGTGTTCATTTTGAATATAGTGACTATCCATGGGTTGTCTGTGTTGTCTACCTTCCCACGGGTTCTTGGGGGTCTTTAATTATTTTTAAGAGCAGCGTTCCTGAGACCAAAAAAAATTTTTATTTTAATTGAAAATGTACCCACAGGGGTATCAGGTATATTATTATCAACTGGAAACACTCTCTCCAAAAAAAGTTTTTTTTCCTTACCAAAATGTTTCAAAAGATACATTCCATGACTCAACGAGAGGTTTCCATATAGAAGTTATCTGATTGGCTATCAGTTGGCTGCACCTGGACTATCAGTTGGCTGCACCTGGGCTAGTTTCCACTCGGCCTTATCTTCAACATCCTTTTTTAAACTCCCTTTGGCAAACAAAGCAGAAGTGGGATTGGAGACCTTCAGGCCTGACAATGTATTATTCTTGGAGAAGGCTTGCCTTGGTCCTTGGCCACCTCAAACCTTGAGCAATTGAAGCGACTGCCTTCAAACATCTTCCCTCCGTGGCCTCAGGGTCTCCTCCGGCTTGTCAGAAACAGGGCACAGGCCCTCTTGAGCAGCCACTCCAAAACGCACACCAGATTTCTGGTTGGATCAGAATTCTCGGAGGTACTTTTTACCTAGAAAGGTTCCCAGGCCCGCTCCAGCATGAAGGCGTCAGTAGGCACAGGGTTCAATGGGAGCCATCATTCTTTTAAAAGCCTCCTCCCAGGTGCTCCCTTCTCCAGCATGCTACTGCTACCACGCAGGCAGCTTGGAGGAGAAGGAAAGGGCTAGAAGTGCATCTCCATCAGCGCAGCAGCACGGGTAACCATCTTTACCCTGGAATACAGCACCAGACACTTAACTGGCAGTCAGTGAGCCCAAGCTCCTGGGAGCCCTTGCAAAGCCTAGGATCCTTAGGAGAGTCTTGCGGTTTCCATGGGTGACTGATGGAGAGATGGACAAAAGAAAGGGAAACAAAGTGGGGGAGGTGCCATGTCGAGGGGGAGTTTCCTGAAGCTAGGGTCAGAGAACGCGGAAACATCCATCTTTCCAACTCACAATTTGGCTGAGAGCCAGACCTAGCCCCCAAAGTCCAGCTCCGATGAAGACCCTCTGAGATCAGACCCAGACAATGGAAGGAAGCATTAAAATGAGCATGGGGAACGTCGGTGAGAGCTGAAGTCAATGACAGGTTCACATCCGGAGTGTGTCTGCAGGGGGAACCCTGTGTCTATATAGTCTCCTGACCTGGCCAGTCAGGAAGCAAGAGCCATGGCAAGAGGGATCTGGGCCTGGATGTGCCATCCTCACCATTGAAATACTCATTAGCCATCGTTCAAGCGTGTTGATAGCCTTTGTTAATCTTTTCTGGGCAGCTAGTGTCCTATATCAGAGTAGTTGTTACATCCAAATCCTGGCAACCCCATGTACAACAGACATGTTGCTTGGTCCAGCAGTGTGTCAGTTTGGATCCAAGTGGTTTTCTTCGGCCATTTTTTGGAAGTAGCCTTCTTCACCAGACCTTTCTTCCTAATCTTCCTTAATCTGAAATGTCCACTAAAACCTCCCCACTCTGAGTAACCCTCCTGGTATTTGAAATACCAGGAGCACAGATCCCAGCAGGTGACAGCAAGCTACACAATACAGTCCAACAGATGAGTAGGGCAGTTAAAGGGAGTGGGGCTTAAAACAAAATAGTTGTAGGCGTAGGGTGATCATAAATCCTAGCCCTTTCCCAACTTTGGGGTTATCCTCCAGTGGACGTTGCTTTCAAAGTAATGTTTGCCCTGGCGTTTCTTTCCTTGGTTCCTTCAGCTTCTGAGGAGGTGGCAAAGCATGAGTTCATTGACATACGGATGGCTTCTCAACTAATACCATTACAGTTCAGCAACGGGCGAATGAATTTAGGAAAGGTGGTGAGCGGTGTGAAATCTGCTTCATTGGCATGACTTTTGATGACGAGGTTACTTACTTTCAACCTTCACTTGTTTTTATTGCCCAACCAAGGTTGAACGTTTATGAAACACAATTACAAGTTGAAATCTGCACGGCCAAGAGCACTATTTGTGCCCCGTGCAACTTTGATAACGGACATAGGAGACATTCCATTTAGCGCAAGAGGTAGTACCTTTGCAAAGCTTCTTGCTCTCTTTGCTTAACCTTTCCCATTTCCATGATAATCTCAAGGAAAAGAGGGAGTGGGGAGCATATGTACCTTTTACTCACTTTTCAGAAAACAGGCTGCGGGATGATAGAATGCCTAATGAGATGGCAATTCCTTTCTTACCACGAGATGCTAGGAAAGAGCACCGCTTTTCATTTTTGTAACAGAGAGAGGCTTTCAACTGCGTTAGGTCCATTTAGTGTGTGACCTTGTCAATGCTTTTAGCAGAAGATATTCTGAAAGCATTCAGAGATAGCTTTAAAAAGCCATTTTCCCCCTATCTAAATCAAACCTTAGTAGGCTTTCTGGATTTCCGAGACGTCCCGTTTCATAAATTATGCACTGCAGTGATCTGGTTGGTCCACTCCCGGCTGGGTTATTTGTTGTTGTTGCTGTTGTTGTTCCACAGAAGAACATCAAATGATCTTCCCCGTGGTAGGCATTCAGAGTCCAGCAGATGGAAAATGTGTGCCAACGCTGTGTATATATGACCCTTACTGATCTGACCCGTGGACAAAGTCTTTCCAGCTGTGAGAAGGCTCCTCCAAGGTTTCACATCACGTGCTCAAGGCAGGTGCAGTCCTGAGTGTGACGTGTGACCCTGGAGCACCAGAAGTTCGGGGCGCGCTTCACCGTATTCACTGTGGTACAGGCTCCATGGAACTTGAGAACTGCAGGCCTGTTTCTTTGGAGATGGCTCTAAAATTACCTGCATCTTTCTACCTCCACCCCCAAATTTTTAAGACAATCTTGTTTTCCAATACTCGTCTATCAATGTAAGGTCCTGTTGATGGCTTGTGTGTTGCTCCGATGCTAGAAGCTATGCCTCTGGTATTTCAAATACCACCAGGCCATCCAAGATGAGTAAGTTTCAAAGGCTCTTACAAACTAAAAAGAGACAAAAAAGAGGAATAGGAGGTCCACTTCGGAAGGATATGTTTTGATTTGCCTTGGCGCTACAATCAACGCTTATCGAAGCCGCAGTCAAGAGCTCAAAGGCCACATTTAATTGGGTCAATCTGCCACACAAGACCTCTTTAGAGCGTTGAGGGTCAAGGATACCATTTTGAAGACTGAGCTGCCCCTGACCCACGCCTGGTAGTTTTCAGTGGGGTCATATGCATGTGAACGCTGGAAGGCAAGAAAAGAATTGATCTGTTGAATTATGGTTTGGGAGAAGATTATTGAAAGTACCATGGACTGCCAGAAGGACAAACAATATTGGGTGTCTTTAAATTATTTCAACCAGCATGTATTCCAGTTCCACATTGTAACATAGATCAAGACCTCATTTCTCTTACTGGCTTAGTAGTATTCCAGTGTTTGTATGTAGCACCTCTTGCTTAGCTATTCAGCTGTTGATGAGCATTTAGGCTGTTGCCACCTTTTGGCTTTTGTGAATCATCCTGCAGTGAACTTTGTTTTCTTTGAGGCAGGTACCAACTAGCTGTTGGTATAATATATTTGAGAAACTCCCACGTTGTTTTCCACAGTGGCTGTACCATGTTGCATTCTTACACACAGTGGATGAGTTCCAATTTCTCCATATCCTCTTCAACATTTGTTACTGCCTGTTTTTGTTAACTCTTTATGGTTTTGTGTCTCTTGAAGGAGTCATGGCCCCGAGCACCTTTTCACGTGCTTGTTGGCCATCTGAACAAGCCCTGGGTGGTGCAGTGGCAAAACCACTTGACTACGAACCAAACCAGTGCTTTGAACCCACTGTAGGAGAAACATATGACCATCTACACTGTAAAGATTTACAACCTTAGAAGTCCTATGGGGCAGTTCTACTGGGTTCTATAGATTTGCTGAGTCAGAATCAACTTGACGGAAGTGTCTACTGTTATTCTGGGGGGAGAGTGACTATTTGAATGTCTTCTTTGGTGAAATGTCTATTCAAGTCCTTTACCCACTTAATGACTGGCTTTTGTTGTTAAATTGATATATATTTATATAATGTATTTATTATATTATAAAGTATACCATAACAAATATATAAAGTGTAACATAAATATATACAGTATAATATAAGAAATATCAATGTTATTTATTTTGTAATAATTACCATATGTTAATATATTACACATATATTTAAATTCTTATTGGGCATATGGTTTATTCTCCCAGTCAGTAGCTTCTCTTTTCACTGTTTTTGCTCAATCTTTTGATGCACACATGTTTTTAATTTTTATGAGGTTTCACTTATTTATTTTGTCTCTTGCCGTTTGTGGTTTTATTTTTATATTAGATAATCCATTGTGTAAAGCTAGATCTAACAACATTGTCCCTACATTTTCTTCTGATAATTTTGTGGATTTTGTTTTCCCACTTAAGCCCTTAATCTGTTTTAAATTTATTTCATGTTTAGTTTGAGTCATGGATACTGTTTCATGTTAATACATGTAGAAATACAACTTTCTCAAATAGAATTTATTGAAGACCCTTCTCTTTCTCCATCAACTGGACTTCTCACCGTGTCAAAGGCTAGTTTACCTTAGATGTGTGCACTTATTTCTTGACTCTCACTTCTCTTCCCTTGGTCTCTGTGTCTCTTGCTGTATTACTGCTAGGTTATTTTGATTACTGTAGCTACATAATATGCTTTGCAATCAGAAAGTATAGGAAGTGTGAGTCCTACTTTGTTCTTTTCTGTCAGCATGGCCTGTAACCAATCTAATCAATCTTTATTCAATCTATTCAGGGACTTTAATCAATCTATGAAAAGGAGACAGTTGCTTTTCCCATTATTGCAAAGAAAACTGTTTGCATATTATCAGGATTGTGTTCGATCTATAGATAGCTTTGTGTAGTATTGACACGTTAACAATATCATACCTTTTAAGCCATGGTACACATTTCCATATATACACACATACATACGTATATTTTCTTTAATGTTTTCCAGCAGTTTTATAACTTTTGCTGTACAAGTCCTTCAAATCCCTGGTTAAATTTATTCCTCAATGCTTTATTCTCTTAGAGGCTATTTTAAATGGAATTGTTTTACCCTTTTCAGATTTCTCAAGCTCAACTGCTTTTGAGGGGATGGGCATGAACTCTGCAACTTTGCCAGATTCTCATGTTAACTCGGGACGTTTCCGGGACGTTTCTTTGGGATTTTTCTATCTGTAGGGTCATGTCATCACTGAATAGGTCATTTTACTTCTTCTCATCCAATCTAGACTTCTTTCTTCCTCTGGTTTTGTCTTATTGTTCTGAGTAGGACTTCTAATACAATGTCAAATAGAAGCAGTGAGAGCGTGTGCACCCTCGTCTTACTCCCAGCTTCAAGGAGAATGCGCTCAATCTTTCTTTATGAAATATACTCTTAAATCATCCCTTCCTTATAACCCTTCTGTGGGGGAATATCCAATTGTTTACAGATGGACTTTGGGTCTCCACTTCAACTCCCCTCATTCACATCGATGTAGTTGTTTGTGAAGTATAGCACCAATGAATCACACATCTTATGCTCCCCCCACCCCCACCCCACTGCCATGACCCAGTTCGACCTTACAAATCTGGCTGGACTGGAGAACACCCATTGGTACAAAAAAGAGCTCTCAACACATGGAATTCAGGACAGATAAACCCCTCGGGAACAGTAGTGGGCGTAGCGATATCATGAGGGGAGGGGGTGGCTCAGGGAGGGGGACGGGGGAGGAAGGTGGAGCCCATCACAAGGTTGGATCTATACCCCCTAAGGGGATGAATAACAGAAATGTGGGTGAAGGGAGACAATGGACAGTGTAAGATATGAAACAATAATAACAGTATATAATTGATCAAGGATTCACTAAGTTGGGAGGGTGGAGGAGGGAGGAGAAAAAGAAGAGCTTATACCAAGGCCTCAAGTAAAAAATGTTTTGGAAATGATGATGGCAACATATGTACAAATATGCTTGATACAATTGATGTATGGAATGCTATAAGAGACCCAATAAAATGGCTTAAATATATATATATATATACATATATATATGTATATGTCTGGCTTTTTGTAGATGCCCTGAGTCACACTGAGGAAATTCCCTCCTATTCCAATTTCCTTGAGGGTTTTTTTTTTAATAAAATTCTTTTTTTTTAATTGACAAATAATTTTATTGGAGTATCTTACAGCTCCTATGATAACCCATACATCATTTGTATCAAATACATTTGTATATATGTTGCCATCATCAGTTTCAAAACATTTTCTTTATGCTTTATCCCTTGGTATCAAGAAATGTTGGATTTTATCAAAACACATTTCTGCTTTTATAGAAATGATCATGTGGCTTTTCCCCTCTGTCCTATTGATGTGGCTGGCGTATGATGCTTCTTTGCTTCCTAATGCTAAACCGTGCCGAGCTCCAACTTGGTCATGATTGTGATTGCATGTTTAAGTTAACTGCTTTGACCATCCAAAACCAAAAGAAAGGCCCTCACATCATTAACTCTAAAAGCAATAGGCCAGCAACACTTTCACTTCTTATAAACTTAAAGGCTAAGACATCACTAAGGAGATTGCAAGAAAACATATAGACTCTGTGGACATGCAAGGGGGAAAAGAATCCTCTTATGTGAAGGCAGAGATTCTAAAACAAAATATCCATTTAGGGAGATCCCGCAGAATTACATTAGTGAGAGTGAGAGAAATTACATGTAAAACACACACACACACACACACACACAATTTCCAACCTAGTGCTGCCATTTTGGCATTCATAGGAAGCAAGGGAGTGTTTGCTAGGATGGCAGAAGCATAAACTCTGATAGAAGGTCTTGAGGACAGTGGAGAGGAATGAAGACCGTGATTCTTCTGACAAAATCACCCCAGGAGAAACAAGCGCAGTAGGAGGAGCATCAAGCACGGCCCTTGTCTTCTACTGAGTCTTTACCTCTTACGCACCCTGGGGCCTCTCTTCTTGACCATTCTCCCAATAGAGAAGGGAAAAGATGAACCGACACTCTACTAAACGCACTTCACTCTTCAAGTGAGGAAGCAATATCTTACATCTGGTTTATTTTTCTACCTTTAGTTTACTTCAGCATAATGGAAAACCTACACACACAATGTCTCTCTTGGCATCGATAAACTAACTTGTGGGACTTCAGGGGTCAGCACCTTCCATGGATATACAAAAGACAGAGATTAATAACAGTGCTTTAAACATGCTTACAGAAGATTGCCAAGGTGTTTATACTAAGAATTTTTTGTTACTTATTTTCTACTTATTAATTTTTAATAGTCTTAGTGCACTCTAAATTACATGAAGTAGTTCTTCAACAACAGTAAAGCCTCAGTTCCATCACTTGTAAAAATCATCAATTCATGAATGGCTAATAGAAATTCCTAGGAAATTAATTCACTTTAAGTAGAACTCAGCTCAGATTCTCTAACAATAACAACTATGTGAGTACAAAGTCTTGGTTTTAAGGATAACTTAGTATTACTTTATATAATAAAATATTATCCAATATGGCCAACCATCAATTACTCATATGTAACTAGTACACCAGACCATCACCAATTGCTCATAAGCAAGTTCAGGATGAAACTGAAGAAAATTAAAACAAATCCACAGGAGCCAACATATGACCTAGAGTGTATCCCACCTGAATTTGGAGAACAGATTTGATGCACTGAGCACTAATAACAGAGGAGCTAAGGAGCTGGGGAAGTACATCAAACATCATCCATGAAGAGAGTAAAAGGTCACTAAAAAGACAGGAAAGGAAAGTCAAAGGGTATCAAAAAGGCTCTGAAACTTGTCCTTAATCATGGAGTACGTAAGGTAAATGGAAGAAAGGATGAAGTCAAAGAGCTGAATAGAGGCTGTGCAAAAACACTGAATTGTAAAGGTGCTCCAAACCGTTTCAGTTGTTCTTTTAACTGTGTGGATACCTTTTTTCTTTCAATTACATGAAGACATTTTAAAGTTTCATCAAGAACATTAGCAATTTGACCCTCTCTAAGTAGGGCATAGGTCTGTGTGGGTATTAAAATTTCACTTTTAGCCTTGCCAGTCACTAAGTGACACACCCTTGAAGAAGCCAGCATTTGACTTGATTTGCCCATGGTACTATACCACCAGAGTCAGTGCCATCCCTTTTCCAAATCATTGTCTGATGTTTGAGATAATCAATAAGCTTTGATTTACATCTTTATGTGATTTCTTGAGACTAATACAAAAGACCAAGATGGATGAAATGTTTAGTGGCTGAATCCAGACTTCTAAAGGAATTTATTGAAGGCAAAAACCACAATTGCCTTGGCAGGTTTTAGAGCCCCTAAAACGTGAACCATCACTTGGTGTTGGCAAGAGATCATCGGTGCATTAGATGGTTCATAAGAAGAGACCAAAGGAAGGAGAGATGTCAATGTCTAGTTAGGGTACCATCCCTAGAGAAGGAGGCTTGTACGCTGGGCCCAAAAGGCAGCCAGGGTCTAGAAAGACTGACAGGGAAGTATCTGAAAAGTAATGACAGGAAATGAAGTATGTTTGGCAAGGAGGAGTCAGCTGGTTTGAAGGAGAGGAAACAAGTATGAGAATAGCAGGAACTCTACATGCAAAGAGTAGTCGAGGCTGGTGTGCATGACCTTAGAAGTCAGCCTACGAAGAACCCAGATTGCATTTGTGAAAAATGAATTTCAGAGGAAACTACCTAATCAAGTTGGTATAGAAGAACAGTAATCTGGCATAGAAAATCAGTAAGGCAATGGATTGATGAGAAATGATCGTGATGGGCTAGACATTAAGGAAAAGCAGTAGAGAACATTGTGGAAGGGTAGTGGAATAGAGTTAAATGGTCGGGAATTGTTTAAAATAACTTTTATAGTTCTTAAAGATTGGCACTACCAGACAGAGGAGATCATGAATGAGAAAAAGAGATCCAATAAAATCTAACAAGTGGGAGAAAAGGATAGGTTGAAGTCTAGCTAAGTATAATTACAGTAGTAATAAATGGCTTACTTATCAGTTCTACTTATGTTAATCAGGGAAGGATACGATACCACAAGGATGCAAACAAAAGTCCACATTTCAATAGCTTAGCACAACAAAGATTTATTTCTTGCTCATGTGACATGACTACTACCTTCTACTATACATTTCCACATAATCATGCAGGTATCCAAGCTAGTGGATGTCCTATCATCTTGTGATGCTGCTATCTCAACATAGGCAATTCAGCAGGGAGAGAGAAAGCATTGAGAACTCACAACATTCTTAAGTGCCATTTGCTGGAACTATCTAAGTAGCCCCACCCAAATTTCAAGGAAGGTCAGAAAAATAGGGGAGTGTATGGTATATATAGTGCTAATACCTCTCCTTGAGTACTATTTTAGCCCTCTATCTCAAAACTGAATGGCTATCTATGGTTTTCTGTCTTGGTTTTGTCCACTGGTAAACTCAATCTATGTTTCTACCACAATAATGGACAACCAGAAAATGTGTTGCTATGCTGTGTGTTTCCCTCCTCTTAATGGAGCAAGATCCTTCTCTTTACCTGAATCCAAGTGGGGAGCTGTAAAAAAAGAATCACATCAAGTTCTAAAAAAAGGTCACATCAAGAGTCTTACGGAGTTCAATAGAGTCAAGGGATGGCATTCAATTTCTGACCTTGAAATTTCAAAAGGAAAGAAAACCAAACACCCATTCCCGCAGAGTCTTCCATAACTCCTATGACCCCGTGTGTCTATCACAGTGGCATTTCTCCATGGCGTCTTTAAGAGCACACCATTCTGAGGCGGATCTCCAGGCTTTCTTCCAGAGTGTCTCTGGGTGATTTCAAGTCACTGTTTGCTCCACCCAAGGATTCCTGTAAAGGAAAGAGGCTATGGCTAACAAGGGAAGCTCTGGGATATCAGAGTAAGAAGGATTTGTACAGGAAGTTGACCCAATGTGGTGCATCTTTTGATCTCCTGATTGCTGCTTCCATGAGCATTGATTGTGGATCCAAGCAAGACAAAATCCTTGACAACTTCAATCTTTTCTCCATTTGTGTTAGGCAGTTTTCCAGAGAAACAAAACCAGGACACTTATGAAAAGAGGGGGGGGGAAATTATATATATAGACAGTGAGAAGGAATATAACAGCTAATTAATCCACACAGCAGTACAGAGGTCTCAGTTCAAATCACTATAGTTAATAGTTAATATACTGAAAGTCCTTTAACTCACACAGGCTGCTGGTCCAAGGTCAATAAAGCAGACAGTGGATTCTTCCCTCAGGCAAGACAGGCAGAGTCTGCCCACAGGCAGTAGACAGCAAGGTGGGTCAGCAACAGTCAGAAGCACAGAAGCTTAGCAAAACAGTCCTGATGGGATCTTGAACACAAGCAATGTACAGTGATGGGATCCACCAGCCTCAAGCTCAAGTGATGTACACACCAGCAGTGTGGTGAAGCAGGTCTCAAAGGAGTCTCAAGCTCTAGCAACATGATCCATGGGTTGGCTCGGCCCACAGGTAATGTAGCAGATGGTTGAGGCAAAGAAGTTGCTCAAGCAGAAGCATGCTGATCCAATCACCTGGGAGCAAGAGAGAGGTGGGATGCCAGCTGCCTTTATTTATCTTGGTTGCCCTCCAATCAAGCCTCAACCTGATTAAACTCTACCCACATGTTCCTATTGGTCTAGTTGGCACAATAAACCCATCACACCATTTATCATGATATTACCTATTGGTCCAGTTTTGAGGATTTGGGACTTCTTTATATTGAATTGTAATCCTTGATCTTCATCAGCAAGTCTTCCTCACTTTCAGCAAGCAATATTGTGTCATCTGCATACCTCGGGTTGTTAATAAGTTTTCTTCCAACCCTGAGGCCACACTCATTTAAAGGCCATGAGTCAGTTTTAAAAGGACTCTCCCTAAGAGAATGGAGTCCACAAATGGTACAAATAGAAGGTGACATGTCCAAATCCACCCAAGGATATCTCAGAAGAAAGGTCTGGTGGTGTTGAAACAATAAAATAAAATAAGCCACTGAAAACTCTATTGAGTGCAGTCTACTGTCACACACGAGGATGACATGAGAAACCAACTTGATTGCCACTAGTTTGCCTAAGTGATGTTTTGTCAGGGAAAAGGAGACTTTAGTATGGAAGAGACTGGCGGCAAATTATGAGTCAGAAGTAAGTGTTGCTCTGAGACAGAAGGTCTCTAATAAACAGACAAACACCTTTCAATCAGCATTTAGATTACGACACCCAGAAGTTCCTAACAGAGATTGCAACAGTACCTAACAGAGATTGCAACAGTACCATGGCCTGCACTGGGTCTGAGGGAGCATCCAAGAGGACCCAGTTAGGGAGAGAGGAGCTAAATTCAAACTGAGAAGCCTCTGATCACTCTTCCCACGCCCACTGCAGTGAGTGTTGAGTACATAACCGTGTGCTCCACCCAAGGACTCATTAAACATATACCTGCACTGGAAAGGAAGGGATGCTTCAAACTGGCTGAGTGATCAGGCTGAGTGAGGGAAGGAGGTAGAGAGTTTCAGATTGGTTGCAGACTTGGCATTTTGATATCACACTGGCCTAGAATTCCAATCACAGGAAAGAGAGGATTCATTGTCTGAGCCAAATAACTGACACTTGCTGATACTTTATCCAGGAACAGAGAAGCAAACTGGGTCCACAAAGCTAATTGTGAGAAAAAGTTGTCTCCTCATGAGCCTTGGCAGTACTATGAGATAAAGGTGGACAACTAACTTCAAGGTTAGTGGTTCAAACTCACAGCCTCTCCAAGTGAGAAAGATGAAGCTTTCTGTTTCGGTAGAGATTTATAGCATCAGAAACCTACCTAGCATCCAAACAACTGCCTCTTGGTCTCTAGACAGGTTCCACATGCGCACAATGAAGTATGCTAGACTTTCCGTTCTTCCCAGTGCTATCCACAGTTTGTTTTAATCCACACATTTGAATACCTCTGCTTAGTCACTAAAACGCTGTAAACATCTTTCTTGTATCCTCTGCTTTGAGCCAAGATCCAGCTAATGTCAGAAATTATATCCTCCTTCCACACCCTGTTCTGAATCCGACTTGAATTTCTGGTAGCTCCTCAATATACTACTACAACTATTGTTGAAGGTTCTTCAGTAAAAATTGACTTGCATGTGATATTACTTATATTTTTTGATAATTTCCTCATTCTGTGAGGTCACCTTTCTTTGGAATGGGCATAAATATGGATCTTTTCAAGTTGGCTGACCAGGTAGCTGTCGTCAAATTTTCTTGGCATAGACTAATAAATGCTGCCAGTTTGCATTCGGTCTGAAATATTTTCATTGTTACTCTCTCAATTCCTGGTGCCTTGTTTTCACAAATCCCTTCAGTGGTGTTTGGACTTCTTTCTTCAAAACCATCCATTCTTGATCATATGCTACCTCTTGAAATTACAGTGAACCCTCGCCACTTCGCGCTCGACTTCCGCGGCTTCACTCTATCGCGGTTTTTGCGTAACAGCGCATGCTCTGTCATTACTGCCACTGATTGGCTCATACTGTACACGCTTGATGCCATAAATAATATAATAAATAATAAATGATAATTGTAACGTCCAAAATGTTTTACTGTATTTTCCCTTTTTCATTTAATAAATTGGGTAATACGAGCGTAATGGTGACTAAAGGGTGTTTTTTCATGTCCTCTATGCTCTAACTACGAAAATATTTGATTTACAATAAGGAATCCTACTTCGCAGAATTTCATTTATCACGGTAGGGTCTAGAACTGATTAACCGCGATAAACGAGGGTTCACTGTACTTATTAGTAGTAGTATAGTATATGATTAGTAGTAGATCTTTAGTATTTTATATAACTTCAAAATATATTTTATGTATTTTCTTCCCAAATTTACATCTTATAAAAGATTTCATCTTATGGGAATTTAAATTCTATATTTTTTACTTAATATTATAACAGAATAATCTTCCAGTATCATTATATAATTTTTGAAAGCATGACTTTCAATGAGTAATTAATTTGTATCAAATGAATCTACGATTTTTATTCAATCATTCCTTTATTGCTCACAATTTGATTGTTTCAAAGATTTGCAATAAATATCCATGTTTATTTGATAATAAATTATAGATCTTTGAGTATGTTTATGCCTTTAATATAGATTCTAATAAACTGAATTATTAAGTTTAAAAATGGCTTTAAGTTTTAATATACATTCTAAATTTAGTTCCACAAAATTTGTGATAATTTATACTCTCCTAAGTGCTTATGAGTGGGCTGCTAATCAAAAGGTCAGCAGTTCGAAACCACCAGCTGCTCCATGAGAGAAAGATGAGGCTTTCTATTCTAATCTTCTAGTTTTTAGTATTTTCTGCTTTCTTTTTGGTTAGGTGTTTTCTCTGTTTTACTTTGTTATTGTTGTCGGTTTTTGTTGTTTTGTATGTTTTTCTATATAAGAAATTTAGGATAGGTAAATCTATAATGGTTTCTTAGGGGTATGACGGGATGTTGGGGGGAAATGGGAAACATAATAATGAGTCAAGGAAGAAGAAAATGATCTAAAATTGATTGTGTAATGATTGTACAAATCTTGATATAATTGAACTATTGAATTGTATGAAATGTGAATTATGTCCCAATAAAACTATTTTTTATAAAAAACAATTACGGTCTGGAAAACTCACAGGGATGGCTCTACCCTGTCCTACAAGGTCGCTCTGATTTGACGTGGGCTCGATGGCAGTGTGCTTGGTTTTGGTTCTTTGCCTCAGCAACTGCAACAGAAAATTCATATACATTTATCTGCATAAAGAACTGTTTGTTTTTATAAATAACCTGACTGGATTTATTATATGAAACTATTCTTCAATTAAAAAGTGTTACAAATGGTCTTTTATCAGTGTTTGTTGAATCTTTTAAGGATATTGTTTCCTAAAAGTTCAATAAAAAAATGTTGCAAAAAGTAAAAAGGTAAAAGGAAGAAAAGTTAAGTAATCCTACTTCTTATAACTAAAACTTTTAACATTTTCATATTCCTTAAATATTTTCTCTGAATATACAGTGAACCCTCGCCACTTCGCGCTTCGACTTCCGCGGCTTCACTCTATCACGGTTTTTGCATAACAGCACCCACTGCCTACACCCGCTCC
>NW_022111324.1:95070889-95099943 GCF_000313985.2 Echinops telfairi
CGGAATTTCATTTATCACGGTAGGGTCTAGAACTGATTAACCGCTATAAGCGAGGGTTCACTGTATACTTAGCAAAATTGAGACCTTACTATATTTACAAGTGTATATTTTGCCTTTTCATATAATACTATAGGGCAAATAGTGTATCAGCTCATTAATTTGCTTTAAAACATGACTTTCATGAAGTACATATTATTCCTTTATTTGAAAAGATCACTAGAAATAAGTATTATTCTATTATGGAAGGGCTAGGCACCTTCTGGAGAAGACCCAGTTGTGCAGTGGGGAAGCACTCGCTGCAAATGGATAACATAATAGAAGGTTTGGCCTTTCTGCCCCTTGGGGGTATTTAGAATATTAAATATTTAAATTCTTTATTATTAATTCTTATTTTATCTGCTTTTGAGGATTTGGTGCCATTCTTATTGATGTTCAAAGTCTGTTGTGTACAATTAAAAATGTGATTGCTGTTCATGGCCATCGAGTTGGCTCTGACTTAGGAAGACCCCATGGACTGAGACTAGAACTCCCCCACAGGCGTCCAAGGACTGAGGAGACTACAACTCCACCACGGGCTTTCAAGGCTCTGGCCTTGTGGAAGCAGATCATCAGGACTGGCTTCTCTGGGTCCCAGGGCTTCTCTGAGTGGGCCTGGACTGCCCAGGTTTTGGGTTAGTCATATGATGCTTAAACATTGGTGCTACCCGGAGACTTCTCATAAGTATCAAATATTTACTGTAGAAAGCAGCATTCAAATAATCAAATGATGTATTTCATTGGGCAAATCTGCTTCAAAAGCTCTCTTTTAAAGTGTGTAAAAGCAAAGATGTCTCTTTGAGGACTAAGGTGTGCCTGACTCAAGCCGTGATGTGTTCTGATACATGTAAAAGCTAGATAATGCATCAGGAAGATTAAAAAATAATAACTGACACACTTGAATTATGGTGTTGGTGAAGAATATTGAGTTTACCATGGACCTCCAGAAGAATTAACAAAGTCTGTGTTGGAATAAGTACAGCCAGAATGCTACTTAAAAACAAGGATGGTGAGACATCATCTCACTTAATTTGGACCTGCTATTCCAGGAGGACCCACTCCTAGAGAAAGACATGTTAGGTAAAGTAGAGGGTGTGCTCAAAAAGATGGATTGACACAGAGGCTCCAACAGCAGACTCAAACATAGCAGCAATGTTTCTGAGGATGGCAGAGGGCCATGCAACACTTTGCCCTGTCATACAAAGGGTTTCAGTGAGATGGAGCTCACTCAATTGTTCCTGAAAACAACAATTTTATTCATACAGACCTTTTTACCCTGAATGTCATAATTCATTCATGTCTCGGTTAGCTATAATACACCCTACAGCCAGTTTTTCAAGAAATATACATGGGTACATTCTGAGTCCATGTGTAGGTTTTAAAAAATTCCTTTCCTTCACCATCGTACATGAATCATACCTTGTCTGGGTATAGAATTTGAACCACAAGTTTTTTTCTCCAAAGTCTACGGTAGTTGCTTACTTATAGACAGTGTAATGAGAATAGCCTTTGTAGGTTGCCTTGGCTTTCAACTTTGCTTCCTTGATTATAGAGTTTGTTTACTTTAGCCATGACATTTTAAAACATTCACCATGCTATATCTAGGTGTGCATCTTTTCCAATCATCCTGTTTTGAACACAAGATGGTTCAAACGGGTGGGACATTGAAGGAACCTTCACCAGTTGCCTGTCCTCTTTGTGAGGAAGGTCATCGCACAGAAGAAGAAGGTTGTCATGACTTTAAATTCTTTGATGAAATTCTAATCCTTGAAAATTTCCCTCCCTGCTGTACATGCCTGTTGCATACCCACACTAACCACCATAGGCTTCCCATTTCTGTGGGTTAGAATAATCCTACCCTCCGTTCTTATCATCGACCTTCCCCTACTGTGAGAGTTCAGGTTTTGTGTCAGCTTGAAAGGGTCAAGATTCAGTGGTTTGTCAGGTAAGTCCTAGCAATCCTCAGGAAGAGCTCTTGGAGGTTATAGACTGATTCCAATATAAGGAGGTTCTGTGGAAAAGTTGACTTGCATTTTTCTGGTTCTGGATCCTGCATCTGATTCATCAAAATCCAGTTCTTTGGACTTATTCCATCAGCCTGTTGTATTGCTTGCCCACCCTGAGAGTCATCAACAGCTTGCCATCATACCTGCTGAACTGGGACCCATTGGTCTCTGCACCAAAACTCATTATCATCTTGCCACTGTGGTTTCATCAGCCCCCACAAGTACATGAGTCAGGAGGAGTCTCCAGCTTCACAAATGACCACATACTTGGAACTTCCCTGCTTTACAACTGTGTGAGCCATTTCTTTGGTATAAACCTCTCTAGCTAGCCATCTATCTACATATATATACATACATATACACATATATACAGATACAAATATATATATTGCATGTAGCATTTTGGTAGCATTTATTTATTGTTAATTTTCATATAGTTATCTGCTTTTCCCAGATGAGAGCACATGTAAAGAATTATCTTACAAGCTGATGGTGCCCGGCTACCAAAAGATATAGCATCTGGGGTCTTAAAGGCTTGAAGACAAACAAGCAGCCATCTAGCTGAGAAGCATCAAAGCCTACATGGAAGAAGCACACCAGCCTGTCTGACCACGAGGTGTAGAAGGGATCAGTTATCAGACATCAAAGAACTGAAAATCATATCAGTGGGTGCCCACTTTACTGACACAATAACTGAAGACAAACATGTGCTTAATAAGCAAATGTGGTGAAGAGAGCTAATGGTGCCCAGCTATCAAATGATATAGCGTCAGGGGTCTTAAAGGCTTGAAGATAAATAAGTGGCCATCTAGCTCAGAAGCATCAAATCCCCCATGGAAGAAGCACACCAGCATGCGTGACCATGAGCTGCCGAAGGGATCAGCTATCAAGCATCAAAGAACAAAAAATATCATTGTAAATGTGGGTGAGTGCAGAGTGGAGACTCAAAGCCCATCGGTAAGCAACTGGACACCCCCTTACTGAAGGGTTGTGGGGAGGAGATGAGCCAAACAGGGTGCAGGGTAGCAACAATGAAACATATAACTTTCCTCTAGGTCTTAAATGCTTCCCCCCCACTCCCCACTATCATGATCCCAATTCTACCTTCCAAATCTGGCTAGACCAGAGGATGTACATTGGTACAGATAGCAACTAGAAACACAGGAGAGCAGATGACTCCTTCAGGACCAGTGGTGAAAGGGGTGAGGCCTGGAAGTGAAGGAAATGTGGGGTGGAAAGGGGGAACTGATTACAAGAATCTAGGTATTGCCTCCTCCCTTGGGGAGGGACAGCAGAGAAAAGGGTTGGGGGAGACGTCGGACAGTGTAACATGACGAAATAATAATAATTTATGAATTATAAAGGGTTCATGAGGAAGGGGGAGTGGGGAGGGAGGGGGAAAATGAGCAGCCGATATTAAGGGCTCAAGTAGAAGGTAAATGTTTTGAGAATAATGATGGCAACAAATGTACATATGTGCTTGGCACAATGCATGTATGTATGGATTGTGATGAGAATTGTACGAGCCCCCAATAAAATGATTTTTTTAAAGAACATAGAGGAGGAGCTATTGTATGTCTATAGAAAGTCCACAGTTGAAGATTCCTGCATGATTTCTGACCTACAGCCCAACTTAACAATAAATATTTAATAAGATCAATTATGTGTCAAGCACTGGCATGTGAAATGTATCAGTAGTGGTAGTCATACAGATTTTTAAGTGCATGACATAAAACCATGCTGCCAGCACAATACATAATTAAAGCCTCACATTCAAGAATTTAATTGAGTGTTCTGTAACAATGAAAGCACTGCTTGCTTTAGGTAAGTAATATCATGCTTCATGATTACTAGATTCTTAACTGGCTATAGTTAATATAACTTTTATCCACCCAAACCTCATTTTATAGTTGCTCTCTTCATATTGTTAGTATTTTTATATCAATTTCTCTCGTGTTTTGAACTAGATCAACACTTCATGAGAGAGAGAAACAGAAGCTCTACATCTTTCTACAGTGACCCAGAATTCGGCCAGTTCCTACTCATCCTCAGTGCCTTGGGCTCCAGGAGGGTTAGTTCTTACATGTCTCATATTTTGCCTCTCCAATTTCCACTCTCACACACCTGAGGGTCTTTAAACAGCATCTAACTGTGTCCCACCCACTTAGTTTTATTCAATCATCAGTTACAGAACCGGCTGGCCAGCCAGCAATATTCCCCACATGCCGTGCACCACATGCTAAACTCCGAGAAGACAAATAAGGCTTAGTTCTTTCTCTCAAAAACATTATAGTTTAGGACTATCCAGAAGGGCTATTTTCCAGTGTCCTGGCTATCAATGGGCTTGAAGCAATGGATGATCTGATCCCTGAAAAATTGTGTCTGGCAACTATAGTAATAATTCCATGCTGGGCAGAGGGGCCGGGGAGTGAAAGGGGCACAGAAAATCATGGGGGCTTAATTGCTAGATTCTGAGTTATACGGGAGAAAATAATGTACAGTGGAGGTGGCTGATCCTCTGCTTGGGAATAGCAGAGAAGAGAGACAGGAAAAATTCACAATGCAAGAAAACAAGGTCCTACAAGGTAAGGCAGTCTTCAACTCTTGAGGCAGGAACTAGAAAATAAACAAACAGCAAAATGGTGAGAGAAACCTCAACACTCCAGTTGCTCCTGTTAATGGGCTTTCGGCAAATCAGGCTGGACCAGCTCCAAAGCCATCCTGGCAGCGAAGACAAAAGCAGAGCTGAAAGGAGAAGCTTTCCTTCCCCTTGTTGCCATGCCGCTCCGAAACAACTCAAGGATTAAACTTTAAATTCTCCTTTATACGCCTGTGTGATATGATTTCTGGGATTTCTTTTTTTTCCAGTGGAAAAGCTATTCAGCTTTTAAAAATAATGGCATTCACCATTTTGTAGTCTGTTTTTGTTATTGTTGTTGTTGTCGTCGTCGTTGGGTGCCACTGAGTAGAGGCTGGCCAACGACTGCCAGGCCCGCACAGAGTCACAGTGGCTTCTGTGCTTGAGCCCCACATTGCAATCGCTGTGTCAATCCATCTCACAGAGAGCCTTCTCCTTCAATGCCGCTCGACTTCAACAAGCATAATGATCTTCTCCAGGGATCAGTCTCTCCTGACATGTCCCAAGTACATGAGACACAGTTTAACCTAGAATTACTTTATTAGGCAAATCATTCCTTACACTTAAAGTTAAGAGACTTAAAGCAGTAACAATGTTGGGAGACTATGTTAGACAGGGTTCTCTAGAGAAACAAAACCAGGGCGCTAATAATTTTATATATATTTAGATAGATGATAGATAGATAGATAGATAGATAGATAGATAGATAGATAGATAGATAGATAACATAAGAAATAAACAATCTATAAAGCAGCACAAATGGCTCAGTGCAACTCACTCTGTGAGACAGCTAATATACTGGCAGTCCTTCAAATCTTGAGGGCTGCCAGGGAGTCCTCTGTAGAGCAATTCAGGCTATCTGGCCACAGGCAGCAAACAGTAAGGCAGGTCACCAACAGTCAGCCAGATGACAGGGTCCGACAGTCCCCAGCTCGAGCAATGTATACTCCAGCAGTGTGGCAAAGCAGGTTTTGAAGGAACGTCAAATTATAGTGACACAGTCCAGGGGTTAGGTGTCCCACAGGTAGTGTAGCTTTCAAATTGAGGCAGAGAACAAGCAAGGCAGCCGCACGCTGGTCTGATCATCAAAGAGCAAGAGACAAGAAAGGTGAGGCTCGCCAAACCATCTCTCTCTCTACCCTTCAGTTAATCCCACATGTGTTCATTGGCCATGTTGGCACAATAAAGCTCTACCTACCACAGAGACTATTTTTATTGTTGTTAATTGTCCCTGGGTGGGCCTAGGCACAATGAGGTACTGTGCTGCTGGGTCCATAGGGGTTTCATTGGTTGATTTGCGGAAATAGATCACCAGATATTTGTTCCTATTTAATCTTAATCCCAAATCTCTGTTGAAACCTGTTCATCGTCAGAAGAGCACACAAGCCTCCGCTGACAGAGGGGCAGTGTCTGTGCTTGAGATTTATTGGCTGGGAATCAAATCAGGGTCTTGTACACGGAAGGCAGAATTCTAACACTGAGCCATGAGTTGCATCTACTCATCATCCATTGCCGTCAAGTTAACTCTGACTCATAGCATCCCTATAGGACAAAGTCGAACTGCTCCATAGGGCCAGACTGCAAATCTTTCTCAGAGCAGACAACCTCATCTTTCTCCCAATGCCCGGCCAAGCACACTTGCTAATCCGACTCAAATGTAAATTATCAGTAGCAGAGTCCAGCTTGTTTTCAGCAGCTGGAAGACACAGGTACTTGAAGAGAGAAGGACACAACAGAATCAAAGAATCAAAGAACTTGGAACTTCATGGTTCCTAAGCCCAGGCCAGCTACTTCACGGAGTGGGCACTACACGGTTAACTCAGAAATGTGGATGGACCTGCAGAAGCTGGGTCAGAAGTATTTGGATCATGCCCAGCTCAGGACATTAATGAAAAATATTGGGAAAGGGAGTTTAATAATTCCTTACCAGCATTCTGGTTCCATAACTAAATTACTCTTGATGTCATTAAAAATAGCTTCAAGTTTGCACCAAAAATAATGTTTGACGATTTAAATAGTTCTTAGCAGTCAAAATAGCACTCAGTATCATATGCTCCTAGCCTCCCAGGTAAATTTACTGAGGAGCTTTCCACTTATCGAAAGCACTGAAATCCCAACTGTCAAACTATGTCTCATTTTCTGAAGCTAACGTGCAACAGCTCAATTAGATATTATAGATCTTTTTATTTCAGAAATGTTCTTCGATGAAGCTTCCATTTCCATGATTGATGGGTTTGGAAACTTGAAACTACAGCTCTTCTTGCCACATACACTTGCAGCGTCATTTGTGCACTGGGCCACAAGAGCTTCCTGAGGATAAATGAGGATGTGCTTTCCAACTCTAGTGCCCACGCTGCCTCCAAAGCACTGGACAAAATGCAGTATATCAGAGAGTTCTGCGTCTCCTGGGTGGGAATGTGTGTCAGGCGTCTCTTGCTGTTTTTGTTGTTATTGCTGTAGTTGGTAGTGGTCATCAAGTCAGCCCCTAACTTGACTAAAGAGGGCCTCACACTCAGTAGAACCAAACACTGGCCCGTGCTTCCTCTTCCCCGGGACGATTAGTCTGTCTAAGTGCATTACTGTGTACATTCTGTCAGTCTATCTGATGGACGACTTCCCTCATTTCCAACGGTCTCTAGGAAAACACCTATTTAGAATGTGCACACTTAGGAGCTTTTGTTCATACTCCAATCATTTCTTGGGCTAACAGGTATTATTAGCTGTCAATCCTCATTAGATATTAGAAGAAGTCTCTTATTGCCTCATGTAATTTTTATGCCTAGCATCCCACCACACAGAGCAAGAACTTACAACAAAGTAACAAAGCTACCATGGAAGAAGTACTTCAGCCTGTGTGCTCATGAGGTGTCAATACAATCAGGTATTAGGCATCAGAAGAACCCAAATAACCATACCGGTGGGAACAAGTGGGGTCACAATGGAGACACAAAGCCCATCTGTAGATAATTGGATATCCCCTCACAGAAAAGTCGCAAGGAAAGGACGAATCAGCCATAGTGAAGTAAGTATAGCACGGACGAAACATACAACTTTCCTCTAGTTCTTTAATGCTTCCTCCCCACCCCCACTGTCATGACCCCAATTCTACCTTACAAATCCAGCTAGACCAGAGCTCTGTCGACACACAAAATCCAGGACAGATAAGCACCCCCAGGAACAGTAATGGGAGTAGTGATACCATGAGGGTAGGGGGAAGGTGGGAGGAAAGGGAGAGAATGAGGAACCAATGGCAAGAATCAACATATAAGCCCCCCCCACACACATACACACAGGGGAACGATCAACAGAAACATGGGTGAAGGGAGAGAGTGAATGGTATAAGATATGAAAACAATAATAATTTATAATTTATCAAAGGTTCACGAGGGTGGGAGGGGGAAGGAAGAGCTGATACCAAGGGCTCAAGTAGAAAGAAAATGTTTTGAAAATGATGATGGCAACTGTGGTGGTTATATAACCATATAATCTGTTGTCAGCCTGAGACTTAAGAGTGAAAGGGTGGAGTTTAGCCTGTCAATCAAGTTACAACTTGATGACCTCATTTGGAGGTGCTAGGGAGATAAATAGCACTCTGAAGGCGGGATACACACTCACTCCCTGTGAGGCATTCCTGTTGACAAGACACATGGAGCTGCACTAGAGCCCTGGAGCTGAAGGAGCCATGTGGAGACCCCTGCTAGCCCTGAGATGCTGCCACTGCCACTGGATTCCACACACTGACCTGTGATATTCCTGAATTTGGGGTCATTTCCTGATTATGCTAGTCTAAAGAAGAATTTGTGAACTACTATCGACATATGGGGTAAAATCAGACTTATGGACTTGATCTGGACTGGGCTGGGATGTTATCTTAATGCACAATTGCTCTTTGATATAAAGTTCTGTCTTACACACATATGAGTGTCTATGAATTTGTTTCTCTAGTCAACCCAGACTAACACAGCAACATATGTACAAAAGTGCTTGATACAATTGATATATGGTTGTTAGGAGAGCTGTAAGAGCCCCTAATAAATATATAACGAGAGGAGAATAGATCTATGTACTTGTATCTATATGTTAAGAATTAAGGTTGCAGATGGACATTGAGCCTCGACTCAAGTACTCCCTCAACATAAGAACACTTTGCTCTAATAACCCCACATTCTGAGATGCTCATATTCCTGACACAATCGCTGAAGACAAAATGGGTGTATAAGCAAATGTGGTGAAGAAAGCTGATGGTGCCCGACTATCAAAAGATAGGGGTCTTAAAGACTTGAAGATAAAAAAGCAGCCATCTAGCTGAGAAGCAACAAAGCCCACATGGAATAAGCACACCAACCTGTGTGATCATGAGGTGTCGATGGGATCAGGTTTCAGGCATCTAAGACCCAGAACAAACAATCATACTCAATGTGAATTGGGGGTGGGGGTGCGGTGGAGACCCAAAGCCCATCTGTAAACAATTGGACATCCCCTTACAGAAGGGTAACAAGGAAGAGATGAGGCAGTCAGGATGCAGTATAGCACCAATGAAACATATAACTTTCCTCTAGTTCTTTAATGCTTTCTCCCCACCACTATCATGACCTCAATTCTATCTTCCAAATTGGATTAGACCAGAACATGCAGACTGCTACAGATATGAGCCCACAACATAGGGAATCCCGGATAGATAAACCCCTCAGGGCCATCAATGAGAATAGAGATACCAGGAGGATAAGGGGGAGGCGGGGGTAGAAAAGGGGATCAATCACAAGGATCCACATATAATCCCCTCCTAGGGTGACTGGCAACAGAAAAGTAGATGAAGGGTGACAGGATGATGTAAGATATGAAAATAATAATCTATAACTTATCAAGGGTTCATGAGGGAGGGAGGGTGGGGGAAGGAAGAGGGAAAGTGAGGACCTGATATCAAAGACTCAAGTAGAAAGAAAATGTTTTGAAAATGAGGATGGCAGCATATGTACTTGACACAGTGGAGGAATGTATGGATTGTGATAAGAGATGTAAGAGCCCTCAATGAAAGTATTTCATTAAAAAGCCCACAATAAAACGATTTAAAAAATGAGTCAGGAAAAAAAACTTGCAATAAAGAGGTTATGAGTCTTGAAATATTCAAAAATATATATTATTCACATTCTTCTAAAGATTTTAATAAATTTCAGCAAAATGAATATTTTCAGTTAAATTATTTTAAACAAAGCTCTACCTGTGCTCAATTAGATGTTACTTTTTCTTTAAAAATATTTTATTGGGGACTCTTAGAGATATTGTAACAATCCATAAATCAATTATATCAAGCAAACTTATACAGATGTTGTTATCATCATTTATAAAACATTTTATTTCTACTTGAGTCCCTTGATATCAGCTCCTGTTCCCTCCCTCCCCAACCCTACCACCCTCATGAAACCTTAAGACTCCAGACACTATATCTTTTGATAGTCAGGCACCATCAGCTTTCTCCACCACATTTGCTTATATATATCTTACATAACTTGATGTATCACTTCACCCACATTTCTGTTATTTGTCCCCCTCAAGGGAGGTTATGCATCTATCATTGCTATCAGTTAGTTCCCCCTGTCCCTCTCCCCACTTTCCCATACCCTCATAGAATCCTTACTCCCATTACTGTTGTTCAGTTGTGCATAAGTTCTTAAGGGGTCAGAATGACTCATTGGCACCTAGCAACTAACAGCAATTTTCATGGAAAGAGACAGCCACTGGTCTGTTCCATCTTGCTCCTATATGGCCACTGGTTGGTTCTAACCTCTCTATCTTTCAGTTAGCAGCTGAGCACTTAACCACTGTACAACTCCAGGACTTCTTTCAAGGAACTATACTTACCATGGAAGTAGAAATACTGAAAAAGTTGAAGCAGTTGAGTAAACTGTTATCCGCTGACTATCCTTTTTCACAATAGTTTTCCTAAACACAGTTCCAATGTGTCCTGTTATTATGCTAATAGATTAAAGATGCCAAGTAAATAATACAGTGTTTAAAGAAAAATAATGAGCCAAATCCAGGAGCCTGAAGTCTTTTAAGGAACCAGCACTGTAAAATGTCAAGTCTTGTTCAAAACAAAAGATGTGTGCCATTCAATCTCCTTTAGAAAATGAGTAGGAAAGAGGGAACCGATTACAAGGAACTATATGTGACCTCCTCCCTGGGGGACAGACAACCGAAAAGTGGGTGAAGGGAGACGTCGGACAGGGCAAGATATGACAAAATACCAATTTATAAACTATCAAGGTCTTATGAGGGAGGGGGGAAGGGGGGAGGGAGGGGAAAAATGAGGACCTAATGTCGGGGGGTTAAGTGGAGAGAAAATGTTTTGAGAATGATGTACAAATGCGCTTTACACAATTGATGTGTGTATGGGTTGCGATAACAGTTGTATGAGCCCCTAATAAAATGTTTTTTTTTTTTTAAAGAAAATGAGTAAAATCCCTATGTAATTTTGCTAGCCACACTTCAGGTTTCTGATCAGTAGTGTGTAGTTATATCAGTAATGGAATCCTGGAGTTCCTGGGTGGGTCACATAGCTAAACTCTTTGACTATAAGGGGATTTCAGAGGTTCAAGGCCACCAAAAGGAACTTAGGAGTAAAGCCCTAGGGATCTGCTTCCGAAAACTCAGCCATTGAAAACCCACCGTTCCACTCTGACCCACAGTGGGCCACCAAGAGTTGGAGTCTACCTGACAGCAGCAGGTTTTTCTGCTTCCCTTTGACAGAGACACTGTCTTTACAAATGTTGTCACCATAGTTGAATTTCTCATTTTAAATTTAAAATGGATCAAAAAGAGGAGATTAGTAATGTAGCAAAATTTATAGGATTCATTTCAGAATGTCATTTATGCAGACTCTCGGGACTCCTTTTCTCCCCATGTGACCCATTGATGTTAATTCGAGTTATGGGAACAATTTAAGCAGTCTGAGTCCATAAATTTAAAGGGGAACTTGCTCATTGTGACAGATTTGAGAGGGGAAAACACATAAAAATGTAATCTATTGGAAGAATAATGTTCTGTTCACTCTTTATTATTATTGTATCTATATGTGTTTGAACTGCTCTTTACAAACCCTCAAACTTCTTTGTGAGTCTTTAAGATAGCATTATGTTTTTGTCTCAGATTCACTCTTTTGGTAACATTTTGACTTTGCTGGATTAAAAGCAAGAATGTTTCTAAGAAATATGTGTGCCCTTGATATATTAAAGAAAGGGTTCACTACAATCTCAACCATGAAAATGAATATATTTTTAGAAAAGATGTAATGTCTTTAGCAATAGGAGGCAGGCTCTCTTTAAGGAGTCTACGGCTTATTCCGAAGGTAAGGATCTTTTTTTCTTGTGATTATATAAGCAGTAAATCTTTCAGTGTTTTGCGAGATGGAAATTTTATAGATGTCCTTCTCAGTCACACAACTCAGAAACAATTTCCATTTCCTTAAATCACACAAGGCAAGAGCACATTTCCCACATCTCTCATTTCAATGTTCATAAATTTCCTGGATCAGGATAAAAGTTTGTTACTAAAGTCTCCAGAGTACAGTCTTGGCTGCTTTCTCTCTATATACTCATCCTCCCATTTAAATACGGATTTGATTATAACCCCACTGCTGCAAGGGTCGATTTTGACTCATAACAACTCTATATAACAGAGCAGAATTGCCCGACAGAGTTGTCAAGACTGTCATCTTTACAGCATCAGACTGCCTCATTTCTTTCCCTTGGGGTGACTGGTGGGTTCAAACTTACTGGCCCTTTGGTTAACTGCTGAATACTTAACTAGTGTAGCTTGAGCGCTCTTGATATTTTATTATAGATGACATGAGTTCAAATTATGTATATCAAGTGGGAATGGAAGGTGAAAAAATGTTCAGAAGGGCAGCTATGAAGGTCTGAAAAGTCTGAAACAGACCTCCTCTCTCTGAAAATAATGTAGGTGATTTGTGAGATTACCACAGATGTGTGGCACATCACTTGGGTTAGCTGTGTTCTTCTTCCCCAGATGAGGCAAATACCAGCTTCCCAGAGTTCATTAGAGCACAAGGCAAAGACCCACTTTGCCATTTCTGAGGACTTGTTCTACCCGAAGCAAGGGTGAATCTCTTGGAAGAAGGATTCGAGATTCAGAAATTTAAGTATAAGTGTTACAGCTCTTTTAGAATTTGTCTAGCAGATTTTCAGGGGGGGTTTCCCGGAAAACCTCCCCAATAAACAAACAAAAAATAAATTTAAATATAATTATTAATTTGGTCTTGCCCTGGTGATGCTGTGGGTTGGGCATTGGACTGCTAATCCAAGGTCAGTAATTCAAATCCACCAACCTCTCCTTGAGAGAAAGATGAGGCTGTCTCAGAAGTAGAATGGCTATGAGTCAGAATCAACTCTATAGCAGTGAGCTTGGTTTTGGTGTAAACACTAGCGCTCAGTAGACTGCCGCCAACTTGCATCATCACATCTAACACATTACAAATCATGAATTTATACAAATATAACAGTATAATAATAATAATTCATAATTGGTTGAGTCCCAACTTGAATGGATACGTTTGTTGTTGGAAGTCTTTTCCCATACAATCAACAATATATGAGCAAGTTAAAACCCAATTCCAAGGCTATAAATGGTTTCACCATTTGACTCACCCAAGAGCTACAAAAAGAGTTTAGAGAATCCTTTAACCAAAACATACAAACACTTTGTTACTAATAGGTCTTAGATCCTGCAATGTTAATGTAAGGCATGTAACATTGTCTTATAGAAAAAAACAAATACTATGTTCCAATCCCTGAGTGCTGGGGAGCCCAACATTCCTAACAGGCAACCTTGAGGATCAAAATGGAAGCTCCACCCCTATAAGCTCCTCTTCAGCCTAGCACTGGGAGACATAAGGAAAAACAAGATCCTGATGCATCATGAAAACAGGGATCTGGAATCTCTACCAGCAGGTGAAAGAAAGCTTGGACAAGGTGGGATGATGGGGTTTTCAGCATGGACATGTCATTTTCACGTTTCAGGCTCAGACATTGAATGTAAGTGGTTTGTGTCTGAATTTCCAGGAGACAAAATATTCTGTTCTTCTCAATTTCAATAGCTTCTGTTCCTGTGACTGGCAGTCACAAAAGACAAGACGGTGGTGATATTTATGAGAGAAATAAGAGAAAAATCCTCCCTTTACTTCTACTTCATGGAATAAGGTCTATAAACTTTAATCATCTCTGAGGATTTGACTATGTCCATAATTGTGGAAATTAGACTTGGTAATGAAACATTTGGTTGTCAACTTCCCCAGGGCTCTGTTAACACCACATGTGAAGTGTGTACACTGGATCTAGCCTTTGGCCATGTTACATACACAATCCATATTGACTGAGGACGTTGTTTAAGTCAGATGGTCTCAGTGGCAATACAGAGAAAAAGAAGCTAATGCCCCTTCTTAGAGATGCCTTATCTCATCCTCTCTGTCAACTGAAATTCCACTTCTGCCCTTTCCTGCCCCCTCACACACAATGTTAAATCCAGATCTTTATTATCATTTTCTTCTAGTAGTTTTTTCTTTTCTTGTCGTAACTCAAAGAGTTGGTACTAGAATTTTCTCATTTATACAATGAGAATCATGCCAAGTAAGTCAGGGTTTTTCTAATTTGTAAAGTCTAGTCACTGTTTATATTTATTTTAGGCTTGAACTAATGAGTAAATATAGTGTGGATGGTGAGGAACAGATTTTTCACTTGTAGGGAAAGAAAAATAGAAATAAGGAAAAAGGAATAAACCCCACTAATCATGCTAGATTTGCTAATGCTCATTTGTATATTTAAGATCATCCGGTTCATGAAAATCAAGATAGATAAGCCATCAGAAACAATAACAGGAGTCTCAGAAGCAACAAAGTCCACATGGAAGAAGCACACCAGCCTGTGTGATCACGAGGTGTGGAAGGGATCAGGTATCAGGCATCAAAGAACAAAAAAAATTAAATCATTGTGAATAAGAGCGAGTGCAGACTGGGGAACCAAAGCCCATCTGTAGGCAACTGGACACCCCCTTAAAGAAGAGTCGCAGGAAGGAGATGAGCCAGTCAGACTGAAGGGTAGCAACGATGAAACACAACTTTCCTCTAGTTCATAAATGCTTCCTCCCCCTGTACTATCATGATCCCAGTTCTACCTTACCAATCTGGCTAAACCAGAGGATGTACACTGGTACAGATAGGAACTGGAAACACAGGGAATCCAGGACAGATGATTCCTTCAGTTGTGTCAGTCTGGGTACTTTCAAGAAACAAATCCACAGAAACTCATATGTGTAAGAGAGAGTTTTATATAAAGGTTAAGTGCACATCAAGAAAACATCCCAACCCAGTGCTGCCCAAGCCCACAAGTCCAACATTAACCCATATGTCCAACACCAATCCACAAAGTCCTCCTCCACCTCACAATACAGATGCAAAACCAAGTCAGTGAATGTGTAAGTATCTCAGGGCTGGCAGGGGTCTCCACACAGCTGCTCCAGCATCTGGGGCTGCATCGGGGTAGGTCCATTTGGCTTCTCCTCAGGGATGTCTTGCAGAAAGTGAGCCTTGCCAGCAGGGAACTGGCTAAGGCAGCTGCACCCTGGTCCGACCATCACAAAGCTAGAGACCCGAGAATTAGAAAAGTGAAGCTCACTGAACCATTTATCCCTCTGCCCTTCAATTAATCCCACATGTGTTTATTGGCCAGGTTGGCACAATAAACTAACTACCTCAACCCACGCTTTGCCAACTGGCACCTGTACATAATTCTTTAGCTTCACGGTTGCAAGTAAGTAACACCTACACCTTAATCCTATAATCCTGTGAATATGTTCCTTCACCTATGAAAGTTTGTAAGCCAACGACTTCATTCCTTTATCCCCCTAATTTTGGGTATACAATTTATCTACTGCCCACTTACATCAACCCAATGCTCTGAGGAGACAATTGTTTTTCAGCGTGAAGAATCTTCACTCCAGGTGGAACCTTGTGAAGTCTGCATCCATAAGCAAAGTCAAATCCAGACAGGACATCCATAAATTCAGCAACAATATGCACCAGTTCACAGGCTCAAAAATCTCCATCTGTTTGGGTTCTGGTCAACTCAATGTGGGCTGCCTCACTCAGCCTCTACAGGGTGCCCTCTGGTCGCCTTGCCTTTAGACCATAGGCTCTCACCAATACTCAACAAGCCTAGCCCCTCGTGCTTGGTCATGAACTTGGGACCAGTCAACCCCCTCTCGTCTTTTTTTTTCTTCTTCCTGTAAACCAAGTCCACAGGTGTCAGTGGCCAAACTCAACCCGTCTCTTTATTGCTGCATTTCTCCCACTTACACTCAACAAGTAGTTCCAGGTGGTCACCTAGTAAGCATTTTAGCCTGCTCTCAGGCTCCCTTTAACATTCAGTCCCAGAGAGGAGTTTTCTTCATGGTTCCAGATTTTTTCCAGCTTCTGACAAAGACCATTGTTCCTGAGTACTCCAAAGCACTGGGTGGGGCACATCTTTTCAAAGCTTTCTTTACAGGCATGGCCTAAACTCATCTAAAGATCAAATTGTAATGGCTGAAAGCAAGTGGGCTTACAAACTTTCTATTTTCGTACTTCCCATATTTTTCCCAGAAACAACCGAGTAAGCAGTGTGGGTTTATCTGACCTCTGGCTAGACAAAGAAGAAAAGCAACCATGAGGGAGAGGTCAAACAAACATCTACTCTCCATCTTATGATTTGTTTCTCCAGTACCCCACTCCCAAGGTACCATAATGTGTTAGTCTGGGTACATTAGAGAAACAAATCCACAGAAACTCTTATGTGTAAGAGAGAGTTCTATATAAAGGGTATGTGCACATCAAGAAACCATCCCAACCCAGTGCTGCCCAAGCCCACAAGTCCAACATTAATCCATTAATCCATATGTCCAACACCAATCCACAAAGTCCTCATCCCTCTCACAAAACACACACTATGATGTCGACTGCAGGAGGAAACTGAATCAGTGAATGTGTAAGCATCTCAGCACTGGCAGGGGTCTCCACACGGCTGCTCCAACACCCAGGGATGCATCAGGGTAGGTCCATGTGGCTTTTCCTTGGGGAATCACTACAGGAAGTGAGCCTTGCCAGCTGAAGCAGGGAACTGGCTAAGGCAGCTGCACCCTGGTCCAAGCATCACAAAGCACAAGCTAGAAAGAACTAGAAAGGCGAGGCTTACCGAGCCATTTATCCCTCAGCCTTTCAATTAACCCCACATGTGTTTATCAGCCAGGTTGGCATAGTAAACTAATTACCTCAGATACCATCTGGATATAACTCATAGAAAAAACAAATAGCCATTCATGAGTCTATACTAATAAAACTAACTGATCAGTGTACAGTGAGGCCGAGCTCAATAGGACTGCCTTGTTCTTCTGGATCTGGCAAATTTTCCACCTTTGTTTGACAGGTGCAGTCTAAGCAGTTTCCTATCACTTATTTTAGTGCAAACTATTTTGAGGGTTTTTTATTGACAGGTTTCTGCCTTCTATAGTTTTCAGCTTTAGAATGTGTATATGTGTGTGTGTTTGTATGTGTGTGTGTTGGGTCAATTCTATCGCATAGCAACCCTTTCAACAAAATAGAACCACCCAATAGTGTTTCCTATAAATGCTAAAGGAAGCAGACTGCCTCGTCTTTCTTTCACGGAGCAACTAATAAATTCAAACCATCAAACTTGCACCCAACATTTAACCTGGGGTGTCACCAGGGATATGTGTGGTAGGGCATGTGTGTGTGTTTGTGTGTGTGTGTGTACACACTTGAATTATGATATTGGTGGCAAAGATAATTGAAAATAGTATGGACTACCAGAAGAACTAACAAATGTGTGGAAAGAAGTAGGCAGACTGCTCCTTAGAAGCGAGAATGGTGAACCGTCTTACTTTCGATATGTCTCAGAAGGGACCAGTGCCTGAAAAAGGACATCATGCCAGGTAACAAGCAAAGGGCCAGCCCCGAAGAAGAAGGCCCTTGAGGAGATGAACTGACACAATGGCTCCAACAATGAGCCCAAACATAACGTAAAAACTAAACTCACTCCCACTGAGTCACGGTGACCCTCTCGGACAGAAGAGAGCTGCTCCTGTGCGTTTCCGAGACTGTCACTCTCTCTGGCAGGAGAAAACCACATCCTTCTCCTCCTATATTTGCGTGCATAAATATACCCACATTGGCATGAATGAGGAGCCCTGGGGCACAGTGCTTACATGTTGGTCAGCAATTTGAAACCACCGGCTGCTCCTACAGAGTCACTATGCATCGGCAGTAACTCGAGAGCTGTGATGTATGAGCAATATATGCATGAGGGTGCCTGAAAATGGGGGACGGGGGCAGAATGCCATTATATACTAATCTTATTTTTCCACGAAATTTATGAAGCCCGTGTGTGTGTGTGTGTGTGTGTGTGTGTGTGTGTGTGTAAAACTACTTTATCTTAAGAATTCCTGGATGGTGCAAATGGTTTGTGCCTGACTACAAACACCGAGGTTGGCGATTGGATCCCAGCCAGCAGTCACACAGTAGGAGGTCTGGGTAATCGGCTTCTAAAAGATGACAGCTGATAAAAGGAGCCCTATGGTGCACTCCCACTGTTGCAAGCACTGGGCTGCCATGAGCCAAAATCAACTCCGTAGCCATAGAGTTTATTATTATTTGGTTTGGTTGACTCTTATAGGAGGCTAAGTCAAAAAGTTTTGCTACAAAATCCCAGTGTGGCAGTTACATAAGTTCACATCAACTTGAAGATTTGCAAAAGTGTAAGGGTGGTGCTCAACCTGTCAGTCAGGTCACAACCTGAGGGGGCCTCCTTGTGGGTGTGACTTTCCCTTAAGGAAGCTTCTCTCCTCTCTCCACCTTCACCTTCCTGCTGGCTGACCCCGGTTGCTGCCAGAGCCCTGTGATGCTTCCAGCAGCCATTGGACCCACATGACTCTGCGCCCTCCAGCCTGTGCTTGTAGCCTGCATCATGGCTTGTGACTGTGTGAGTCTGAAGAGGGACTGATGGACTAATATCGGACTCAGGGACTTGAGCTGGGTTGGGTTGGGATACTTTCTTGATGGATAATGACTTCTTGATATAAAGCTCTTTCTCACACATATGAGTGTCCCTGGATTTGTTTCTCTAGTCAACCTGGCCTAACACAATGAGGGTAAGGGAGTTAAACAAAAACGTGAACATGTGAAGTTATTGTGTGTTGACATATCCTCCGTCTAGGTTTATGCGCCTCTGATGGTGGTGCTTCCATCTCTCCGGTCCTTCCTTAAGAAGTCTGCATCCTTTGATTTTACACCACCCCAAACACCAGTTTGGTTTCCTCAAGGGAGACTCGAACTGCGTTCATTCTTCATGTTCTTTGAGTTTGGGGGTGGGGAAAAAAGCCTGAAAGGGTAGAATCAGGACTATAGGGTGAATGAGGTGATGTTTTCAATAAAATTATCCTAGGACAGCCCTTACTATCCTCAAAAAATGCATAGCTGTATTGTCTTGATGGGAAAAAATTCCATGCAACTTTCTTGACTTTTCCCTCCCTAATGCAGTTTTCACCTCTTCAGACACTTCTCCCTCATAACGCCAGTGATTGCCCTGTGTCCTTCGAGAGTCCACTCTGGAGGCCTGAAAAATAGTCACCCTCCCCTGCTCAGCCGACCTCTCTGCCTTGAGTTTAACTGTCCTGATAGAGCCCCTTAGGCGTTAATTTGAAGGCACCTTAATGAAACTAAACAACCATATATACTCGTGTTTTTACCATATATACTGAGTTTTTCAGCATGTTTTTAATGCAGCTTTTGTGGTAAAAGTAGGTGCCTCGGCTGATATTCGGGTTGGCTTATACTTGAGTATATACGGTAAGTGTATTCTGATGGAACTTGTATGCAGCCATTCACTGATAACAGAGATGTGTTATTTGGAATAAACTGCGTATGAACAGGAACCTTAGTATCAATCCTTTCTAGCTACTCCTTATAATAAAATTCTAGTTAATAAATGTAAAAGAAATAAGAGAGCAAGAAAAATCACTACCTGGAAAACACAAGGATCACCAAAGTAGGCTAAAAGGACTGGATGAAGCCAGGATGAGTACCTGCACAGTCTAAAAGTATCTCCCTACGAAAGGGGCAACATGAAGGAAGAATGAATGGCTGGACAGTAGGGAAAACCCTGCAAACCCCAACTTAACCACATTATCAAAGCTAATATCACCAGTAATAAACACGTTGACATCATCCACCCCCAACATCATGCATCATTTTTTATTCTAATCCCCCTTTAATCAGAAGAACAGCAAGTCTGGTACACAATGGTTAAGTGCTCACATGCCAACCAAAAAGTCAGTTATTCAAGCCCCCCAGTTTCTCTACAGGAGAATGATGTGGGAGTCTGCTCCCACAAAGATATTATTAGTATTATTTTCTTCTTGCCGTTTTATTTTGTTTTTTATTGTTTCTGCTGGGTTTCCCAGTTTGTGAAGCACCAAGAAACATATGCCTAAAGACAATAACTGATGCCATGGTTTATTGAGGATGTGGAGTGGCGCGGGGAGGGGATTTGGGGATCAAACAATGAATGTGGGAGAGGGGGGAGCACTAGAACTGATTGTGATGAGGTGTATGTGACTCACTTTAAAAGCGATTTAACCATTGACGTGTATGATAGAAGAATAGTATAACAAGAAAACTATTAAAGAAAGGAAGAAGGAAACCAAACGACCAATGGTTTCCATGGGTGAAGGGAAAATAGCTCTTGCTTAGGGGGCATTGAGCTTATGTCAATGTCAATGGTGGTGGAATAATTGCAAATGGATATCAATCATGGTTGTACAAAAAAAAGAGTATAATCAATGGAACGGAATTGTACAAATCGCAGTTGTGGAACTGGACAATGTTTTGTGGTATATATTTTTGCCACAATTAGAAAAAAATTATCACATGAATAACAATACAAGGAAAAAGATTATGTTCTATAACTGAAAATGGTGACAATTGTACAACTCTTCTTGATTTGATTGACTTGTTGAATTGTATCAAATGAGGATGAAGTGTTAATAAAAATGTGAAGAAATATTGTAGTCTTAAAAACCTGATGGGGCAGTTCTACTTTGTCTTACAGCGTTGTTATGAATAAAGAGTCCACTTGATGGTTATGGATGCTCATAAGAAAATATCTACAAAACACCTCACCCATATTCTTCAGAAGTGTCAAGGCCAGGAAAGCAAAGATAGACTGATAAATGGTCACAGATTGAAGGAGAATAATGAGATATGAAAACATAATGCTATGTGGTTTTCAAGATTGAGATCGTGAACCTCTCCCCGGTCAAAACATGGGGAAGACCATGGAAGAACTGGTGGAGGTTATCTAACTTTGTAAAGTAATTGATCATATTGCATAAACATTAATTTCCTCCTTTCATACATTATATAAGTTTGTGTAAGATGTTTGCATCATGAGAACCTAGGAGAAGGTAGAAGAATGCTCTTGGCTATTTTTTGTTTCTCTGTAAATCAAAAATGATTCCAATACAAAAAGATTAACAATCCTATAGTTAATTATTTTTCTATTTTAAGAATAATGTCATTCATTTAGCAAATGCTTATAATGACATTTGATTTATCAACACTGGATACTAATATTCTTCAAAAAAATTTTTGTCAATCTGCAAAATAAAGGGATCTTCAAAAAGTTCATGGAAAATTGAATCAAATGATTATGGAACTATTTCACAAACTATTTGAAGCCCTTGTATATATAAACTGAAGGAGAGTTTACATATTTTATTCTATATTTATTCCATATAATTCTTGAATTTTCACATTGGGAATATATTCATTTATAATATATGTGATTTAAAAATAATGTGAAAAAATAAGCTTCCATGTGATTTATAGTAGTTCTGTGTAAACACAGTTTTTTTAAAAAATAATCATTTTATTAGGAGCTCATACAACTCATCACAATCTGTACATACATCCCTTGTGTCCAGCACATTAGTACATATGTTGACTTTATCATTCTCACAACACCCGCCCTCCACTCGAGCCCCTGGTGTCAGCTACTCATTTTCCCCCTCCCTCTGAACCCTTGAAAATTTATAAATTATGATTTTATCATATCTTGCCCCATCAGACGTCAGTTATTTTGTCCAACTTTTAAGGTCAACTTGAAAGGGAAAATGTGCCAAAAATAGAATATGCAACCAAAAAATATGTATCCCTTAGATTAAAGTAAGCAACAGATTTCTTGACAAAGCTGGAAGATGTGAATGGTTCACTCCTAAATATGGTCCATTGAGCTGGAGGCAAGCTGTACTGTGCAACTCTCTAATTTTGGAGGTGAGGGATGAGAGAGGGGAGGGGTCAAGGGCCAGCCGAGCTCCCTTTCACCACCTCTCTGTTTTTTGGTGTGTACTGAGGACCACTCTTGTTTGACTCTAGACCATAGGAGGTGGGGATGGGGGGGATGGCCAGTTGTCATGAGTTGGTTTTGACCCATATTGACACTGGAAGTCAGAGTGGAAATGCCCCACGTTGTTTCCAAAGCTGCAATCTTTACAGAAGCAGACAGCCACATATGTTTCATGTGGAGCAGCTGGTGGATTAGAACTGCTGACCTTTAGTTTAGCAGCCTAGATTTTATTCACTGCACCCCCAATATTCCTTCTCATGCCTGGAGTTCACAAAATTAGAATGTTAACAAAAAACCTAACTCTCTCATTGAATGTATTTCTGGTACTTAGTGAAAATAAATGTTAGAGTAAAGGAAAGGGAAAAAAGGTAAGTTCTACAAAAAATGGATATAAAGACTAGTGCATATTATTAAAATTAGCGTAACACAAAGCCAGAAGAGAATCTTGAGAAGTAATGAATGAATGCTGTACTATGAGATGTGCTATTTTAAAGCAAGCATTTGGGTTCTAGCAATATAAGCAAACTGAGAGAAAAAACCTAGAAGCACAATTTTCCAGCCACTCTCCATAGTCAAACCCAAACCTAGGGATCACTGTATACATTTCCGTTCTCACCTTCACATTCTTCCATAACTACAGGAAACATGAGCCTATCAATTCTGTTTCCAAAATATCTCTCCAATTTTAGTATGGCTGCCACTGAAGCAAGCACTCCAAAATATCTCTCAAATCATGACATTTTGTTCTTCTTTCAATGCCAGCACCCTGGACCAGCCAGAACACCACCAGAACAACACCAAGGACTCCTGACTAACCTTCTAGTCTTCATCCCTTTCCCCTCCAACTCATCCACACAACACCAGGGGAACCTTCTGTTTAAGACTCCTTACCATGCTGAGCTGAACCAGTATGACCTTAAATAGAGAAACAAAACCATCAAAGCTTATACACAGTCAGAGGTTTATATCAAAGAAATGGCTCAGACAGCTATAGAGATGGACAAGTTCCAGGCCAACTAGAGCAGTTGTAAAGGCTGATGAAGCCAAGATCCTCAGGTCAGATAACAGGTTTCTGGTTACAGAAATAAATGAAATCAAGGTCAGCAGGTAAGATAGAAGAGCATTGATGACTCCTAGGATCAATAGGCAAGATGGCAGACAATATAATAAGTCCAAAGAATTGGAAGTCAATGAGTCAGATACAGGATTGAGACTGAGCCCAAAGCAAGTTTTTCACAGTATCTACTTATATTGGAAACAGGCTGCACCCTCAAAATGCCTCATCCACCAGCATGGCATCCCACATAGCATTGCTTCAGATCAAGAAACTCACTTCACAGCAAATGCAGTGCGGCAATGGGCCCATGCCCATGGAATCCACCGGTTGTATCATGTTCCTCATCATCCCGAAGCTGCTGGCTTGATAGAGCAATGGAATGGGTTCCTAAAGACACAATTACGGCGCCAACTAGGTGGCAACAACTTGTGGTGCTGGGGCAATGTTCTCCAGGAAGCTGTATATGCTCTAAACCAGCGGCCGATATATGGTGCTGTGTCTCCAATAGCCAGAATTCATGGGTCCAGGAACCAAGGGGTGGAAGCTGCAGTGGCACCACTCACTATTACTCCTAGTGACCCACTTGTAGAATTTTTGCTTCCTGTCCCAGCAACCCTGTGTTCCTCAGGCCTGGAGGTCCTGGAACTCTCCCACCCGGAAACACAGCACGGATTCTACTGAACTGGCAGCTGAGAATGCCCCCTGGCCACTTTGGACTTCTTATGCCTTTGGATCAACAGGTCAGGAAGGGTGTCACTGTACTAACTGGTGTGATTGATCCCGATTACCAAGGAGAAATTGAACTGGTGTTACATAATGGAGGTAAAGAAGAATATGTCTGGAATCCAGGAGATCCCATAGGCCGACTCTTAGTGCTACCATGCCCTGTGATTAAAGTAAATGGTAAATTACAGCAACCCAATACTGACAGGACTTATAATGACCCAAACCCTTCAGGAATGAAGGTCTGGGTCACCCCACCAGGCAAAGAACCACAGCCAGCTGAGGTGCTTGCTGAAGGCAAAGGTAATACAGAATGGGTAGTAGTAGAAAGTAGTTCTACCTATCAATTACGACCACATGATCAATTGCAAAAGCGATGTTTGTAATTGCCAATGTATTTTCTTTTTATGTGTTTATTGCATATCTTTCCTTCATTCAGGTATGATATGTCAGATATAATTGGACTGTGTTTTCATTTATGTGTATGATAGATGATTGATGATAAGTATAAGTGTGATTTCATCAATGTCCGTAAATTATATATGTATATATGGCTAAAGAATTGTGCACAGGTGCCAGATTGGCAAGGGGTGGATTGAGATAGTTTATTGTGCCAGCCTGGCCGATAAACACAAGTGGGATTAACTGAAGGGCACAGAGATAATGGCTTGGTGAGCCTCGCCTTTCTTGTCTCTTGCTCTTTGATCATCAGATCAGTGTGCAGCTGCCTTGCTTGTTCTGTGCCTCAATTTAAAGGCTACACTACCTGTGGGACGCCTAGCCTGTGGACTGTGTCACTGTAAGTTGAGGTCCCTTTAAGACATCTCTGGAGCTGGGGACTGGCAATTGGTGACCTGGCTGGCAGTTGGTGACCTGCCTTGTGATTGGCTGCTGTGCTGACATAGCCTCACTTTCTCTATAAATAGAGGAAGATCTGGCAGCAGACTAGACTTGAAGGACTGCTAGTCTCTCACAACTCTCTCTCATGGGAGTGAGTTGCACTGAGCCATTTGTAGTGCTATATAATTTAACTGTTCATTTCTTGTATTATATATTTATCTGTATATGATTTAACAGTTCATTTCTTGTTATATATCTAATTATCTTTATAAATAAATATATTAAATTATCAGCAATTTGGTTTTATCTCTCAAGAGAACCCTGTCTAACACAGGGCATTACTAGGTCTCCCTGAGAATCCTGGCCAAGTTGGCACATAACCTTACTTATCTGAGTAGGTTCTTGCCACTCCCACCCCCTGGTGCCCTCCCCATGCTCCCACCCCTAACACTTCATCCTCACATCCTATCACCTTTCCATCTTAATCCTATGCCATTCTCTCCTCACTAAACCACAGACTTGCTTCCTTTCTCCTCCTTCATCTGTCCTAAAACTCTTTGCACTCACCTTCTTCGATTTATTATCTGACTGATTCCTCCTCATAAATGAGGTTTAAATAGTAATTACCTTTAAATAGTAATTAGCAATAGATATGTCCTTGACCACAAAATCTAAACTAGTCATGGCCTCCACTATTTTGATCTCTGATCTTTTCCTTCATAGTTCTTACAAAAATGTGTCATTATACAGTTATTCACGTATATATCTATTTAATGTACATGCTCCCTACCATATGGGTTCAAAGAATGTCGGAACCATGTCTATTTAGTTCTCACTGCTTAATCTAGTATCCAGACCCTCTGAGTAGTTCAAATGTTTCTGGCTTTTAACTAAAAAATTATAGATAGATTGAAGTATACCCATGGACAGCTCAGAAAAAAAATAAAGGTGTGGTGATTTCCTTCTGAAAACTCAACCATTGAAAATTATATGGAAGACAGTTCTTTTTTGACACATAAGCCAGAACTCATTCAATGGCATTGATTTAACCTAGTACTTGTCATGAATTAAGTGTCCAATATGTTATTAAAGAAGTTAGTAAAATCCACCACATAAACAAGATAAAAAATCATATCAATAGATGCAGGAAATGCATTTGACAATATCCAAAACACATTTCTAGTAAAAACATTCAATAAGAGAAATATGAGGGATAATTCTCAACATAATAGCTGAATGTTAATGAATTAAATGCACTGGTCAAGAAACAGAGAGCAGCAGACTGGATGAGAAAACAAGATCCATTAATACACAGCTTACAAGAAACACACCTTAGATACAAAGACAAAAGTAGACTACAAATCAAAAGATGGGAAACATATATAAAGTTAATAGCAACCAAATACAAGATCAATAACAATCAAGAGTGCAATACTAGAACCCTAAAAGAGAATTCAAACAAAAATCTATCAGGACCAACAAATAAGGGCATTACATAATTATTAAAGGCACAATAAAACTAGAATTCATAGCCATAATAAACCTATACATATCCAAAAATAATAAACATATACACATCCAACAAAAGACCTTGGAACTAGATTAAACAAACTCATATAGAACGGAAGAGAGATGTAGACAGTTCAACAGTATTAGTAGGGGACTTCAATACATCACTCTTGTGGAAGGACAGATCATTAGGAAAGAAACGCTAAAAAGACAAAAAAGAACAAAACAGCACAAGCAACCAACTTGATCTCCTAGACATATACAAGCACTCCATTCAACGACAGCAGAGTGTCCATTGACTTCCAGCGCACATGTAACATCCTGCAGAATAGACACAAAGCAAGCCTTAATAAAGTTTACAGTATTGAGACTTTAAAATCCATTGTCTTAGAAAACAATGCTATAAAATTAGAAATCAACAAAAGAAAGAGCAACAACAAAACAGCAAATACATGAAAACTGAATACTACAATGCTTAAAAATGACTGAGAAATTAATGAAAAACAAACAGACTCACTGTCAGAGCCAATTCCAACTCAGCAACTCTATGGACCAGGGTAGAGCTGCCTTTGTGGGTTTCTAAGACTAGAACTCTTCACAGGAGTAGAAAGCCTCCACTTTCTCCTGAAATTAATGAAATAAGGAATGAAAATTTTTAATTCCTTGAAACAATTGAGAATGAAAGCACAACATGCCAAAATCTTTAGGACACGGCAAAAGCCCAGAGGGCAATTTATAGCAACAAATGCACACCACAAAGTGAACCAAAATTAATGCTTTAATCCAGCATCTTCAACAATGGAAATAAGAGCAACAAAATCAACCTTAAATTGCTGGGATCATAATGTTTAGAGTGGAAACAAATGGATCAGAAAACAGAAAAAAAAATCAAAACAAGACAAGAAGTTGGTCCTTTGAAGGATAAACAAAATTGACAAATCACTACCAAACTTAACAAAGGAAAATTAAGAGAAGATGCAAATATCAAGAATAAGAGATCTACTGTGACATCACATTAGAGCCAATGAAATTTTAACAAACCATAAAACCTACTATGAAACACTATATTCCAACAAATTTGAAAACTGGGATGAAATGGACAGATATCTGGAAACGCACTGTACACCCGAGCTAACACAAACTAAACTGGAGAACCGCAGCAAACCCATTACAAAAGAAGAAACACGTAGAGCTTTCAAATACTTCCAGCAAAAAGCATTCCAAGGCCAAATGACTTCATTGGAGAATCCTACCAAGAATTTAAGAAATTGACCCCAATTGTACATAGACTATTCCAGAACATAGAAAAGGACAGCAAATTCCAAAACTAGTATAATGAATTGAGCATAACCTTAATAACTGAAACCAGACAAAGGCACTACTAAGATAGAAAACTGCACATCAGTATCTCTCATGGAAATAGATGCAAAATTTCTCAACATAGTAATGGCAAATAGTACCCAACAGTATATCAAAAAACAATAAAGCATGTAACCCACCACATCTGTAAAAAATATTAACAACATAATCATATTAAGTGATGAGAAAGGCATTTGACCTTATCCAACACCGATTCCTCATAAGGTTTTTGTTGGCTATTCCTCATAATTGGACAGCCCGTTTCCTCCTCATGCTTTGTCTTTAGTTGGGGAGCTCCACTGAAACCGGTGACATGGCTTCCAGTATCCCAGCAACACACAAGCCACCACAGGATGACAAACTGACAGACAAGTGGTGAAGAGTGTGGCATCAGGATTGGAGAAAGGCTTATTAACCACCTTGCAAATGCAGGTGACCGAATTTGCTTCCTGAAAGTGAGGAGGACTTGAAGCACTTGCTCGTGAAGATCAAGGATTACAACTCCATGTAAAGAAAATGAAATTCTTCAAAACTGGATCAGTGAGTAACATCATGATAAACAGAAAAAAGATTGAAGTTGTCAATGATTTTGTCTTGTTTGACTCCACAATCAATATTCATGGAAGCAGCAGTCAAGAGACCAAACAACACCTTAGGTAAATCTGCCCACACAAGGCCTCTTTAAAGGGTTGAAAAGCAGGGGTGTCCCTTTGAGGTCTAAGGAGTTCCTGGTGCAAGCAACGGTATTTTCAATTACCTCACAGGCATGTGAAAGTTGGACATTGAATTAAGATGATCAAAGAAGAACCGATGCATTATGAATCATGGTGCTGGGGAAGAATATTGAAAGTTCCATGGACTGCCAAAAGAACAAACAAGTCGATCTGGAAGAAGTACAGCCAGAATGTTCCTTAGAGGCAAGTATGGTGAGACTTCATCTTACATGCTTTGGACATGTTGTCCGGAGAGGCCAGGCCCTGGAGAAGAACATCATGCTCAGTAAAGTAATGGAGCTGCGAAAAAAGAGCAAGACCTTTGACAAGATGGATTGACACAGTGGGTGCACAGATGGGCTCAAGCATAAGAACGATTCTGAGAATGGCACAGGACTGGGCTGTGCTTCCTTCTGGAGGACAGAGGGTTGCTATGTCGGAAGCAAGTGAGCAGCACCTAACAACATTCCTGATAAAAAACACTCAGCAAATCAGGAATAGAAGGGAAATTTCTCAACACAATAAAGGTCGTGTATGAAAAAAACAGTGACCAACAGCTTTCTCAATGGAGAGTGTGTTAGACAGGGTCTCTAGAGAAACAAAACCAGAATGCTAGTAATTATAGATAGATAGATGATAGATAGATAGATAGATAGATAGATAGATAGATAGATAGATAGATAGATAGATAACATAAGAAATAAACAG
>NW_022111324.1:95100622-95109606 GCF_000313985.2 Echinops telfairi
CCAAATTGCTGATAATTTAATATATTTATTTATAAAGATAATTAGATATATAACAAGAAATGAACTGTTAAATCATATACAGATATATACATAATACAAGAAATGTACAGTTAAGTTATAAAGCACTACAAATGGCTCAGTGCAACTCACTCCCATGAGAGAGAGTTGTGAGAGACTAGCAGTCCTTCAAGACTAGTCCGCTGCCAGGTCTCCCTCTATTTATAGAGAGAGCGAGGCTATCTCAGCACAGCAGCCACAAGAAGGAGGAAAAAAATCAAGGAGTGAGTGAAAAAGGCAATTACTGGGGGCAGGTAGGGGGTGTTGATTAATAGTTTAAACCATATAATATAAGGTTGCTGATCTGAAATATAACACCCCCCACATTAATTGCAACAAAAATATTGTAAAGGGGAACAATTCTTATTCATATTTAAAAATAGAAATGACCAAATTGTCTTTCAACAGATGACTGGGTAAATAAAAGTATAAATGAAATTTATAAACTCTACTGGTGACGTTAGTTAAAAGTTGGGTTTCTAACTACAAGGTCAGCAGTTCAAAATCACCAGCCAGTCTGTGAGAGAGAGATGAGGCTTGTAATTCCTCTAAAGAATAAGAGTCTTGGAAACCCACAGGGACAGTTCTAATTGGCTCTGCATGGCAATTAAGAGTCAGAATCTACTCCAGAGCAGCGAGTACTGTATTGGGATATGACTGCCACAGAGAGAAATGAAGTCCTGATCCTGCCACCACATGGCTCGCTCTTGAGAACAGTCTGCGGAATGAGATGTCAGTCACAAAAGGACAACTGCTATGTGACCCCACTTATCTGAAATGCCTTTTGAATCGGCACAGGCACAAGGACAAATGCTCGTTAGTGGGTGTTACCGTCTGGGAGGAAGAGGGATGGAGTCGCTTTGGTGAAGAGGCCTTGAGTTTCTCTCTGGGGTACTGGAAACATTTTAGAGACGTATAGTGGTATTTTAGAACTGTAAAGTGGTGTTGATAGCACAATACTGAATATATAACTCAATGTCACTGAATTGGGTATTTAAAAATGGTTAAAATGGAAAACATTTTGTTATATATACTTAACCACACAAAACAATTTTTCCAAAGGTGAGATGATGATTTATATAAATGATGGTATGTGCTAAGGAAACCTGGTAGCTGCCCAGACTAGGAACACCGTGTGGTGGAAACTCACATCCACCATGTCTGCTTCTCATTTATTGATTCTAAAAATAATTTAGTCAATGCACTGGAAGATGATTAGCCACTGACTCATGCTCAACACACAGGATACATATATGTGTCCATGTAATGCTAATTTATTCATTTACAACAAAAAAAATGGAACCACCAGATCAACAAAATATTCAAAATGCTTGTTCAGCTTAATCTTCCGCTGTAGGAAAGAGATAGATAGCTAAATTATATCCAAATGACAGAGCACCTTAGTGAGATTCCTGGCCACAAAGTACTTATGCAAATGTGGTACCCTCACCCAAGACCAGGCTGCCATTATCTCCCACCAGGATCCTTACAACAGCCTCCTAATTCTTTCCCACAACCCCTTCCTCCTCCAATTCATTAAGCACATAGCAGTGAAGGTGTTCCTTGTAATATATGTTTCTGGTCACATCACTCCCTTGTTCAAAACCCTCCAATAGTCCTTGTTAGGCTGGTTATCCCCAGGCCCCCACTCTCTCAATTGGTAAGATTGTTATTGTGTGTGGTCCTGGCCCTGAAACGTCTTCAACCCCATGAAATACTCCTCCCTCTAACACTCTCCAAGCCCCCAACACACTGAGGTGCTTACAATCTCCGGTCTCTCTAACCTGATTCCCTCTGCCTCCAATGACCCATAACTCCTTCACTCAGGAAACTTTGTTTTCTATATTCCAGTGTCTTTATCTGAGACATCCTCCCTGGTTACTCTTTTTTTTGCAACTGTTTTATTGGCACATGATTCATATATCATACAATTCAATAACTCAGGCGCATCAAGAAGAGTTGTCCAATCATCACCACAATTCGTTTTTAGAACATTTTCTTCAATCTTGTACTCATCATTATTAGCTCCCCACTTCTCTCTAACCTCCCTTGCCATACCCCAAGCCACCCTTAATCCAGTTACTGTCTCTCTTGATCTACCTATCCTGGACTTCATATGCAGAAAAACACCTTTAAAAAACTAACTAGAATAACAAAGTAAAACAGACTAAAATTTTAATTGAAAAACATAGGGATGTGAATAGCCTTGCTAACGGGCAGAATGCATTAGATAGGTATTGTTATAGAAGCATGGAGGTTAAAACTTAGCACTCTACCATTTGATCTTTCTTACGATCCATTTAAGTGTGTTCTGCCCACTCTTTTGAAGCCTCTGCCCCTTCCCACCTAACTGTCTTCTCCATTTTCCTTACAGCTTTCACCACAACTTGACAATCTTGTTTAGTGTAATCCTCTCATACCTATATCCTCCATTAAAATAAAAGTTTGGGGTCAGAGAGACTCTGTCTTTTTTTGTTTCTTCTGAACCTTCAGGTCTAGTTGCCTCTGTGTGTCCTTTCCAACTCTTGATGACCCCAACTACAACACAAGGAAACACACTTGTCTCTTTACAACTGTTAGTATGCTTGAGTTCATTGTTGTAGCCCAGTAGATTTCAATTGTTTCCAACCAAGAGGTTGGAAATCACCTTCCAGTACTATAGTGGGCAGATTAGCCTGTGGTCCACAGGGTGGTTCACTGACTGATTTTCAGAAGTAGAAAATCACACTTTTTTTTCAATAATCCATCTCAGGTTCAAAGCTCCCCTGAGACCAGCTGAGCATCACAACATTCAAGACTCCAACGGTACATGGATGGTGGCTGAACATCAGGTGCATTGGCCAGAGAGCAAATGTGCTCCCTTGAATGTGAGGTTAAAATGTTACCCCTGAACCACCACTCCCTTATCAAACAATCTTTTTAGCCATCAAATAATAGACCCCGTATCTTCACCGAACTCAGACCTCCGCATCAGCTATTTCTACTCAATTTTCTGAGAGAGCAGTAGAAGTTATTAAGCTTCGAGTTTAATAAGCCTTGTACTAGGAGGAATTTCCACAATTTCCACAAAGCCCTCAGCACAATTGTATTGCAACTGAGGTTTCTATGTACATCCCCCGTTCTTACAAGTGAAACAGATAATTCTTACAAGTGAGTTAGATAATGCCACACTAAGCTCCACCTTCATTAACAGAAAGTCTTTTTTTCAAATGGAATCGCAACCACAAATATAGGGGTTCTATACATATTTGGAGGGGGGCGTACTTAAATTCACCACAGCTACTTTACTGGTTCAGAAGGTAAGATTAGAGGTGATGGGTGCCTTAGGGAATGACAATTAAAATTAAAACTCAAGTAACTTCAATTGACGTCGCTTTCTTATGCGATCTCCTGAAGGAGCATGCCTCGTTTCACAGAGATCTGCTGAACTCATAACAAGCTGTACCAATTCTACTCGAGGAGAAGGTCCTGAACACCTATTATCTATCAGCCACTATACAAGATACTAGGGATGTCTGCCCCTCTTTGCTCTGGAGTTCACTATGTAGTGGGAGTTCGCCATAAACAAGGATTTTTGTGGATATGGGAGCTGCGCTAACATCAGCCATTCTGAATACCTCCTATGCTTCACTTCACAGACTGTGCAAAATGCCTGAAATACTCAAGACCCCAGAATAGTCCTCTTATTTCATACTTCTGCCAATTTCTTGCTGGTCTTGCTGTGGGGACAGTCTTGAAGAATGGTTTCCAATAGTCTTAAAAGTTGTAAGTGTGATATCCTAAGCGCTTGCGAAAATCTGTCCTCCACAGAAACTGAAAGCAGCCCAATCAACCCGGAGGGGACCAGCTCTCAGCAGAAGGAAGTCAAGAGCTTGCCGGTGAATGGATGGCTGGAGAGGCTGGGCATGATCCCAGCTCAAGCAGGGAAAGGGTCAGATTGTAACTGCAGTTGAACACTGTAGCCTAACCATGAAGCTATCTTGTCTGGGCAGCGGCGTAAAAAATCTTTTAAAAGATTATTTCCAGGGTAAATCAATAATTCGTTAGTATTTAACAAAGACGGTCAATTGAAGATGCTTCCATTGAAAGTAGAAATTCAAGTCACTAAGGAGGTAGAAGGACTTACTTACTAGCCAAAAGGAGAGAGGTCAAATCCACCCCAGGTACCTCAGAAGACAGAGCTGGTGATTCCCTCCCAAAGGGTCACAGCTCTGAGATACCTGTTGGAGCAATTTCACTCTGGCTGCATCTGTCACTTGAGTCAAAGTCCACAACAGAGGTAGAAGTCACTGAGAGACAAGACTGTTTTTCACCCTCAGGCCCAGATGATGTCTTGGTTAAGGAACCTTCTGAGCACTGTTGTGACTTTGGTGCTACAAATTGGGGTCTGGATTCCAAAGAAGACTTTATTTTAATCGACAGTCTCATGTACACTCATCGTTCATCAACAAGCTGAATGGGTGCTTAGAAAAAGGGGCAAGTCTGGACCTGGTCTTCATTTCCCAAAGTGTGGTCCTTAGCTTTGTTGATATAGACACTAGATTTTGAAACCAAGCAGCAGGACCTGGGAACGAGGGAGCATGCCTGATATTATTGTCTCAAGGGGTGCTTTCTGAGAGGGTTCTGCTGCTCTTTCTATGGTGTGTTAGTGACTTTTCTAATTGAGGAAGGATCTATGACAGGATTCTTCAGACACGGAATTGCTAACAATGGGCCATAATGGAACCAGGCTTTCATCTTAATGCGAAGTAGGAGGGTCTCAGGGTGAGGCGAGGCATCTTGGTTGAGTTCACTACTGCAGGACTGCTTTGATACTCCTGGATTTGATTCTGGTTGGTTTTACGGAACACCCTCTCCCTTAGAACGGTCTTTCGTCTTAGAGAACTGGCCTTCTGCATCCTTCAGTTTGCAGTCAGAAAACTGAGTCTCCGTCCAAGAAGACTGAAGGCTGAGTTACCTGTGCGGATGTGCAATGCCCCTGCCAGACTTTCCTTGTGTCTCATGATCTAATGAGAAGCCTGCAGTTTAGAAGCAGCGTTTATATTGGAAACAAATGCTTTTGATTGCTGTGGTGGAGAAGGTGGCTCTCTGGCTGGGATTGACTGGTAGGTGCCAATATGAATCATTGAGCAGGCATTTGTGGGGAGATGCATTCTTCTCAAAAGAGTGATCTGAAATGCCTTTCTGGTTTCTGTCGGAGTAGAGGACTACAGTACAAAAGCACTGTTTACAGTCTGCACTGGATGCCACGGGAGTGCCTGGAATGTCTACACGAAGTCCATCGATAGTATGTCTTCAGAAACAGCATTAGCTCTTCAACTTGACACCCCTCAGTCAGCAGAAGCCACGGCTTCATTCACCCTCAGCGGTGAACGGGCCTCCCCCTCAGAGCAAGGGTCTGAATGTGTTTCCATTCCTAGGCAGTTAAAGCAGTGGTTCTCAATCTGTGGGTCGCGACCCCTTTGGGGATTGAATGACCCTTTCACAGCGGTTGCCTGATTCACAACAGTAGCAAAATTACAGTTATGAAGGAGCGACAGAAATAATTTTTATGGTTGGGGGAGTCACCACAACATGAGGAACTGTACTAAAGGGTCGCGGCATGAGGACGGTTGAGAACCACTGAGTTAAAGGAAAAGAAAATAGTATGTATTACAAACTGATTTTAGATTTTTAAAAATTTCACTTCACCAAAAAAGGGAAGCATTCGCAGTGAACTCATTAGAAAATGATGCAAGCATCGGTGCGTCACGGGTCTGGGCAGCTGGCTCCGGTTGAAATCATGATGGCGGCAGTGGCGGCAGTGGGGGTGGCCTGACTCGTGGCAATTCCATGTGGCCAGGTTAGAGCTGCGCGCCTTTCTTTCAAGGCCCCCTGGATGGGTTTGAACTGCCAACCCTTTGACTACTAGCGTTTAGTCACTTGGGAGCCCCCTAAGAACCCTGTCTAAGTGATTACTTGGAAGTTAATCAGTCATAAATGATGAAGCAAATACCCCGTTTCACCTTCACCTTTAGTAAGCAGAGGTTGGCAATTCACCCGACAAAAATATGTCACCCCAAACTCCAGACCCTGCAAGGGAAAGGCTTTCATGTTTAAGAAGTCTTGTGTATAAGGTATGCTAAAACAAATGAAGTTTGGCTCAAGAAACTCACAAGTTACTGTCCGCGACTCAAACCCAGCACAATAAAGTGATTCCAAAATGAAAATTATTGCCCTCAATTTCTCAAAATAAGTTTGTTTCCAAAGGGAAATGTGAACAATACAATGAAGACAATTGAGGGAAATGTGAACAATACAATGAAGACAATTGAAGAACAAAAAGAAGAACAAAATAGAAGTCAAAATTGGATGGAAAAATTACCACAAACTCACTTGCACTGACATTATTTCCTTTCACTTCCTCTCTCTATGACGATAATGGAAGAAAGAGCATGCTTAGGGAGAATAAAGGTCATGAAAGATAAAATGAAAATAAATGATTCTCTTTCCTTCTATAATGAAAACCAAGCCAAGACAAGGAGCATGAAGAAAGAAAGAAAGAAAGAGAGAGAGAGAGAGAGAGAGATAAAGAAAGGGAGAGAGAAAGAAAGAAAGAATGAGAAAGAAAGAAAGAAAAAATGAGAGCTCAGTGTTTCTTAATTTAGATTGGAATGCGTCCCTTGGAAATATGTCAGAAATACTCATTTTGTTTGCCCACATTCTTCACTCTTATCTATCAGTAGGTGTGTCAGTCTGATCTATTTTTAGGATAGAGGATTCTTGTGGATAAGAATGATGACTTCTTTACTTAGGCTGCAATGGAATTTGGTGGACAAATCTAGAAACAATTCTCTCTGCCCTAAAGAGTTGTTGATTAAGTGTTACCTTTTTGTATATAGTGGTGTGTGAGTGAGTCTGAAGGAGTGCATTTAGTAACACAGATCGTCTGAACAGACCCAAGCTAGAGCATGCATTATCCAGAGCTTGAATGGCATTGCCCATGAATGTTCTCAGTCCATGAGTGGGACTTCTGGCTGTGCTGAACCCGTGGAGGAGGGTTGCTGGGGAGCCAAGACGAATGCATGAGAATGGCACTCTGCCCAGCCAATAGGGATCAGACCATTAGGCTCATATCGGCGCCCATTGTCTTGATCTTTGAGTGTTAATGCAGCTGACTAGCATTAACATTGCAATCTTCAAAGTTTTGGGTTTTTTTTTTTAAGAAAGCATGAAACTGTTGGGGTGCTTAAATAACTTGCATGGTACCTAATTAAACCTTTGTGAGGCATATGAATATTAGTTCAGCTCCAAAGACATTTATCACCTTGTATCTTCCAGGCATCGGATGTACCAAAATGAGGAAGACTCTTTCTCAATAAACTTTCATAGTGATGGAGGATATATATTTTTTAACAGAGAGGAATAAATAAAGGTGTATATTGGATCCTATAAGAGCACCAATATGATGCCTCAACTAGGGGGTGAAAGATGAACAGCAGTTAGGTCAATGGAGCAGGGGAAGTTATATGCCCCAGAGAAAAGGGCATGAGCCAAGCAATGTGGGAGGGAGGGTGTCGTTTTAATAGAGCACTGGAAATCAAAGTAGCAGGACAAAAGCTAATGGAAGGGCCAGGAGCCTTGGACTCATTCCACTGTGGGTATGAGGTCACTGATGATCAGAAGGTGTGGCAGTTACATCATCTGGTGCCAACTTGAGAGTATTAAGAGTGAAGGGGTGGAGTTTACCCTGTAAATCAAGTCGCTGCTCGATGACCTCATTTGGAGGTGCTACGGAGATAAATAGCTCTCTAAAGGTGGGACATACTCTGTGCTTGGTAATCCTGACGACAAGTCACATGGAACTACGCTAGCGCCCTGGAGCTGGAGGAGCCACGTAGAGACGCACAGCAGTGCTGAGATGCTTCCACTGCCACTGGATCCACAAGACTTTCCATCCCCTGGCCTGTGATCTTCCTGCATTCGGTGTCAATCCATGTGTTGCATGAGTCTGAAGAGGAATTTTTAGATTGGTATCGGACATATGGGCTAATATTGGACTTATGAACTTGATCTGGACTGGGCTGGTACGTTTTCTCAATATTCAATTGCTCTTGAATATAAAGCTCTTTCTCAAATATATATGTGTCTATGAATTTGTTTCTTTAGGCAACCCAGACTAACACAGAAGGGCACTTGGGCTGTTCATTTTGGCTGGCTAAATCCGTCAGCTTTGGTTCTAAGCAGTAGAAATAGATGCCAGACAACAAAGACAAGATCAAGAGATGTATTGAGAAGATTACAGACCGCTCACAGAATGGAAAGGAAAACTGGAGAAGTTGGGTTGGGGAAGTTCATACAGGTGGAGCTCTGAGAACAGGTGTGAGTGTTCTCCTCAGGGTCCTCTGGTGTGTGCTAATCACTAGAGCATGTGTCTTGGAGGAGGAGGAGGAAGAGGAGGAGGAGGAGGAGAAATCATTTATTAAGTAAAAAACATATAAATGTTTGTAGTTTAAAAAGACTATATAACAGAGGTCTTGTCTATAGCCACACCCACAACACTGACAGAATATAAACTAGCAGTGTCAGTCTACCCCCCCAACTATGTTCCATCGAGGTTCCAGTGGCTGGTTTGGGGGAAGTGGATGGCCAAGGCTTTCTTCTAAGTACTTTTTGATGAACCACTGGCTCTACCCAGGGACCCCTGACATCCAGCTTACTATTAAATAAATGGGGCAAAGTTTTCATCCACCTCACAGCCACACACATGCCCACACATTCTATTCCCACATTACTTATGAGTCAAAGCCACTCTAGCTTTAGCCCCGTGCAGGTGGCTGTTTGTGCCCTGGGTGGGTGAGGCAGCTGTTCTAACTTCCTTCTTTGCATCAAAACTTGTCATCGTTTCTGCGGTTAAACACTGCCTGTTTACTGCTCCTCTGATCGCA
>NW_022111324.1:95109762-95126087 GCF_000313985.2 Echinops telfairi
CCTTGACCCATTTCTTGTCACATCTCTCGTGTGTGTGTGTGTGTGTGTGTGTGTGTGTGTGTTTCCCCCTTGACCCATTTCTTGTCACATCTCTCAAGTGTGTTGGCCTCCCGGCTAACACACCAACCAGTAAGAATTGGTCTGCTAGCAACATCCCTGCCAACCACACATCCCTCTTCTCAGAGATAAAGGAACATGTGTCAGCACGTGGCCGCCCCTTCCCCGGAGTGAGCTGTGAGGAGGTGGGGGCTCCCTGCTGCTGGCCCCCACCCAGTGGGCTAGTGATTGTGTTCTGGTGATTGATTTCACAGGCCTGACGTTTTCAAGTGACCACCTATAGAAACCCGCAGGTCAATCACAATGCACGCCTGAGTGTGATGTTCCAGCTGAAGAGAAGCATGTTCAAATGCACGCGTTGTTTTAAATCTTAGTGTCTGGTGAGGAAACCCCTGGAAGGTTTGGGGTAAGCAATGACGGGAATGTTTCTCTTTTCTCTTGGTATGGATTTCTTCCAAATGGCCGTGTCCTTCCAAAAGGCTATGCTGAAGTCCTAACTCCTGGCAACGGCGAACGTGACTCTGTTTGGAAACAGGGTCCTTGGAGATGTGGTTAGCGGAATGACCATGAGGTCATTGTGAAGTAGTGTGGGTTGGGCCCTAATTCAATCTCCTACAAAAGAGGAGACGAACCACAGAGAGACAGAGCAAGGACAGCCATGTGAACATGCCAAAGCATTGCTGGGGGAAGGATTGCAGTGCTCGAGTGCTCAGCTGTTAACCGAAAGGCTAGCAGTCAGCCTGCCGGTGGCTGCCCCGAACAAATACGTGGCCTTCTACTTCCATAAAAATGACAGGTTGGAATCCCCAGGGGGGTTACCAGAAGGTAGGTTCTCCAGAAACTAGGAACCCCGACACAAGGGCTTCCCCTTAGGGTAGTGGTTCTCAACCTTCCTAATGCCGCGACCCTTTAGTACAGTTCCTCATGTTGTGGTAAACCCCCAACCATAAAATTATTTTCATGGCTTCTTCATTACTGTCATGTTGCTACTGTTATCAATTGGGCGACCCCTGCGAAAGGGTCGTTTGACCCCAGAGGGGTCGGGACCCACAGGTTGAGAACCGCTGCCTTAGGCACTTCAGAGGGAGCACAATCCGGTCACAACTTCTAGACTCCAGAACTCTTGAGACCCGAAATGTCTGTTCTCTGTGGCACTTTGTCACGGTACGCCCTCGGACTCTTATGTACCTGCTAAGATAAGAGAAGCTAGTTTAAGAAAATCCACCCTGAGGTGGGAAGGGGAAGCCGGGGTTCACACTACAGCTCTTCAACTACGTGTGGCTGCTTCAGTTCCTTCCAGTACCCGGGGCTCGGAAGTAAAGCTGAAAAATTTTAAAAGGTATTATCCAGATAAGGATGACATCATTTGTTTGCAAAAACTTATTTTTGGCTCTGGGATAATTTGGAAATTGTTGTGAGGAACAGAATTGGCTCTTCTGTCTCGAAAGTTTGCCAACCCCGGGCTAGAGGTTAGATCGATGCTAACCTTGGTGCCAAGGAAGACACTATACTACAGGAGGCAGGGGGGGTTGGGAAGCTTGGGGGACATGACACAGAGAAGGCCATTGGGAGACTTGATAAGTAGCTTCAAAAGATAATCATTTTTTTTAATGATTGTTAAAAATGATTGTTTGATATGTAAACTCCCACCCAATTCATAATCAAAACATTTGTTAAAAAACAAGTTCACCCTGAGAATAGAACCCATTGTTGTTGTTAATTTCCTCTCGCCACATGCCTCGTACCTCCTGCAAAGCACCCCAGAGGAGCGTCCAAGCAGCGTCACGTGGGTGTCATCTTGGTCCGTCCACGTCAGCCCATTCGCCAGACGCACTCGCAGTCGTCGGCCCTTTGTCGGTGTGTTCTTGATCGTCCATGTCCTGCCCGCTCTCCTCTGCAGAATGAGCCTGGGACGGCTCGTTCGCGTGCTTCTTAGCTCAGCGATGGCCCTTTGGGGCAGGATGATCACCTCCCTCAAGTGAGGTGGCACGTCACTGAGCAGACACCTTGATGCCAGTCCTTCTCCTGTCGTATTTGGTTTTTGTAGAAGGTCACCACCTGAGCAGGGACATCTGCTCTACAGAGCCTTAGAGCCAGCAAGGGACTGGATACTTCTGAGATTCAATAAGCATTCCTTGCATGAGCTGGACCAAAACGAATTAAAGAAGCTCAGGCATTAGAACATATGTGAGGCTGGCTCAGGCCCAGGCAGTATTTTGTTCTGTTGTGCAGAAGGTCGCTATGGGGTGGAGCCGACTCAATGGCACCTAGCAACAACAACAACAACAACAAACTTGGCTGACACTTTTTCTTCATCCCGTTCAACTCCCTGTCAAGTAAGCGATTCAATCTGCATCAGCAGGCCGGAGGTAGAGGGGGACAATGTAATGTCCGAGAGGCATCCTCCAACTCCCTAAATTTCAGAATTTGAACTCTCGGCGATGTACGAGAAAGAGAACGCCCTGGAGAGAATTGGTTTAAAAAAAATGCATGCATCAAGAGAAGAAATAACTCCCTGAGCTGTTCTGAAACGTGACCTTTGGTTTTTGCCTGGCATGGTTCTTTCTCACACAAGTCACAGGCCTGGTACCCCCTCTGATGTCACACCTGCCACCCATGGTGTGTGTGGTGTCTACCTGTCCCTCTCCCTACAACTCCCAGTCTCTGGTGGGGGTTTCAGTATATTTCTCTCATGCATGTTCTGACACTGATTCTCTGCACTCTTGATGCTTCTCCCTTCTCTTTTTGAAGCATTGCTTTCTACTTGCTTTTCCTTTCTCAGATGGATGAGCTGAAAACATCAGCATGGTCTCCGTATCATCCTTGAATGGTCGGTTGAAATGCAACTAAAACCATAGCATGTTGAAGTACAGTTTTAACAGGCTTACATCTTACTTTATGCGTGTTAAGGAAAAGAAAAATCAGTAAGTTTGTTTCTCAAGTCATGGCAAACTTCTAAAAGTAACTGCATTTTAGCTCTCTTTTACATTTTTAATAGGTAATTGCCAAACCCACTGCTCATTATAGACCTGATGATATGCGGAACATTGTTCTTGACAGAACGTTAATGCATAGGCAGAGAAGGAATTACCATAAAGCTTTAAGAGCCAGGACCCCTCGAGTGCATGGGCCCTTCTTCAGCGTCCTGGGAGGGGCATATTCAAATGGTCTTGGAAATCCTCCCAAGGACAGTGTTTAAATCACAGCCCAACTCTTTCACTCTCGTTTTCCCCTATTGTACTACACTTCATGCCAAATAGCGTCAGAGAGTCTGCAGGTCTTTGGGGGGTGCAGCTGAGAGCAGGGAACATCCAGTGTGACTTTGATAGCCTATTTGCATGGTTTTCTCTCACTTCTGGGTGTCCCTTTCATTATTACTAGCTTTGTTTCGATAGAGCATGGCTTCCAGGAACATCCACAGAAGGTTTGGAAGGCCCAGAGCTGGGACCTAGTTTGGAAATTTGTCCCTCTCGCATTCCAAACACAGAACTAGATTCTCATCAATCCCTGGACATAATAGAAAGTCTCTCCTCATACTGTATTAGCAAATGAAAACTTGATCATGCAGTATCTATCATTAGAACTGGCCACGCCACAAAAGAATCTGCATATATTCCTATGTGATAGCCATAGAAAGGATGCTGACCTTAAAAAAGTAGTTGCAACAAGAGAGCTGAAATTAGACAAAATGCATGGAAAGGACAAAAACACAAATAGAAGCAGTGAACAAGCTTTCAGATTGCTTGACTTACTAAAAGAGTGAATCATATTAAAACATTGGAAAAATAATTACTTTCCCTCCTGTTTTGTCAAGAAATACTAGGACCAGCACAGATAGCACAACACAAGGGGACAATGACAACGAGAGAGTAATTCTGTTCAACGAGTGTCTTCAGTTCAAGGAATGATTGAAGGTCGGTTACATTGCGCAGAAGAAAATATGAAGCACGCAGTGTTTTTCCTACTCGTGTATGAGAAACATTTGGCAGAGGCATGCCCAAATTTTTAAAAATACTTCAACATTCCCATAATCCATGAATTGTGAAGGTGTGAAACATTTATCAAATCCCTCTATTTTAAGCAGGTACCTTTATCAGCCATACTGGGAAAAACTGAATTCTTTTTATTCTTTTCTAGAAAATGATACTTTTAAAATCATTTGATGAAGCCATCAAAATACATGGCCAAAAATGTAGGAGGAAATTGTTATACACTGTGTCAAGGAACTGATAAGATTCTTGTATTTCTGGAATTTGTGATATTTATGGTATTTGTCAATTTTCTTTTCTCATTCTAAGCAGACATGCCCTTTTGTTCCTGTTTTACTATTCCTATCTTTCATTATCTTGTTTAATAAGTATTTTAAGATTGATTAAGCGTGGGTACTGGATCAGCCCTGTCTCTGGCTAGGCCATTCTTCCTGACTAGAGACATGATTAATTCTCATATTCAAAATCTTCATCTATATAGATTTATGTTAAGTTATGGGAAATTTGCCTTTTTTCCTCCACAGTTGTTAGCTAGTGATTGCAATGCTAATTGTTAAATAGAACCTATTTTTCCTTATTGTTTATAAAGGTCACTTTAGCATATACTAAAGTCTTAAATAGGCTTGAAACTCCTGGGATTTGTATTGTTTTGTTCTTGTCAACTCCTATTCCGTGGTTTTTATTGTTTTACTTCGAGAACATATTACAAAAATTATTTGATCACCAAAATCCAGTGCCATCAAGTTGATTCTGACTCACGGCTACCCTAGCGAGGTTTCCGAGTCTGTAACTCTAGAAGCACAAACAGATACCTCTTTCTCCAACGGGGAAGCTTGTGAGTGGAAACCACCAGCCTTGGAGTTAACAAGGCAACCTTTACCTGCCGGCCTCCCCAGAGCTCCTTCGAAAACCCATCAGAGCACGTCTATTCTCATTTAGACTTCTCTACAGTGTCGAACTGATAGCAATCTGCTTATTTGAAATCATTCAGCCATGTGTTATTTTAAAGTCTCACTTTTTTTCAGATAAATTTGTAATTAACTCAGTAGTAATTAATATCTTACCATTATTGAATCTTCTTTTCTGGCCACATCATATCCTTAGCTTTGGTTGTGATTTTTGTGTTTTTTGCTTTGCTTTTTAGGATTTGGATTGGGTTTTTTAAAATTAAATTTTAATAAATTTATTATAATTTTTTTACCTTTGGTAAAATGTTGTAAATGTTATTTTATAGAGTCTATACATTTTCAGTTAAGTGCCTAGGTCATTTATAGAATTGTTATGCTTGTGAAAATCTCTCTGATTCATTACTACTCATTAGAATTAGATCATTGGTTTTCATTTATTATATGTCTGTGTGAGTCTGTGCTTTGTAAATGGCTATTTTACTAAACTTAATTATTTAAAAATTTTCAACAACAAATAACAACAAACATCTCTCTCTTCTTAAATATATTAGAACTTAACTTTTTTAAGTATACAGGCTAGTCTTCCAAAATGATGAATTAGTAGTCCTGGTTAACAACCTCACAGTCCTTTTGACTTCACAGAAATGCTTCTGAAACCAAGATAGATAAATGCATGCATGTATGGATAGATGTGTGTGTGTGTGTGTGTGTGTGTGTGAGAGAGAGAGAGATATGTGGAAATATTCTTTGTAGTTTCCCTCAGTTCTCTATCAAACACAGATATTGAACTAATCATGGTGTTTTGGGGGTCATATATTGTTATGATTGTGATTTGTTATCATTTGTATTGGGATAAATTAAATTAATAGATTTATTTATGCTAAACGAGTCTTCATTCTAGAAATAAACTTTACTGTGGTAGTAATTTGTTTCTCTTTTAGTACATGTGAATTGATGATATTTTATGTAGAATTATTTTTCCCCTCTATAATCATAAGTGAAATTTAGCTGTAGTTTTCTTTCATTGTGGTAATTTTATCAGGATTTAGTCTAAGGTTAAAATAAACTGGGAAGGTTTCCATCTTTCTTTATGCTCTGGAACATTTTAAATTGCAAAAGAAATCTATAATTTCAGAGTTTAAAATAACATCTATAAAATCATCTGGCTTTGCAAATTTAGGGAGATAATTATCATCTTTTTCATTTTGTTCATGGTGGATCTTCTGCATATTGAGCCAATTTGAGTTATTTATACATTTCAGGCAGACAATCTATTTCATCAAGATGTTGTAATTCAGTTGCATAAGTTCCATTTGGAGCAGTGTCTCCCAATGTTTTGTGCTTGCATCTCATGGTTAAAAATGTTTGAGAAAGCATCCCCATGTATTTATTTAATAATTGTATATATTTACTACTTTCCTTATGCATTATGTTCATCATAAACAAATCTGATAATAGAAAAGTTTAAAGGATAAGCTGATGATTGCATGAATTATTTTATAAAAATTTTTCTTTATAGAGCAAACGTTTTTGTTTTTTGGTTTTTTGGGGTGTGGTTTTTATTGTTTGGGGGGGGTTGCTCCTCTGAAATAGACTGGATATTAATAGTTTTTTTAGAGTCAAGCGATTAAGTACACATCATTATTTTAAAGAATCTTAGGAGATACTTTGTCATGCAATGATGAAAGCCTTTCTTCTTAGTTGAATCCACATCTATTGCTGGGGGGATGGCAAAGGGGTGCACATAGTCTGCAAAAGAATCTGGCAGTTCCTTAAAAAGCTAAAGATAGAAATACTATGGAATTCATCAACTCCACTCCTAGCTATGTACCCCAAAACTTGGAAGCAGGAACGCAAATGAATACTGGTACAACTATGTCCACAGCAGCATTTTGTACAGTCGCCAAAAGGTGGAAGCAACCTAAATGTCCCTTGCCAAATGGAAGCATAAACAAAATGTGATATGTATATTCAAAAAATGTGTAGCAAAATTCTAGTATCTTTTAATTCAATGTTCCCACAAACTTTTGAAGCCCCTCATCGATAAATAAGGGAACTTGCTGTTTGGTGGTGCTGTAGGAATCCTGGGGCATAATGAAATACATGTTGAGCTACGAAAAAAAAAAAAAAGGTCAGGCGTTTGAACCCACTAATCATTCCAAGTGAAAAAAATGAGATTTTCTGCTCCCATAAAGATTACAAACTCAGAAACCCACAAGGGTCCTTCCGTTGTGTCTTATAGGGTCACTGTGAGTCAGCATCCACTCGATGGCAGGGTGTCTGGTTTTTGTGTCAGTGCATTATGGGTTAAATGATGGGCTGCTAAAAGCAAGGATACCAGTTCAAACCAGACACTCAGAAAGAGAAAGACGTTCTCTGGTCTCCTAAAGATTTAAAGTCTTGGAAAACCTCATATAAATCAGGATTGACTTGAAGCTCAAACAAAAAAACCTACTGCCACCAAGTCAATGCCAAATCCCAGGGGCCCTATTGGCAGGGTGGAACGGCCCCTGTTTGTTTCCAAGACTACAACTATTTAGAGGAGTAGAAAGCTCCATCTTTCTTCTGGGAAGCAGCTGGTGGTTTCCAACTGCAGGCTGCAGCCCAACTGATAACCACTGCATGAGTTACCAGGGCATACCCCCGAAAAGCCGGGAAAGCTCTGCCTAGTTCACATTTTTCCCTCTAGGCAAGTATCAAGCAACTCACTCTGAGTTAGTGCACCCAGTGGCGGCACCTGGGAAGGTTCTCTCTGGTCACAGTGAATTTTTTCATAAAAGCCGTTTCGCTGGAACCTCGTTTTTTGGGGGATAGTCAATTTCCGAGAACAGTGTGCAGCTGTGAAATGTTGTTTTCTGCTTGGTAAAAATGCTCCAGAAACGGTTGTGCTGTTGAGTGCAGCTTACAAGGACAGTGTTATGGGGAAAATGCAAGTGTATGAGTGGTTTTCTTGTTTCAAAAGAGATGAAATGTCAATTGATGACAAACCTCATTCTGCACATGCATCCACTTCCCGAAGGGATGAAAATATCAACTGCTAGTGCATTTGGCGTTCATTCCAGCCGCTCAGGCTGTTAATCGAGCTTTCTATTTAGAGAAAAGGTTCTACTACGAGAGCTCTGCCCAGCAGAACTCTTTCTGTTTGAGGGTGGGGACCCCCTAGTATATGAGTTTAGTATACAAAGAGGCCTTAAAACATTCATGAATAATTAGAATTAAAGGATAAAAGAATTTTCCATGAACTTTTTGAAACCCTCTCATATATGTAGTGTATATGAATATACATATAGGAATATTGTTCACTCATAAAGAGAAATAAGGTCTTGATATTTGCTACAACCTGGATGTGCCTTGAATGTATTATGCTGAGGAAGACAAGTCACTTACAAAAATACAAATATTATATGATCCCACTGAATAAGTCTGGGTACTTTAGAGAAACAAATCCACAGACACTCATGTATAAGAGAGAGTCTTATATAAAGGGTAAGTGCATATCAAGAAAATATCCCAACCCAGTGCTGCCCAAGCCCACAAGTCCAACATTAACCCATATGTCCGACACCAGTCCACAAAGACCTCCTCCAACTCACAAAACACACACTATGACGCCGACTGCAGGAGGAAAGCCGAATCAGTGAATGTGTAAGCATCTCAGCGCTGGCAGGGGTCTCCACGTGGGTGCTCTAAAACCCAGGGCTGCATCAGGGTAGGTCCATGCGGCTTCTCCTTCGGGATGTCTTGAAGGAAGTGAGCCTTGGAAGCTGAAGCAGAGAAATAGCTACACCCTGGTCTGACCATCACAAAGCAATAGACCCAAGAACTAGAAAGGCGAGGCTCACCAAGCCATTTATCCCTCTGCCCTTCAATTAACCCCACATGTGTTTATCAGCCAGGTTGGCACAATAAACTAATGACCTGACCCACTTATGTGAGCTAACTAGGGAGGCCTCAGCCTATGTAGTAGTTAAGCAATGAGCTGCTAGGGGCAAGGTCAGCAGTTTGAAAGCACAGCCCAGTTCCACAGAAGAAAGATTGGGCTTTCTAGTCCTTTAAAGAGTTATAGTCTTAAAAACTCACCAAGGGCAGTTCTACCCTGTGCTATAGGGTTCCTGTGACTCAGCATTGACTCCATAGCCGTGAGAGAGCGAAAGAGAGATGTCAAGTAATTAGAACAGGCTAATGGATAGAGGTCCCACTGTACTCGTGGTCACCAGAGGCAGAATTGTAGAGGAAGGGTGGAGTCATTGCTTAGAGCAGCAGATCTCAACCTGTGGGTTACAACCCCTTTGGGGGCTGAACGACCCTTTCACAGGGGTAGCCCAATTCATAACAGTACCAAAATTACAGTTATGAAGTAGCAACAAAAACAATTTCATGGTTGGGGGTCATCACAACAAGAGGAACTGTATTAAAGGGTCGCAGCATTAGGATGTTTGAGAACCTCTGGCTTAGAGGGCATAGAAGTTCTGTTCAGAGTAAAGGAAAATTGTAGAAACACCTAGAGGCGATAGGTATGCAATGTGATTTACATATTTAATGTCACTAAATTGTACATGTAAATATGTTAAAATAACAACTTTTGTTTCATATGTACTTAGTGCAATAAATGTTTCTTCTAAATTCTATTTATTTTTCTATTTGTTTCAAAAGCTATAAAGCTGCCTCATAAACACACATGGCTATAAATTGGAAACAAATGCATGGATAACTGTACTGAATTATTGTATTTGTAATTTTCAGCTACACTCACTAATTATGTAGATATTGGCTTATTGTATTAGAACATTTGGGATGTTTTAAACGATTAGGTCAATTTGTGTCTAGGTTGTTTTGAATATGCAGACCTAAGAAGTTTTGTAAGTGGTGGATATTGTTGTCAGCCAGAAAATCCTATATTAATGGAAACGTTTCCCAGCATTGACTCTCAAAATGTCTCCACAGCAAAGGGACCCTTCCAAACCAATTTCTGTTTTTAAGAAGCAGATTAAGCGTGGGGATAATTTCCCAGTGTCAAGTGCTATGAGCCGGGATAGACTGGACAGCAGCGAGGGATTTAGGAGAGAGATGGAGTTGGTAAAACTGAGATCCATCGACCTTCACAGAAATGGCCAGCTGATTTGGAATCCCTGCCCCCTCTTTCTAAGAGGACACACAGCTCACCAATAGCTCCCACTCAAATCTCAAAAGGAAATGAAATCCCATATTCTTCTTCTTAGGAATGAAGTTTTCGTCAAAAGCTTATATTTGCAAAGATGTAATGTATGGAATTGTTAACTACTAGAATTTTTTGAATATATTATTTTCAATATAGTTTTTAGATACAGTATACTATATTTAAAAATTTGCAGATATTGTGTGCATATAGCAAACCACATGTACACACAGAAATGGTGAAATCATGTTTTAAAGTTCTGGCATAGGGCGCCCATACATATAACACTCCCATGTCATTTCCAGAAGTGAAATTCAGCATCGCTTACCCACTTCAATTGTCTGAGAATATTATTTTTGATTGTATTTAGATAGTAAAGGTATAGGTATGGGCAAAAAATCATGGCAGAGGGCTGGGTGGAGGGCAGTGCACGGGGTTGCCACACCTGAACACATGAGGTGGACCCGCAGCAGGTGGGGAAACTTGTGCTGACCCCACGTGAAAACAGAAGTCAAGACAATCTGGGTGTGGGTACTCATTGTCCCAGCTCTGCCCTGAGTCCCCGGCCCACCAGTTGAACCTGTCTGGATGGAGTAAGGGAAGCACAACACGTTGGCACCTGCAGTTCTCACCCCAAGCTCGACATTCAGACAGCAGTGGCCACACGCCCTGAACAGCTTCTCCAGCCTGATCATGGACCTCCTGTACCGGGGAAACACGTGGATTCTTCCAGCACTGGAAAGAGCCATTTACCGAGCAGGCAAAGGATCCTTCCAGGACTGGGACTGCTTTAGAAACTTGGGTAGGCTCCTGAGAGTCTGCTGCTGGGGATCCAAAGCTCTGTGTCAACAGGTACCAACATGAAGACTTAACATGAAGTATGTCGGGCATTAAAAACAAAAACAAAACCACATCCTTCATTTCCGTTTAAGCACGTAAACTTAAATCACTTTGTATCCAAGGCATTACAGTACCATAGCAATTTGTTGCACACCAACATCTACTTAAAAATAGATCCACGAATAAAAGCTCATTTAATAAAAGGAAATTGAACCTTATCCTCCTTTTTGCATATATATGTTCATACCATTTCTGCCGCACTGCACACAGAATTAAGTTTATTATATGTTTATTTTTGAGCGTCTACATTAATCACTGTTATTTTCTATCATTACAATATGCATGAAAATAGAAAACAGTTTTCAATTTACCTGCGAACATAATGACCTAAGTATCCATTGATTCTTGGATAGAGCTCGCATGATAATGGTTAGTGCACATAACTGCTCACAAACAACAGAACTATCATCTAAATCCTTATAAATGATTATTGAATAAGTGTTTTTAAATTATGAGAACTAAAACGCTCAATGTGATGAATAGGTGGTGGTATTTTTATGTTTCTATGGTTAAAAATTGTTTCTATCTTGAATGCACAGGCTTTACATCAATATTATTCATATACTTCATGTTTCCGGATATAAAACGCAAAGCTCATTACCACCTACTCAATTCCAACTCCTAAGGACTCTGTAGGACAGAGTAGAACTAGTCTCCAAGGTTTCTGAGGCTGTACACCATTCCAGGAGCAAACTGCCTCATCTTTCTTCCCCAGAGTAGCTGGTAGATTTGAACTCCCAAACCCGAGGTTAGCAGCCTAGCAAGTAACCTACTCTGCCACCTTCAAAGGGCAAGTAAGCTCTGAAGACCCTTGTTCGTGTAAATAGGAACGAAAGCTTTGCTATACCAGTGCTGCTGAATTCCTGTAACCACTTCTGGATTATATGCCAAAAAGCCCCCCACAGATGAAATTACTTTTCGTAATCTATCTTTTGACAATTCTAATTCAGCCTTCGGCTTTGTTGAAAGCAAAGAATCGCCATGCTACCCAGTCATCAGAGTACATTCGTTTAGGCTATTGTGATTTACCAAATGATTATTCATTAGGCAGCCTTTGCTGTGCAACCAACAAAATCTCAGTGGCAGATAACAAAAAAGTGTGTGTTTTTCTCCTGGCATGTTTGCAGCACAAGTGGAGCTAGTCTGTTTCAGGCTGTGGGTCAATTCCGTTCTAGTTCATGTTCTCATTCTGAGGTTCAGGATGGAGGCCCCCTGCCTTCCTGGCTTCATCTTCTCCCCTTGTCAGAGGTCAGAGCATGAGGTGGCTTCTTAACGACTGGGCTCAGAATCGGCACACTGCCACTATTTCTACAGTCCGTGGCCAAAGAAAATCAAATGACCAAGCCCAGCATCGATGGTGGGGAACAAACATTGTTATCATGGGTATGCCGATGGAACAGTGAATGTCTGCTGAACAAGAATCCAGTCTCACATCCTGATGAGTTATCCCATGTCCTGGTTGGCAGCTCTGGAATTTGAGTTTTGCTTCGTGTAGCTATAGGCTGCCATCAGAACAGCCTCTGACTCATAACCACCCACACAACGGCATCGGACTGTTTTGGTGAATCGGGTTGTTTTTTGTTTGCTTTTTAAAAACCAGTTTTAGGGGGATACAATGCACGTATCATACAATCCAGTAATTCAGCCATAGTAAGAAGAGTTGCACAGCCATCTCCATAATCAATGTCAGAACATTTTCTTCTTTGTTGTAGCCCTTGTTACGAGGTCTTCATTCCCTCCCAACTTCCCGTGACATCCTCTCCAAAATCCAACTCCTGTCTCTCTAGACTTTCCTATCCTGGATTTCATATAATAACCAAAAACCCTAACAAGCATAAAAAAACCCAGAAAAACCTCAATTAAAAAAGAAAGCAGAAAATATTAAAACAAGAACAAATGTAAACTGGGTCAATATGAAGATCAAATGATAAGGTGTTAAGTGTTAACCTAAATTTACATGACAGTAAGGCTATTCACATCCCTGGTGTGTGGTCAAAGGGGATTTACCTGAGGCTTAATTCATGTATTTACCCTTCACAAATTTTAAATAGGTCAAAAGGGAGATCAAATGATGATAAGCTATTACATTTTAACCTATCTATATCTGCCATAAACAACTTTACAATGCTCGCTGTCTGACAGCAAGGCTGTTCATATCCCTCAGCTATGGTAGAGAGGATTCAACATGGACTTAATCCTGTGTAGATCCTGCAAATAGAGTTTGGGTCTCCACTATCATTCACAGCCTTTGAAAACCAAGTGTTCACAATTTAAGCTCTGATGCCATACCCTCCTGCAGATCTGGATTTTATTATTGACAATCCTTGGATCACACAAGCTGGTGTGCTTCTTCCATGTAGACTTCGTTGATGCTTCACATCAATGGTTCTTTGTTGGAAGACATCCTTTAAGACTCCTGGCACTATTCTTTCTGATAGCCAGGTACCATCTACTTTGTTTGACACCCTTTGCTATGGCACGGCATATCGCTGACCTTTTCGTGAACGAGAGCATCAAGTATGGCTCACAGGGTTTTCATTGGCTGATTTTTAGAAGTAAATCGCCAAGTTTTTATTCCAAGTCTAGAAACTCCACTGAAACCTGTTCAACAGCATAGCGATGCTCAAGCTCCCAGTGGCAGACAGGTGGTGGCTGCGATGAGGTGCATTGACTAAGAATCAAACCCAGATCTCCAGTCTGGAATGAGAGGTATCTACCACTGCATTACCACTACTGCCTGAACAGTGTCTTACACAACACAATATGTAAATGAGCATGAGTAGATTAAGAAGAGGCTTGAGGGAGACTTCTGAGATGGTACGTAACAGTGAAACTCAAAGCCAAACTTGCTGCCATCGAGTCAATGCCAACTTACAGCGACCCTACAGGACAGGGTAGAATTACCCATGTGGGGTTCTCAGCCTGTAGCACTTTTTGGAGAAGAAAGCACCATCTTTCCCCCAGGAAGCAGCTGGTGGTTCAAACTGCTCACCTTGTAGTTCGCAGCCCAATGAGTCACCACCATGGCTCCAGGGCTCCCGGTTAGTGGTTAGTAGCCGAGCACTAAAAGTCTGTCTGTCCCCCCTGCCCCCGCCCCGGGGGGTTGCTTGCACAGGTGGTTCACTTGGTGATAATTCCTGAGTAATCCAGACCTGTGCGCTTTTTTCTGTAAGCATGTCATACTTCAAATAGCAAGAGTGTTTTTATAACGGATTAAGAGAATCACATTATTTTTGATTCCTAGTTCTTTCCCATGCAGTATGTTTGAGAGGGATCTTTTTCTCAGTCTTACACACAAGGGCAAGTAAGAAAACACTGCTGTGCTTCCAGTTGACGCAGGGGTGGGTTCATCCCAAACAAAACCTATTTAAACATGTTTGGGTGATCAGGGGATGGCGGCTAAAAAGTTATCTCAGAAAATATGCTTTTCTTCATTGCACAAAGGTGCCCTCAAAATCAAAAAAAGGACCTAGCAAAGCAGTGGTTTCTGGGTGATCTGCTCAGCCAGTGACATTCAAGGCTGAGAGAAGAGCTCAGGAGCTTATGGTGACTGATTCAGTGGAGTGTGGGGGGTGGTGTTTGCTGCTTGGGGGCTTTGTTGTTGTTGCGGGACTATTTCAAAGAGCTAATCTTGACATGTTATCTCCAGGGACACAAGACAAACATGGGGGCATATCATAAAGAAGTCTTAAGAAAAAGAAAAAGTATATAAGTGAGGAAACAGCCAAGAAAATTGTGCCAAGGAATTGTTTCCCATCAAAACATTCTTCGAGGGTAGCAAGAGCCGCTCCAAGAGAACTTCCCTGTGAAACCTGACCCCAGCCACCAACAGCCTGATCTCGCCCTTCAGATGTCTCTCGTTTCCAAAACTCAAAGAACACTGCAAAGGCACATGATGGGAGCCTGTGAGGAGACCAAAAACCAAAGTCTTAATGTGTGGTAAATCGAGAGCACGGGACTGTTTGGGGAAGGGCAAGCGGGATGGAGACACTGTCAGAGAAGCATGTAGATCTCACCGAAGAACGTGTTGAGAAACACCCACTTCATTTTTTAAATATTTGTTCAGCCAGGTTTCTACGATTTTGTAGCAATACTTTTTTACTGGCACGCATGCTTCAGACGTAGTAGAGAAGTATTTTATCAGTAACTTTGGAGCTAACGATTTAGGTCAGTCAACATATGGAAAATGTCCCTTATGAAACCTAACTAAAAGGCAGTTCTCATTTCCAGATCTATCAACCGAACAGGTCTGCTTGGCATCAGGTTAAACAACAACAACTCACAACATTTTAAATTCAAATTAATGTTTATATTGATTGAAAGAAATGTTATAAAAATCACTCTGAAACAGGGCTTCAAGCCAGATGGACTTGAAAATCGAAACTCAAAAACCCAAAATTTTCACTAGAGTAAAACCAAAACTGTTTTGGGGGGTGGGGGTGGAGGTGGGGTGGAGGAATGTTTTTTCTGAACCCAAACCCAAAACAAAAACCATTTTTCAGTTTAATGATCATGTTTAGGTTGTAAGCGAGATTCTTCGACCAACTGTGTTGGATTTGCATCTGGTGCCCAAGTGTGCCAAATGTTTCTCTAGCACATGGCTGGCCATAAAGCATAGTTCAGCGCTTCAGTGAGGGGTGCTGTGCAGCCACCGTTATAGGTGATTCCCACTGGTGTACAGTCACAGGCTGGTCAGAGTTCATTGCTTCTGCTCCATTCTGGACCACCCTCACAGAATCACAAGCTGGGCCCCCCGAAGACATGAGACACATGCAGCCATGGAATGAGAACACATCTTGTGAAAAATCTGAATGAGCTGGGTACATTGCATCCCATTCAAAACAGAGTTCCTATGAATGGAAATCTGTCAAGTGTAAACATCTTAAAAGTATGTTATTCACCTTTTGTGATATTTCCATTCAAGGAATAGAAAATACTACCATTATTTTGATGATTCCCTTCCGTTCCATCTTGATTTAAATGTACTGTCACACAGTAGTTTGACTTACGTGTTTACATTGTATGGTTGAGCTCACAAATCTAAGTGTTAACAAACATCAGCAACTGGCAGGAAGAAAATTAATGTTTCAATTGCCATATTTCACAGGAAACAACCTGAAGACATCAGTATGAAGTGACATTTTTCTTCTAAAGATGTAAGATAAATACATGAAAATGTTGTAACATGTCGCCTTTATTTCTTGATCAACAAACCCTGTGAATGTAAAATCAAAGTAACCCAGGTGGACTGGATGGCAGTGAGTTTGAATGATGCCTGGTTTGAATTCATTTCTACAAATGTATTTATGCATTCTA